>NC_135536.1:157208649-157520549 GCF_045843805.1 Urocitellus parryii
AGCTATATCCTCAGCCCCGATTTAATTGATCTTTGAAGCTGTTGTCTTTTCACAAAAGTGGAGGGCATTAGCCACTTTATTCTTCCTTTCCCACTTGGTGCCTTTTAACCATTTTGAAACCTTTTTGAAAACACTATTAATTTGGAAACGTTCACCATATGTTGTAGGGGAAAAGCCTCAATTGCTTAGCAAGTCTGTGTGATTGTGATGGAAGAATCATTTTGTTCAGCAAGACCGGTTTGACCGGTTTGGCCACATTTCGGGAATCTATTTAAGCGCCAAACCAAATACCTGTTGGCCCCAGACTCCCCCTGCTGGCTGAACTACTGCATGACCCCTTTTTTTAAAAAAATATTTTTAGCTGTAGATGGACACAATATCTTTTTTTTTTTTTTTTTTAAATGTGATGCTGAGAATTGAGCCTAGTGCCTCACACATGCTAGGCAAGCACTATACCACTGAGCCACAACCCCAGCCCACTACATGACTTTTTGAAAAGAGGAGCAACTTTACCAAAGATGATTGTCTTGGTATCTGAAAAAAAAAAAAAAAAAAAATTTAAAGATAAAATGAAGCTGGGCACAGTGGTGTATGCCTGTTAGTCCCAGTGGCTCAGGAGGCTGAGGCCTGAGGAATGTGAGTTAAAAGCTAGCCTCAGCAAAAGAGAGGTACTAAGCAAATCAGTGAGACCTGTCTCTAAATAAAATACAAAATAGGGCTGGGGATCTAGCTCAGTGGTAGAGTGCCCTGAGTTCAATCCCCAGTACCCCCTCAAAAAAAAGAGTGAGGCAAAATAACCCCTTAAATGCATCATTGTAATTTACTAAATACTGGAATTTTGTTTTTTCCCACTTACCAAGGCACTTCTTTTTAAATTTTTTTAAAATTTGTTTTAATTAGTTATTTATGGCAGTAGAATGCATTTATGCACTTTGATATATCATACATAGATGGGATATAATTTCTCATTTTTCTGAGTGTACATGTTGCAGAATCATATTGGTCATGTAGTTACATATATACATACATTAATAATGTATGTTTCATTCTACCATCTTTCCTATCCCCACATCCCCTCCGCTCTCCTCTAAGCCACTTCTATCAAAACAAATCATCTCAATTATCATTAAAAATTAGAAACAGTAGAAAGTATTTTGACATTCTCACCGAACTTTCTCTGTGCCCACTGAGTGCTTTAGTAACACCAAAGTATTTCAGATGTGTTCAGTTTCCCAGGCTGGCCTCATGCTTGTGGTCCTCCTGCCTTAGCCTCCCAAGTCTCTGGGATTACAGGTGTGCAACATTGTTCCTAGATAAAATAGTTTTTTATGGAAATTATACTGCTTTATTTAAGTCAGTTTCTAGGTACTTAAGGTAATTTCTTAGTAAGGAGTCAAAGGACTTTAAATGAGAGTGCTAACACTTGAAGGTCATTAACATATTAAAAGGAAAAATTGTCATGAAATTTCAAATGACAGAGGAAAATGTTTATTATGTAAAGAGTGGAAAAAAATAAGGTACAAGTTTACACTTATGACTTTAACTGCACTTTAAAATGCATAGAGAAAAGACTGGAAGAAAACATGCCAAACCTTAGCAGTCACTGCCTTTGATGACAAAATTATGTATGTTTGCTTTTTATTCTTGATAACTTTAACAGCTTACAAAACTTAACTTTTGTGATAATAAATAAAGGGATAAATAATAAATAAAGGATATCTGAAATTACATAACCAGTTCTTCTCAACTTTGCTGAATCAGCTAGTCATTATTGCATAGCAAACCATTCTAAAACTTAATGTTTCAAAAGAACAATTGCATTTTTAATTATTCTGTGGGTCAGTATTTTGAATTTTTTTCAGTTTGTTTGTTTTGTTTTGCTACTGGCAATTTACCCTAGGGGCACCTTACCACTGAGCCCCATCCCCAACCTTTTTTGTTTTTTATTTTGAGACAGTCTAACTAAGTTGCTCAGGGTCTCCCTAAATTGCAGAAGCTAGCCTTGAACTTGTGATCCCTCTGTCTTAGCCTCTCAAGCGGCCAGGATTATAAGTGTGTGCCACTGCACAGTATTTTGATGTGTATTCAGGAGGTGGTTCTTCTGATGATCTTGCCTGAGATCAGTTACATAGCTGTCTTTTTTTGTTTGTTTGTTTTTGGCTCATTTTGAATTGGATGGTCTCAGAAAGCTTAACTTACATGTCATTTTTGGTGCTGGCTATAGGCTGGAGCCATGTCTCCTGCAAGATATCTTTATGTTTTTACAAGGTGCCCCAGTTCTAAAATGCAATAAGAGAAAGGACAAGTCCTGCAGATTTTTTTTAGATTCTGCTTGTGTCATATTTACTTGGCCAAAGTAAATCACATGGCCATACCCAAAGTCAATGTGGTAGGAGATTTTACAAGGGTATGGATGCAGAGAGGTATGGTGGTGCCTCAGAACTCATTATTTTTTTCCACGTTTTTTTATTGGTGCATGATAGTTGTACATAATGATGGGATTTGTTGATACATATTCATACATACATATATAAACAATATAATTTGACCAGTATCATGCCCCAGCACTTCCCCTCTTCCTTCCCACCTCCCATCTTCTGATCTCTTTCCTCTACTAATGTCCCTTTGATTTTCATGAGTCCTGCATACTTTTTTTTCCCCTTTTCCCTCTCTAGCTTCCACATAGGAAAGAAAACATGTGACCCTTGATCTTCTGAGTTTGATTTATTTTGCTTAAAATAATGATCTCTATTTCCATCCATTTCCTGCAAATAACATAATTTTATTTTCCTTTATGTGAATAAAACTCCATTGTGTGTATATACCTCATTTTCTTTATTCATTCATCTGTTGATGGACGGACACCTAGGCTGGTTCCATAGTTTGGCTGTTGTGAATTGTGCTGCTGTAAACATGAGCATGTAGTTTCTTGACTCTAATTTTTTAGGATAAATACCAAGGAGAGGTATGGCTGGGTCATATGATGGTTTCATGCCTAATCTTTTGAGGAATATCCATACTGATTTCCATAGTGGTTGTACTAATTTACAGTCTTACCAACAATGTAAAAGTGTTCTTTTTCCTCTACATCCTCTCCAGCATTTATTATTATTTGTATTCTGATGACTGCCATTCTGACTTGTGTGAGATGAAATGTCAGTGTTATTTTGATTTGCATTTTCCTAATTGCTAATGATGTTGAACATTTTAAATATATTTTTGCCATTTGCATTTCTTCTTTTGAGATGTGTCTGTTTAATTCATTTGCCCATTTATTAACTGGGTTACTTGATGTTTGGATGTAAAGTTTTTGAGTTATTTATATATTCTAGATAGTAATCTTCTGTCAGAAAAGTAGCTAGCAAAGATTTTCTTCCATTCTGTAGTTTCTCTCTTCACATTATATAATTGTTTGCTGTGCAGAAAGCTTTTTAATTTGGTGCCATTCTATTTGTTAACTCTTGGCATAATTTCCTGAGCTTTAGGAGGACCAATTATTTTACCAGTCTACCACAGGTGCAAATTAGAATTACCCAAGGAGCTTTGCAGAATCCTGATGCCCAGGTCACACCCAGACCAGTTAAATAACAGACTCTTGGGGATAGGACCCAGGCATCAATATTTTTAAATACTGATTATTCAAATATACAGGTGATTCCAATATGCAGCCAATATTGACCACAATGGACATAAAGCAATGGAAAATATGTTTTTGTTTATAGATATTTGATAAACACAATGTTTTGTAAATATATTTTTATTGAAGTATGAAATTCTAGGATGAAAAGAAAGGAATAGGGCATCATTGCAGGTGGATATATGTGTGTGTGTGAATTTTGCATCCAAGAATGGTTAGAGAAAAGAACATATGTGGACAGGAGGGACCAGGAACTTGGGAACATCTCAAGAAGGGGAAGTGACCTATATTGATGATCCAGTCCAGAGTCTGTACACTCTCTGACATTTGTCTTGCTTCTTTAAAAGTCTCCTTTGTGGTCAGCAATGTCCCATCTTGGTATGATATCATTTGGTAGTGTGTTGGCAATGAACTTGCAGGGTTCTGCCTTCTCCCTCACTAACCTCATATAGGGGTCACAATCAATTAAGCTCAGTAGAGATTAAAAACTACGTTGAACTGAAGATATGGAATTGGACTCAGAGTCCTCTGAGGATAATTGTTTTCTTCAGTAGAACTATGAGGGACTCTCCAGTTTTGCAACAATGGTTGAGAAAAAAGATTTTCAGTGTATTGCAGCTCATCTCATAGACCTCCATTTGTAGCCCCTTGGCACCCATAATATGCCCTAAAATGTTACTTCTCTACCTGGAGGTCATAATTCAAGCTCATTGTGTAGAGGCAAATTCCAAGAGATAGTACAATATGTTCTGTTTGTGTGAAGAAGTAGATCCAGATGTTATCTACATAGGCAGCTACAAAGGCAAGAAGAAAACTACTTTGAGAGATGTTGTTTAATGATGTGTAAAGAGGACAAAGCTTAGAGACCCTCAGATTTGGATTTTTAATCCTAGTTCTATCACTTACTCTGTGTGCCCTTGATTAAATTGTGTGGACTTCTGACTCATTTTTCTCGTTTGTTAAATGAAGTTAATAGAATTTGACAGCTGTTGTGAGGATTAGAATTAACACACTTAATACAACACTTGGGTTCACACTTGCAGTAGCAGTTGCTGTTGTTTGTTATTTTGATTCTTAGCAAAGAGCTAAAAGATTGATATTTGCTATTGTGTGAACCAACTCAAAAGACATACCTCATATTTGAAATGTTTATGCCTGGGTAAACAAATGGTTTTTACTCAACCCTTTTAAGTTCCTACACTAGAGGTTTTCAACTGGGCATAATTTTCCCCCCACAGGACATTTGATAATGTCTGGAAACATTTTAGTTATCATATGTAGGGTGATAATGTGCTTGTAGTGGCAGAGGCCAGGGACGCTGCTAATCATTGTACAAGGCACAGGACAAAACCCTTGAAGAAGAATTATCTAACCCCAAATTTCAGTAGTTTTCAGTGGGTTGAGAAAATATGACCTAGATCAAGTTGTGGAATATCCATAGATACAGCTTCATAACTCCCTTGCAGCCATTCAAGTACCTTGGTATTTTATTGTGAGTCTAGAGCTACACAAAAATAATTTTCTGTTTGGATGTACTTCATATTGATACTTCCAAAGATACATAGTTAAGGTCTCCAGAATCTAGCCCTTATCAAAAGTTTATATATTTTTCAAATGGGATTTGGGCTCTGAGTAGGATTTACAGTTCCAACTCCAGACCTAGTCCTTTTTGAGGATCATAATCAGGATGAAGTCCTTCTACTTAGCAGGCAACTTAAGCTGGACTTTGGGCTGTTTTTAGCTGGGATAGAGTCCATGGGTGAATGCATTATCTAGGTCCCCAAGGAAAGGGCCAGCTGTGGTAGGGGAGATAACCTGGGCCTTACACCAGTAGAATAAGTGCAAGATATCAGGCTTCCACTCTACAGGGTTGGAAGTGCCCATTAAGGGAGCTCTGTGATTGTTCAGAATCTGAATGATCCCTGATTGAAGATGTTTGTGATATCAGGGAAGTGTGCTAATGAGGAGGACAATTAGATTTTAAATGTCATACCTAGAGCCAAAGGTGACCTTGCAGATGACTTGGATCCTGAGGTGAATGAGTTAAGCATGTAGTTAATATAAATGATCATTTATATGTGCATTCACACATTTATGCATCTATAAATTTGGTTTTGATATTTTTAAGTGCTTTCCCAGTGTTTAGCTACCTGTGATTCACTCTAGCCAGTGAACTTGCAAGTATCCTTTGATTACAGAAAGCCAGGCATATTATTTCTTTACTATAGCCTCTCAGGTAGATTGTGGTTGTTTAGATTAATTATGTATATATAAAATAAACACATCACATAAATACACCAAGAATTGGTTTCTGGAAATATAAACACGAAGGGAAGCCAGGCACGATGAAGGCAGTCTGATCACCTGAGACTCCCATACTGTGAGAAAGTTCAAGCTATCTATATGGAAAAAGAGCGGGGATAGAAGAGAGAGGGAGAAGGAGAAGGGGAAAAGAGAAAGAAGTTATTTGAGGGAAGAACACATTTTGGAAATGCAGCCCAAATGAGCCTTCAGTTGACTCTACTTCTCCTGACACATGATGTCAATCACATGAAAGAGAGCAAATGAGATCTGCCCAGCAGAGACCAGTTAATCCACAGATTTGTGTTTTAAGGCACTACATTTGTGGGGTACTGTGTTAGCTTTCCATCAGTATGACAAAAATTTGAGAAAAATCAGCTTAAAGAAAGATTTATTCTGACTCATAGTTTCAAGGTTTCAGGCCATGGTCACTTGGCCCCACTGCTTTGGGCCTGTGGGAAGGCAGAACATCCCAGCAGGAAATGAGGGATGGAGCAAAGCTGCTTACCTCCCGGTGGCCAGGAAACAGAGAGGAGGGGCCAGGGTCCCATATCCCCTTCAAGAGCATGCCTCAAATGACCTAATTTCCTTCTAGTAGTCCCCAACACCTGAAGGTTCTACTGTCCTCCACAAGTACCATCAACTGGGACCAAGCCTTCAACATGTGAGCTTTTTGGGGATATTTAAGATTCTGACCACAGCAGGTGATTTGTTACACAGTTAAAGACTCCCAAACAGAATGAGATAAGGAAAGACTTGAAAATTAAGTTTTGATTTCTTCAATTTAAAATGAAATACATTTCAGACCGAGACTAAGGAACTTTAAACAGAGTCATTTTAATTGCTAGCTACCTTTTCTTTGAATCTTTGCATAACACACTCTTTTTTTATTTTCAGAGACTGCAGACAGAGTGGAATTGTAACTAAGGTATTTCAGGTAGATTATGAACCACCAAATACAGTTTCTTCTGAAGACAATGTTGAAAATATTCTCAAAGTTTCTTCAAAGGCAAGTAATGATATTATACATTCAGATTATTACTATATTCTTCGTCTGTCCTTCTCGGTGGGCACACCTTCCCTTTCATTATATCACCTCTGCTTATAGTCAGGTCCTAATTTAAGTAAAGTCAGTATCAGCCATTGCGAAGTATCTTCACTGATTCCTCAACCTTTGGTCAATTTCTCCTCCACTTTAGAGATTAGAATTCCTACCCAGCAACACTGCCCATGCTCCACTGGCTTCAGTGGCTCTTCCTTACCTACTGAAAGAAAGCAGAAAATTTTAGCCTGCCATGTAAGTAATCAGTGTTCATTCTTGGCCAGGCTTTCTTGCCTTGACTGTAACTTTCCCCCTGTGTAAACTCCAGTTAAATTAAACTTATACACGGTGTTTTATCACTGCACCAAGTCATCTCCTTTTAAAATCACTTTGATCATGTGATTATTTGGTTCTTTGTCAGTCTTTGCCATGTGCTGTAAGCTCCAAGGTGGCATAGAGTGTGGCTGCCATACTCAAAGCCTTGCTCAAGAGAAGGCAGGAGAGGGTGATGAGTATATATGTGGTAAATAGGTTCATCAGGCCAGGAGAAGCTCCCAGTGGGCATAGACTTCTGTTCTGTTGAAATTTTCATTCCCAAAGATTCATCTCTTTGGAGAAAATTCAAGCTATGTGAAGACATTTGAAATTTCAGTCCCTGCATTGTTGGCATAGATAATAATAGATCCAAGTAACAGGGCCAGAGGACAGACTAGTTCATGGTAAGGCAACTAATCAAAAAGTCTCAGTCGGAGTTAATACAGAAAGTTTTTGGTGGTATCCCTTAAGTGAACCTGAAGCCAGTGAAGAGGCTATAGCACCAAAGGGTAGGTACAGGCATGGGGTGGGGCTCTTAGTGTGTTCAGGGCAAAGGCAGCCAGCAGAGACTGAGCCCACATGTATCAGCAGGTGCTCGGTTTGTATCAGGTATAAAGAAAAAAAAAATCTATGGAGAGAAAGTCAGAAATAAGAGTATTTAAGGCCCTGTGAACAGGTTGTGCACATAAGTCCTATCTTGGTCTGATCCCACCCTAGCTCTGCTCCGTGGATCTGCTGGTCCCCTTGTTATTACCCTCCCATGAATGTAACATCCTATCTTGATGTGCTGCTCCTTCTTCCTGGTTTGGCCACTTGACTTGAGACGTAGACATGCTACTAGCCAAAAGCTCAGATTCAAAGCTCTGTGTTTCCCCACAGTAAGGTGAAACAGAGATCACTTTGTAAAAACTACTGTAAACCATTTCAAGGAAGAAATGTATGCCATGACACTGTCTCTATCATGTAGCTTTTAATTTTCACATTCTCAATGGGTATCCAGTGATATGTAATCTCTTCATTCCTAGGAATTAAAAAATGGATTTGTTGGACCAAAATTAAAGAAGAAATATAAGAACACTGAAAATAAACCTAGTTGGAATGTTAACCTTAGAAAGTTTCCAGGTATGATGTGATAGCATGAAGATAAGGTTCACTATTTATTCTAAACCCACCAAATTTGTTCACTGCATGTTCACTGCATGTTCTCTTACTTGCAGAAGTGTTGGAGTGAGAAACACTAGAATAGGAAAGTAGGCTGTAATTTGAATTATAATGTTGTCCTAGCTAACTAGCCTAAAGCCATGAAGGATAACCAGGCAGTCCAACAGTGTTATATTTATTGATTCATTGCATTGAGGGGACCACACACCATGGAATCATGGTGTGTCTCATCAAGCAAGGGAAAAGATAGAAGTTGAAGGGTTTGGGGAAAGAGAGACATTTGGTTGAAATTGAAATGAAAGAAGAGGTCTGGGGATATGGCTCAGTGGTAGAGCACTTGCCTAGCATATTCAAGGCCCTGGATTGTATTCCCAGTGCCTCAAAAATTAATATATAAATAGTTTTATAAAATAAATGAAAGCAGAGTTTTAATAGGCTCAAAGCAGAGCTAACTATGTGGGAACTGAAGAATCACGTGTGCACTGAAGTTCTGTCACTTTGTAAACTATAGATACACATGGAACATTATGTTCAGAGACCCTACTATGCAGCTCAGCACAAGGATTAGAAACTGAGACTTCTTCTCTCTGTGACTTAAATTCTCCTGGCAAGAGTCAATATTTCGATATTTGTTTTTACTGATACAATTTGAAAGAGAAGAATTTCTGATAATCTATGATTTTTGAGGACAATTTTTCCTCAACAAGTGAGCAATAGATTACTTCAAGAGGAAGCTGTTATGACATTTCTCAGCTACAATATATGTCCTTGGGAGAACTAATGTAACCATCTAGCCTTACAATTGGATTGATCTGTCTGTTTTCCTAGGATGATGTGGGATGTTATAAAATGTAATGAGGAAGATAATTTTCTCAGTCTGGGCTTATTTTTCCTTTCTCAGTTCTTATTCACTGAGTTGGGGAGGGTGTCTCTTTATATAATTGTTACTTCTAGGGAGAGAATGTGATGACAGTGGTCCCTTATTTAAAAGCTTTCTAACTACACAGATATTTGCATGATTTAACATAATTACAGATGCTCACAGAACAATGTTTTCAATATAATTGCAGACCTTGAGATAGATGAAAGAACTGACCCTAAAACTCTGAAAGATCTTCGCTTCTCAGAAAGCCCATTAGAAATCCCAGCTTACCATGAAGGATCAAGTTCTAGACCACCCACTCAACAGTCCCAGGTAACTTTTAAGGAAAATCCATAGGGTGTGAAGATACCTCCCATATTTTTAATGCTTCCCATGAACTATTTTAAGGCAGCTCTTCCCAGCCTTTTGACCATGTGCCTGTGTTGGCAATACTGTGTTGTACAAGAAAAGTCTCTATATATTCATTTATAGGGCTGTCATTGTATTGGGGTTGTAGGCAAACAGATAATAATCAAGTAATTAATCACACAAAAAAAATGTTAAACAGTAGTAAGAGTCACAAACAAGACAATCAGGATAATGAGGTAGATCAATGGTTCTCAACTTATGTGGGGTCACCAGACCAGCAGCATCAATATCACATGGGAGCTTATTTGAAATGCATATTCTCAGGCCCTGCTGAATCAGAGACTCTGGGTCTGACCACAGTGATCTGCATTTTATTTAACCCTCAAGTTAGAGAGGCCTTGAGATTGAGAATGTCTGTGAAGGAAGAACAAGTGTTGTTTAAATTGGGAGAGGGGCTTCCTTGAAGAGATGACATTTGAATTGGACTTTGGAGATGAACTTTCAGAAGCCGGCAACGTAAAGACCTTGGGGGAAAGCATTCAACAACAATCAAAATGAGGACAGCAAAGTGAGGGATCTCAAGGAAGCTGGTGTGGATGAAGCTTGATGAGCAAGGTAGGAGATGACGGGGGAGGTGAGCTGGGAGCAGAGTGCCTAGACCTGTGTTTCTCAGATATGGCTGCACATCAGATTCACTTAATGTGTTTCAGACCAATCCTGGGACCTAATCTTGAAAATTTGGGTTGGTTTGTTGTTTGGCATGGTTTGTTTTTAAAAATGCATTGTCAAGTGATTCTAATGTGCAAACATGGTTGAAAATCACAAATGCTAGTCCCATTGTAAAGAATTGGGATTTTATTCTAATTGAAAGGGGAATATATATGGAGCATAAGACATAATTCCATTTATATTTTAAAGTTCCTCTTGTGCCAGAGATTAGACTGGAGAAGACAACGAGGGGAACATCATTTCCAAGGTATTTGCTCTAGGCAAGAGATGATGGTATCTTGGACAAAGGTTGTAGACATAGTGAGGACAGGAGTTCATAGGCATCTAAACAGGTTTGACTGAGGGAATAGATAAATGGGATGAGAGAAAGGGAGGAACCAAGAATGACTCACAAGATTTTGGCCTGAGCGTCTAGAGATGATGGTACCATTAACTGAAATGGGCAAGATGAGAGAAGAGCAAGTGTTCAAGGGCACATTGGATATTCAGTTGAGAGTGTTGAACAGATTATTGTATGTGTAAGTTCAAACTCAGCCAAGAGGTCAGGAATGAAGATATACATTTGGAAATTTCATATATAGATGGTATTTAGAGCTGAATCTGAATGAGATCTCTTGCTAAGGGGGTTCAGAAGATGAAGAGAAGGTAGCACAAGACAAAATCCTCAACTTAGATGCTATGCAGGGAAGGAGGAGTTTGAGAAGTGGAAAGAAAGCCAGAAGAATGTGGTGCCATGGAAGCCAAGTGAAGGAAGAGTTTCAAGGAGAAAGCAGGGGTCATCTATGTCATACGTTGCTGAGACTTCATCCTACCCAAGCACAGAGAATTGTTCATTGAACTTGGCAAGATGGAAGTAGTTTAAGATCCTAATAAAAGCCGTATTAATACATTGTCACTACTATAACACAAGAAAGATACATGTATACTAATTGCCTACTATTATTATAGTGCTTTGATTTTTCAATGTTTATAAAATCTATTTTAGACTTTTTTGGCATCTAAGGTCAAGCCAGAAACTCTTATTGTCTTTCTCCTATTTGAGCCCCAAGTAGAATATACCAGGAGTTACATTTCTATCTAAACACAACTGTTTCTGGTATACCTATGATTCCGATGCTGCTCATACTTACCATTAAATACAAAAGAGGCAAAAAAAAAAAACAACAAAAAACTAGTTCCCAAATCTGATTCCACATCAGAATTACCTGGAGGAAATGTAACTATATGTGTAAATTCCCAGCTACACTTCCTGAAAACCTCCTGAAGAGTTTTAGTCCATAAACCTGGGATGAAGACCACATTTGACTTTGATGATTAGTCCAGTCAGAATCCCTAGCCAAGAAAGCCAATTATCTTAGTCCTGAGGTCAAGTAGTTACCTTCGTTTCCAGTCTCCAATGCTGAGGTGTAACACCACCTGATCTCCTGCGTTCTTCCAGATGCCCAATCACCGTATTTTTTTGGTGAACCACAAAGTCCAGGTTAGGGACTACACATCTGATAGTCTGCTTGCAATCTCCACTAAACAAAAAGGCAGCCACCTCTGCAATGGAAAATTGCCCTTCTCAATCTTCTGGAAAGAATGATTACCTGGACCCATGAGCACACTCAACTCCACTGCAGAGCAGTGTGGCACAAATAATAATATTTTTGAGATAAAAAGTATCATTTTGAAGAATTAATGGTATAAGTCAAGCACAATAACTATTTTTAACAAAACAGTCTCACATGGGCCATAATTATTTGAATGTGTCTGGTTTTGCCTGAATATTTGGATTACCTTGCCTACTTAGTTGTTTTAAGAGTTGTTTTCAAGGGAAAGATAGAGTGAGATGATACATAAAGATTCCAAGATCCAGAATCTTTTTTTTAAATATTTATTTTTTAGTTATAGGTGGACACAATATTTTTATTTTATTTTTTATATGGTGCTGAGGATTGAACCCAGTGCCTCATGCATACAAGGCAATCGCTCTTCCTCTGAGCCACAATCCCAGCCCCAAGATCCAGAATCTTAAAGAACTAGGAATATAGAGACAAAGTTTGGGGAATTTGACTAACATTCAGAAAGCCAGGGAGGCCCAAAAAGAACCACAACAAATTTTTCTTCTACTATTGTTCTTCATATTCTTAAGAGAGTCTTCTCACTTGGTGCGGTGGCACATGTCTATAATCCCAGTAGCTAGGGAGGCTGAGGCAGGAGGATTGCAAGTTCAAAGTCAGCCTCAGCAACTAAGTGAGGCCCTAAACAACTTAATGAGACTGTGTCTTTAAATAAAATACAAAATTGGGCTGGGCATGTGACTCAGTGGTTAAGCACCCCTGGGTTTAATCCCCAGTACCAAATATATATGGAGAGAGAGAGAGAGAGAGAGAGAGAGAGAGAGAGAGAGAGAGAGAGAGAGAGAGATATTCTTCTCAACATTTCAACTGAATCCCATTTGCAGCTGCTTCATCAAATATTGGAATTAGTGATACTGTTGAGTGTTAAAATGTGTCAGCAACCTTTAAGGAGGCAATGCTTGACCTCTGAGTTTAGTATCTGGCCTAGGGGTGCTTTCAGAGTCAGGCAGCAGGGTAGAAGGTAAATGGCAGCTGATACTGGCTTTAATGTGAAGGCACAAGGGATGTGAGTTCTGTGATGATGTGTAATGCCCCGGTGAACTAAAGGGGTCACTCTACTCAATTCCATACAACTACTGACAAGAGAGACTATAGATTTAGTGTTGCCACGTCTAATGGATTTGCACAAGAAGCCAGAAACTTACATCATTATGTTTAATAACCTTATTTAGAATTTTGGCAATTATTAAATTTTGAAACACTGTGGGAGCCAATATAAATGGTCCACGGGCCAAAGGAAACTCAGTAGCACACCATATTTAGCCAATTGAACCACCACTTTGTGACTTCTGGTATAGGCCTGTTAGATGTAACTTGAAAGCAATAAAAAGAAAGAAAAAAAAAAAAACCCTGTGGCTGTCATCTCTCCCCACTACCCCTGTTGCCTGCAGAATGAAATCTGAAGTCCTAAGCCTGGCATTGTGGTGGACCAAAAATTTACAGGGGACAGGTAGGCCTAGAGTTCACTACATATATTGTCAACATGAACTCAAGCAAGTGACTCAACCTTTCTTGCCTCATTCTCATCTCATAAGTGGAAATTATATATTTCTCTTGGTATGATATACTCACATGCTCACAGTATCCTTTCTCTGAAATTTGTGTCAAAATGCATGACTGAATCCAATCATAAAGAAACATGTGATAAAACCAAATCAAAGGACATCCTTTGAATTAACTGGTCTGTTACTCGTGAAAAATAGAGAGAGAACTACTCTAGGTCAGAGGAGACAATAGGGACATGATGCCCAAATGTGGTCCTAGGAAAAAATGTAAAACTGTAAAAGACATCATCGGCATGACTGATGAAGTCTAAATCAAGATCTGTGGATGAGATGGTAGTAGTGTACCATTTAATGATAACTTTCTGACTTCAATACCCTGTTGTGTAAGAGGACACCTTACACAACAGGGTATATCTCTATATTCCTAGTGTAAGGTATTCCTTACACTAGGAATATAGAGACAAAGTGCGCACTCAGTTATTTAGGGGCAAAGGAACATTACCACTGCAGTTTATTCTCACATAATTCAGAGGTAGAGAAAGAAGGAAAATGGAGAAAAATTCTAATGTAAACAATTGGTCAGGCTGGCTGGACTGGAGTACTATCCATGTGATTTTTTGTAAGTTTGAAACAATCTCAAAATAAGATGTTAAAATAAAATGGGGGTAATGTAACCTCCCTCAGAGGGTATGGTGAATGTCAAGGAGATAAGCGCTGTGACATGGTAGGCACATTTTACTATTGTCAAACCCTCACTGTGGGTTAGCCTTTTCCTTTTGTGTGCCTTCTCCAGCCACAGATAAGGGCCTGCCCTGCCCTGCCATGGTGCCTTTACCAGTGTGTTTCTGCTCCTGGGAATTCCCTTTGTCTTTCTGTTCACTTGACAAACTTTACTCTCTCAGGCCTATCTGGTTGTTACCATCTCTGAGAAGCCCTTCAGGCCTGGAGCAAGTGAATGTGATTATTCCCTCATCTAAGTTCCTGGGGCTCAACCCAAATGTTTCTGTGGTGACCCTATTTTATATATGTACGCATTTGGCTCCTTGAGGGCAGGGACCATGTATCTGTGTTAGATACTGGAGTGCCTGGCACAAAGTGGATGTTCAAAATAAAAACTTAATCAAATGAGTTAAATATTTCTGGATAACACCAGACAGTTGCTGCACCTATTCTATATAGATGAGTCCTTCTGAGTTTCCTAGAAATACAATCCTTGATAAAAATGAATTCAAGACCCAGCTATACCATGCCTTGGTATTTGTCCTAAAGGATTAAGGTCATCATACTACAGCAATATATGCAGCATATCCATGTTTATAGCAGCACAAGCCACAGTAGCTAAACTATGGGACCAGCTAGATATCCATCAACGAATAAATGGATAAAGAAAATGTGGTATATATACACAATGGAGTTTTATTCAGCTATAAAGAAAAATGAAATTATGTCATTTGCAGAAAAATGGATGGAAATAAAGACCATAATGTTAAACAAAATAAATCAAACTCAGAAGGTCAAGGGACATATGTTTTCTTTCATATGCAAAAGTTAGAGAAGAAAAATGAAAAGAAAGGGGAGGCAAATTTAATGAAAACCAAAGGGAGATCAGTAGAGGACAGGGACCAGGAGGTGGAAGGTGAGGAGGGAGGGGGGGAGTGCTGGGGAGTGATATTGGCCCAATTATATTGTTATATCCTGTGCATGTACTATTAAATAATAACAAATCCCATCATTATAGACAACTATTATGTACCAAAAAAAAAAATGCAGGAAAAAATGAATACAGTTTTTCAGTTCTAAAATCAGGTCTGTTTATAGTAAATTCAGATATCTTTTATTGTAAACTTTTATTTTTAATGAAATATACATATCTAATTATGAATAGCATTTTGAATAATTTTTAAATGTTAGATATTGGAGTGATAATTACTTAGGACCTTTCACATCATGGTTTAAAAAGATGAATGCTTCAGCATTCATTATGTAACAAATGTTAAAATTTTCCATTAATTTTTCTATTCCATAGCCTTTACCAGGTTATATTGACTATATACCTCTATGTATCTATATTCTTAATTTTAGTCTCCTGGTTTTGCACACATAACTGGCCAGAAAAGTCTGACAAGAACAGAGATCATGAGGATTCAAAGAGAGACAGACTTCCTCAAGTATGTATCACATTCTCTACTGTCTTTAAGCCCACCATAATACATTGTGTCAATGTGTTTTCCTACCCATCTCTTTCTTCTTTCCTTCCTTCCTTCCTTTCTTTCTTATAGTACTGGGGGATTGAACCCAGGGGTGCTTTCCACTAAGCTACATCTATACCTAGCCCTTTTTAAAATTTTTAAATTTTGATAGAGTTTCACTAAGCTGCAGAGGCTGGCCTTGAACTTGCAATACTCCTGCCTTAGCCTCCCAAGTCATTGGAATTACAGGTGTATGCCTCCACACCTGGCTTTGCCATAGCTTTTTAAATGAATTTGAATAGTTTTTAAAAGGCTTGATTGGCATAAGACAAACTGCATATATTTAAAGAGTTCAATTGATATGTATATGCGTATATATGTATATGTAAATGTATCCTGTATATATACAATATATATCTTCCTATATACAGGATATATGAACATTTTATATAGGATATATGAAATCATATATGTGTGTGTGTATGTGTGTGTATATATATATATATATATATATATATATATATATATATATTCTGTATATATGAAACTATCACAGTAATCAAGAAAATGAGCAAATTCATCACCTCCAAAAGTTTCTGCCATTGTACCTTTTCATCCTTCCTCATTCCCAGGTAAATATTGATCTGCTTCTTGTCATCATATCTTTGTTTGCATTTGATTCCATATACATGTGGAGTAATTTAGTATGTACTCTTTTTTCCTTTTTCTTTTTTTTTTTTTTTTGGGGGGGGGTTCAGGCTTCTTTGACCAGCATAACTATTTTGAGATTCATTCATGTTTTTTCTTGTGTGAAACATCTGTGCTTTTCATTGCTGAGTTGTTATGTTTATCATTGAGTTTCCATGCTATGGATAAGCCAGTTTGTTTATCCATTTACTTATTGAGAGTATTGTATAATTTCTAGATTGATATGAACATTTTACACATAAAGTTGATATGAACATTTTATACAAATCATTGCATACATATATATTTTCATTTCCCTTCAGGTAAATATCTTGAAGGGGAATGACTGGGTTACATGATAGGTATATATTTTACTTTTTAAGAAACTATTCAATTGTTCTGTGAACTAGTTGTATATTTTTATATTCTCACCAGCAGTGTTTGAGAATTCCAATTTCACCACATTCTTCTCCCCCCCCCGCCCTGCACCCCTTTGGTACTGGGGATTGAACCCAGGTGCGCTTAACCACTGAGCCACATCTCTAGCCCTTTTTATTTTGAGACAGGGCTTCACTAAATTGCTTAAGTCCTCACTAAGCTGCTAAGGCTGACTTTACATTTATGTTCCTCCTGCCTCAGCCGCCTAAATTGCTGGGATTACAGGCATGTGCCACCGCAACCAGCCAGTTTCACTACATTCTTTCCAACACTTTTATTTCTATTTTGATCATTCTGTTGAGATTGTAATAATATCTCATTGTGATTTTATTTTTTATTTTGCTGGTTACTATTGGTATTGTGTTTATTTGCCATCCATAAATCTTCTTTGGTAAATTGTCTGATCCAACTTTTGTAAAAAAAATGGGTTATATATCTTTTTATTGTAGAGTTGTACATGTTTCCCTTTTTCAGATATATAGTTTGCAAATATTTTCTCCCAGTCTTTGGCTTTTCATTTCGATGAAGTTCACATTATCTGTTTTTGTTTTATATTTCATTCTTAGTTTATTATATTTAAGAGATCTTTTCTAAACCACACACTAAGATTTTCTCCTAATTCTTTTCTAGAAGTTTATAGTGTTAGATCTTATACTTAGTACTTTAATGTATTTTAATTAATTTGCATATGATTGAGGTTCATAGTTTTGTATATGGATATTTAATTGTTGCAGCTCATTTTCTTGAAAAAAATTATCTTTCTTCAGTGATTAATTTTGGAATATTTGAAAATCAATTTTTGATAATTGTGTGAATCCAGTTTTGAACTCTATTCTGTTCCACTGATGTTTCTCTCTTTATATTTTGGTCTGAGGATTGAACCCAGGGTTGCTCTACCACTGGACTACATCCCCCACTCTTTTTAAGTTTTGTTAAGACAGCGTCTCGCTAAGTTGCCCAGGCTGGCTTTAAACTACAGGTTTCCACTCTGTGGCCACTTTGTAATAAAATGACCTGGAAAAGAATTTTCTTCCTAGGACTTGTCCCATAGTTACTAAGAGTGGTCTGCTTGTGTTTTGTTTCATTTTTAAAACTGTTTGAATACATTTAGATTTTCACCAATCTTCTTAAAGTGGATCAATCTTCACATGGCCAGTCAGGAACTTGTTTTGTTACAGGTGTGCCCACTGTCTGGCTCCCCGCCCATCTGATCCCTTTGCTCGCTTCTGTCAAGAGTGTGGTGCTCCTGTCCCTCCCATATTTGGCTATCGTCTTCCACCCCCAGAAGGAGCGCAGGTGAGCAGCAAAAATTCTTAAAAACATCTCTTATTGGTTTATGTGATCTTTATTTGCAGCAGTAAGACAGTGCCTGTATACATGAATCACAAACATTAAAACTTGTTGAAAGAATGTCCTGCAGATTAATCTATTACTATCTAGATTCCAACTTAAGAATGGAAAAAACCACTCATTTGCAGTGACATTTCTTTCCAATGCTTTGCAAAAGTACAGGCACAGAGGAGATTGAAATCTTATTGTTTAAATGAGGCATACATGGATAAATAAATGTTTCCTATCTATTTGCTATTTCCACTTATAACCTGGGTACAACAAAGGAATATATTTTTTAAACAAATGGAAAAAAGTACTAATTACTTTATAGCTCTCTATCTATAAATCCATAAGATGCATTATTCTGTCCAAAGACTGACTTAGATTGATCAGTATATTTGAATTTTAAGACTTTGGCTGATTAAGTGTAGGTAATAATTACTATTATCCTACGACTAGTTTTGTAGTTAGAAGAGATGCTTCACGTGCTAACAATCAAAACCTTTACCTCTTAATATTGTTTTCTTTAAACTGGGGCGTAGAAAATGAATAGAAAGATTTGTGATGTTGAGTGAGAAATGACTATGTTTAGAAAATATATAAAATGATTAAAGATAGTCATTTAAAAGGTACTGATTCAATGAACTCAGAATCCAGAGTTTTAGAATTGAGTTATGACCTCAAGCAAGGAGTCAGGTACTAAATGGATATCATTTTGGCGGGGGGAGGGGTACAAGGAATTGAACTCAGGGGCACTTGACCAGCCCTATTTTGTATTTTATTTAGAGTGAGAGTCTCACTGAGTTGTTTAGTCCCTCACTTTTGCTGAGGCTGGCTTTGAACTTGTGATCCTCCTGCCTCAGCCTCCCGAGCCGCTGGGATTACAGGTGTGCACCACCATGCCCAGCTACTAAATGGGTATCTTTTTAAAACTTTCCTCCAATTTATTGTTCAAGATTGTTGTAAAAGTTAATTTAATATATTTTGAACTCCTTGAGAATTCCTTGAATAAGATAATACAGAAAATAAAACATGAACAGATCCCATTAGTTTGAATTTTCTGTTTTTATCAGTTAGTACAATGTCAAGGTTATTTCCTTTTGCCAAGAGAAAGATTTTCAGAACGTTCTTTGTCTTTGCAGGGAGAAAATGTTATTAGATGTTAAAAATATTTTTAATGAATCATAAAACATCCATGTTGCTCCCCAAATTATATTTATATTGGTACAATAACAGTCTATCTTATATAAATAGCTTTGTAATTTAAACTAACAATAATTTATTGAGTACTTACTGTGTCCTGCTCTCCACTGGTCTTCTTGGACTCAAAGGTGTAGGCCTGTACAGCCCTCTGTTAGGCATATTTCTCCTTTGCCAGCTGGCTGGATGTTAGTTTTTGTCAAAAAAGGAATTCTGTAATTCCTTTTTTGCTTTCTCTTTGCTTCTGTGGTGCTCAACTAAGTGGCAGAACACCCAGCTGTGCTGAATTCTATGAATTTTTTTAAAAAATTTTTAGTTGTAGTTGGACACAATACCTTTATTTTATTTGTTTATTTTTATGTGGTGCTGAGAATCAAACCCAGCACCTTGCACATGCTAGGTGAGCGCCCTACTGCTGAGCCACAACCCAGTCCCAAATTCTGTGAATTTTGATGGTATCACATGGATAACTTCTCAGTGAGTTCCACCAGTACCCCAACCAGCTTCCCAGATAGTCTCTCAGGCACCCCAGTGGACAGCTCCCCAGTAAGTTTGAGCAGCATCCCAGTATATTTTCTTTCATTAGAAAGAACCCAGTGGGTAGCTTTTTCTTGCCCATCCTGATTAGTATCACTTCAGCAAACTGATCAGACATCTGCTGGAACAGACATACCTCATTCAGTGAAATCCAATTTCACCCTTAAAGGTGGGGTGAAGTGAGTGCCTCTTCTTTATTTGATCCTCCTCAGATTCTCTGCCTTAGCCATACAGGTAGTGGCTCCTCCCTATGTTTGGTATTCCTATATCATGTGGAGTCTGCTCTGCCCATTAATAGTTAATCCCCTGTTGCTGGTTAATAAATTATTTATATTAATTTTCCCCTGTTCAAATAACTGGGTAGATTCTGTCTTCTGACTGTATTATGACTGTTACAGAATTGGTGATGGGTCCCAGGAAATAAACCCGTGAAGAAAGAATATTGAAAATGGTTTGTTCTTGTCCTTTGCTTGAGAGCAGGGCTGAGCTCTTTGTCAATGATAAATAGGATTCTGGTAATCTCTTGCATGAATTGGCCTCAAAGTTAATCAAGCTATCACCAGTGGCTGATTATAATGAAGTTCCAATTGCAGCAAGTATTCTGAGTGGCCAAGTAACTGCAGTACTTTGTTTTGGAGGGGGAGGTTACTGGGGATTGAACCCAGAGGCTCTTTACCACTGAGATACATCCCCAGTCCATTTATATTTTATTTGAGACAGGATCTCACTAAGTTGCTTAGGGCCACACCAAGTTGCTGAAGCTGGCCTCAAACTTGAAATCCTCTTGCATTAGCCTCCTGAGTAGCTGAGATTACAGGCTTACACCATTGTGCCTGCCAGTAGCTGTTGTACTTGACTGCTGTGGCAGTAACAATGGCTACAAGGATTGTGGCACAGGATGTGTTCTCCTGAGTCCAGGAACATTCACAGAAAGCAAATGACAAACTCAGGACCTTTAATTCAGAGTCTGAGAAATAGAGAGTTCCCATAACACCCTATTCTTTTCTCCATGAAAAAAAAAATCTATTTATTGTAGCCCAAAGCTTATATTTAAACAATCAAACATTTAACTGTGTATTTTGGCTTCGCCTTATCACTAATTTCCTGTGTGAAAGTTAGGGCATTAATTAGAAAAAAATGGAACCCTGAAATGTGGCTATTAGGTTAGACCCAGAAGAAACTGACAAACTTAAACTCTTGTAACATTGGGTCTGATTATCTGTAGCTGGAACCTGCCCGCTGGTCTGAGGGTACTAGCCTTCCTTTTCATGAAATTTTTGTGACAACCATACTTGGGGTAGATGCTTTGATGGGGGATGTCCATTCTCTCTAAGACTCACTACAACGACCTGAAGCATTACTAAGGTCCTACTCCAGCAGTATGATCCAGGAGAAAATAGCTTACACACAAAAAGAGAAGTAAGATTTTGCTAATATATATTTGCAGAATCTTGTAGAACAGGTGGGAGTAGATTTTAAGTGAAGATAGAATATAATACTAAAATGGGCCGAATTCTTTGATATCTGTACACTTTGGGTTTAAATGGGCTAGTTAACACAGCTGGAGTGACTAACAGGCTGCTTGGTTGACTAAAACCTAGACTTAGTAATAACCTATGTTTAACAGCATAGAGGTACCAGAAGTTAATTTTCTCATACCAGAGTTAATTTCTCTATAGGCTGGAAATCCAAGATCAAGATTTCAGCATGGTTAGTTTCTCTTGAGGCCTCTCTCCTTGACTTGCACATGGGCACTTTGCCACTATGTCCTCACATGGCCTTTCCTCTGTGCACACATCCCTGTTGTCTCTTCTTTAATTATGAATTTTAGAGGAGCACAGTTCAGTCTATAATACCCAACAACATGTGCAGGAGGGTATCCAAAGACTTAGGAAAATAAAATAAAATTTTATTATGTGGGCCTGTACCCCACAACTCTTAATTGTATTTTAAAAGGAGGTACAGTAGATACTTCTATCAGTATGATCTTGAGAGGTACATTAGTGAGAGGAGCACCTATATTTCTTTTTTTCCCTACGTTTTTTATTATGCATTATAGTTGTGTATAATGATGGGATTTGTTGTGACGTATTTGTACATGCACACAATATAACAATATAATTTTGTCCCCTATCACTCCCCAGCACTTTTCCCTTCCTCAGCCCCTGCTTTTTTTTTTTTTTTTTTTTGTACCAGTGATTGAACCCAAGGGTGCTTAACACTGAGCCACATCCCCAGCCCTTTTTATTTTTCATTTTGAGACAGGGTCTCACTAAGTTCCAAAGTCCTCACTAAGTTGCTGAGCCTGGCTTTGAACTCTTGATCTTCCTGCCTCAGCCTCTGGAGTTGCTGGGATTATAGGCATGTGCCAATATACCCAGGAGCACCTGCATTCTTTTTTTTTTTGTGTGTGTGTGTGTGGTGCTGGGGATTGAAACAAAGCATGCTAGGCAAACACTCTATAAACTGAGCTATACCCCCAGCCCCAGCACCTGCATTCCTAAAAAGTTCTGTGGCTTCTTTCTTTTGTAGGCCAGATATGATCATGGAGGATACTGCCATTTTGATGGGCTCCCTGATCTTAGTGGGCCTACTTGGATTCCAGAGCAGCAGAGGTCAAATGCCAGAAGCTAATTGCCAAATACAAGGACAGTAGTGCTGCTTCAGTAATCAGAATCTCACTGATCCTGGTCTTCCTAGGAATGAAATAGCTGAGTAGCCTACTGATGTATTCCTTGGCCCATGTAATTGAACAACCAGCAGATCTTGTAACCCCAAATTAACATGAGTCACTACATTGGACCACCCAAGTTTCTCACCTAGTTTACAGACATAAGTCAGGTTTACCAATCCAGAGTCTGTTGACTGAAGAGGAGACCAGCTCTCCTTAGAAAAAGACTGCAGCTTGGCATATACATATCATAAATCTTCCTTGAAGTCTTTCCCAAAAGGACTGGTGGCTTTCAGTAGAGTCACTATACTTTGGGGGAAAAGTAATGCCAAAACCACTGAGGGATTGCTAGCTACTGACTATGATTTCAAGCTGATTCTTGGAGATCTAAAGCATTGCTAAGATCTTCCAGTAAAAGTTGAGATGTCAGGTGATCAGGTGATTGATGGAGCTTTACCTTGAGTCTGACTCATAGTTTTTGCTTCATGTATTTGGGGGGCTTGTTATGTTTGTGCTATAATCTGAATGTTTGTGTTCCTCCAAATTCATATGCTGAAATCCTTAACCCCCTAGGTAAAAGTGTTATGAGGTAGGGCATTTTGGAGTTAAGTTAGATCATGATGGTGGACTCCTTATGAATGGTATTAGTGCCCTTTAAAAGAGACCCCAGGAAGACTGTTTGCCCTTCCATGTGAGGATATAGCTAGAAAGTGCCTCTAAGGCAGAGAGTAGCACCTAGATCTTGGATTTCTCAGTCTCTAAACCTGTGAGAAATTAATGTTGTTTTTAAGTCACTTAATTTATTATTATAGCAACTTGAATGAACTAAAACAGTTCATAAACACTTTAAAGTGTTATATTTGTTGACCTTTTCATTCACAAATATTTCTCCTTGACTTTAGAAGTATCAAGTCCTTTATTCTCTGATACTTATGCAACCCCTCCAGCTTTCTTATGCTTACTGTTGGTATTGAATATCTATCTATATACATACATATGTGTGTAATTATATATATATATATATATATATATATGTATAAAATGACAAGATGTCTATGCCACCTGTACATATTGAATATATAGAATTGTGGTTAAGCCACGTCCTCAGCCCTTTTTTATATTTCATTTAGAGAAAGGGTTTCACTGAGTTGCTAAGTGCCTCAGTAATCTGCTGAGGCTGGTTTGGATCTCATGATCCTCCTGCCTCAGCCTCTCAAGTTGCTGGAATTACAGGCATGCACTATCATGCCTGGCCCCAGTACTTTTTGTTTTTTGTTTTGAGACAGGGTCTTGCTAAGTTGCTTAGGGACTCACTATGTTGCTGAGGCTGGCTTTGAACTTGTGATCCTCCTGCTTTAATCTCTGGAGCCACTGGGATTACAGGCGTGTGCCTCCATGCCCAGTCAGATCTTACTTTTTTATCCATTCTGATAACCTTTGCCGTTTGTATGTGGTTTAGTCTGGTCCCATTTAAGTACACTTTGATGTGGTAGAATTTACATTTGTTGTTTGTTTCCTTTTTTAAAATATTTTTTAAATGTCAGTGGACCTTTCTTTTATTCATTTATTTATTTGCAGCATGACAACATGCTAGGCAAGTGCTCTACCACTGAGCCATGACTCCAGCCCATGTTGTTTATTTTCTGTTTATATATTTCATTCCTTTGCTCTCTCTTTATTGCTTTCTTTTGTGGTAAATGTTTTTAATGTGCCACTTTAATTCCTCTGTTTATTTTTTAAAACTATTTTTAAAGTTATCTGGTGCTTTAGGGATTATAATATGGACCTTAATTTATCACAGTCTATTTTAGAATATCTTAATTTCAATAAAATATAGAAATTTCCCTTCAATATATCTACTTTTCTTCTCCCTCTCTTTATCTCTTTTTACATGTTTTAACTTAAAAATACAGATTATAGAATCTTATGTCATTTAAAGGAGATAAGAAAAATTATCTTTGGAGTTATTGGTATTTACCCCTATACTTATTATATCTTGTTCTTTCATTTCTTTCTGTGAACTCAGGCTATCACTTATTTCTTCATCTCTTATTTCTCTTAAGATATATCTGCTAGCAATTTCTCTCTGTTTTTTGTCTGAGAAACCTTATTTTTCATTAATTTTTGAAGGATAGTTTTTCTGGGTATAGAATTCTTATTTGGCAGTCATTTTACCTTCTAGGTCTTTGAGTATGTCATTATACTACTTTCTGGCCTCTACTGTTTTTTATTTAT
The DNA here is from genome assembly GCF_045843805.1 of Urocitellus parryii. Taxonomy (NCBI): domain Eukaryota; kingdom Metazoa; phylum Chordata; class Mammalia; order Rodentia; family Sciuridae; genus Urocitellus; species Urocitellus parryii. The sequence continues at coordinate 157,233,482 of NC_135536.1, forward strand.
ATGATAGTCTTTCTCTTGCAGCTTTTAAATTTTATCTTCGTCTTTAATACTCAACAATTTGATTATAATTGTGTCTAAATGTGGATCTTTTGTGTGTATCTTTCTTGAGTTTATTTGATCTGTAGATTAGTGTTTTTCTTCCAGTGTGGAAACTTTTAGCCATTAGTTTTTCAAATTCTCCTTCTGTGTGTTTCTTTCCTTTCCATTACATGCATGTTGTTATACTTGAGGTTGTTTCATGGGTTTTTTTTTGTGATCTACTGATTTTTTTCAGTGTTTTTTCCCCTTGATTGAATAATTGAACTATATGCAAAGTTACTGGTTGTTTCCTCTGTTATCTCTGGTCTTCTAAATCCCTCTAGAGATGTTTTTATTCTAGACATTTTACTTTTCTACTTAAGGTTTTGATTTAATTATTTTTTTAAATTTATATCTATTGAGATTCAATATTCATCAGATCTTATTATCACCCTTTGTTTAATTTTATAAACATGATTTCCTTTAGTTCTTTGAATAATTTTTTAATAAAAACTGCTTTGAGAAAGACAAAATAAATAAATAAATAAATAAATAAAAACTGCTTTGAAATTTTTGTCTGTGGCCAAAAAAACAGCAGAACACCCTGAGGAAGACAGAAGCCTGTCTGCTTTTCCCACCTCAGAGATTCCAAAATGCTGTATAATTCCAGGATGCTGTATGATCAGGGGAGGCTGGGGCAGATGCAGACAGGCTCTGCAGGCCACACAGAGAACACACCCAGATTTGAGCTTGGAAACACTCAGTGGGGCCCTAAGCAACTACTGAGACCCTATCTCAAAATTAAAAAAAAAAAAAAAGAGCTAGAGGTGTGGCTCAGTGGTAGAGGGCCTCTGGATTCAAACCCCAGTACCACAGGGCAGGGAGGGGGTGGTTTAAGGATGTCATTCATTGGTAGAGCACTAGAGCACTTGCCTTGAGTGAACAAGTCCCTGGGTTCAGTCCCCAGAACACCCACCCACACACACACACACACACACACACACACAAAGCAGGGAAAAAACTGAGAATTATTAAGCCTAAAATTCTGCTTTTTAGACTAGTAATTTGGGGAAAAAAATCTTTGTCTGCTAAATCTAGCATCTGAGGACCCACAGATATAATTTCTCTTAACTCTTTTTACCCTTAGTATGGGGCACACGTTCTTATTTTTTTCTTGAGTAGTGAACATTTTAGATAATATACTATAACAATTCTGAATTCTTACTTTTTTCCCTGCAGGGAGTTGTTTTTTGTTTACTTCGATTAAATCTTTAATGTCTCTCTTCTTCAAAGTTTAGTCACTGATATCAGGATTTCTTTTCTTTCTTTCTTTTTTTCTCTCTTTTGTTTAGATATTTAAACCTGGAGTTATCTTGGGTATCTTAATGTTCAGCTGAAGATTGACCAGAAATTTTGCTCAAGCACTTCAAGGCAATAAGGCTTCCACTCTAAGCTGATAGATCTGTGTGGGGGCTGGGTAGACTATTAAACATCAGACTGTTTTCAAGTTTGCCTAAGCTTTGACTTTATACTGAGCTCTCTTGCCTCTCCATATTCAGTCTCCATTGGCTAGGGATACGTGGGTGGCTTTGGCCCACTTTGGCTTACGCAGAACAAGTGCATAGGCATGAGTCATGGAAAGATACATGGAGAATTTATCATGAATGACATCCTGGAACTCCCTGTTAAACCCTTGGCCAATTCCCAGTCTATCAATCACCACAAACAGGACCATGATCTCAGACGAGGTCCTCCCTGTTTGCTTGCCACTGAGATTTTCATCTTAAGGATGCTCCAAATCAAGTGATCCCTGTTCATCAGCAGCCACAAAACTGTTGGTTTTTACAACCTGCCTTGTGGTGAAGCTATCACCAGATAGAGCTGGGAAGGAAGGGACAAGCCCCACTCCGCCCTGCCAGAACATCACAGACTAGTATATTGTTAGCTGAATTTCAGTCATTTCCAGGAACTTTTCAGTTTTTGCCTACCTTTGGTTGACTGGCAGAGTGCTGACATGGCTGGTTTTTTACAGCTTTATTTGATTTTGTAATTACTTTTTGGGGAGAGAATTTATCGACCTCCCACTCCATCATGCTGTAAGTTAGCATGGCTAGCATATTTGTATGTATTTCTCTTTTCTACAACAAACATGTTTTTATTCTTAATAGGAATAAAATAATATAAAGGTAGTTATTTTAAATACCTTTAAAAAGGCAAATTAAACCTTACATTCTGAGATCTATTCATACCTTAAGTTGTTGTATCCCAAGCAAACCTGATTTTTCCTTTGTGCAGATGGGCTTGTGTGCAGAATGTGGAAGCCTGGTCCCCATGAACACGCCTATCTGTGTGGTGTGTGAGGCCCCTCTTGCTCCACAGCTGTGGCCTCAGGCAAGCCTCCACTTGAAGGTAATGAAATATGATTTTGAAAAAACCCAAATGAAATACATAGAAAGTGACCTTTGAACAATTAGGGTTTTCTTCACCTGGTGGAGTGGGCTAACAAATAAAAGCTAACATTTGTTGAAAAAAATCCATTCAAATCTTGGGTAAATATGCTGCCCAAAAGATAACTTGTAATAGGATCTATAACATTAAAAAAAAATAACTTAGACTGCACATTTTTCAAATATCCTAGTCTTTGAGTACAATACTCAAAGTGAGTGTAAGGGACATAAAGGTTACTTCCCTTGAGACAGAAAAGTATATTGAATGCAAGATAATAAGTATATATTTAAGAGAAATAAAATGAAGATTATAGCAGAGCCTCCAAGATGTTTCTAATATCTATTCTCTTTTTTCCATATTAATAGAATCTTTAGTTTATCACAAGGATCAGAAATGTAGGAATGTATTCCCTGAACATCGATTTGAAGGCCAAATTTCAGCATAACTAACAGTTTTTCCCCTGAGATATTTAAACTTTAACATTGCACATTATTTGGCTTATAATCTTGCCCTTAAGTGGCTTCATGCTTTTCTTTGCTCTATTTAATTTGCTCTATTATATATAAACAAAGAATGCTTATAACTAGTCACATGGAAAAAAAAGTTACATATCATCATATAAAATTTTTTAAAATTTGACAAATGATGAAAACTTTTTGGTAGGATGGTTGAACATACAACTGTATCTTTTTAAATTTACAATTCCATTTACCTCCTCTGTAATCCCAAAGAAACATCAATAGAGGATGAAATATATTTAATTAAGGGATAAAAAAGCAGGAATTTTTAGAAATAAAGGAAATACATGGACTTAATTGTACAATAAGAAATATAATATTTCTAAAATGGGCTTATAGATTCTAGGTGTGCAAAATGTATTAAAGGAAAAGCTAAGTCCACTTCTTGTTCCACCTCCAAGCTTCCTTCACTGTGAAAATTTCAGTAGTATCCCAGGATATGTAAAACTTCAGAAATTAGATTTTGAAAAACTGGTTGGGCCAAAGTCAGATAGATGAAAATTTACTAAGTGCTTTGGTAGGTAATTATTTTCACCCTTAAACTTCAGAAGCTACCATGGGGAGCTACCAAACGCTTCTCGAAACCCATCTTTAGGCTTCATATACATGAGAGAAAGAAATAAGCTCTCTCTTATTTAAGCCACTGTTATTTTTGGAATTTTTGTTAATCAAAGCAGAGCCTACTCTTGTTAATATGTTTTCTCAGGATGTTTGGAGATGTCTTTTCAAACTCCTTGGAATATTCAAAACAGGAGGAATAGGTGTCACCTACAGCCTGCATGGGGAGGAAATAAGCAACCCTCAGAGTTGTGGGCTAGCTGGAAATAAAAGTCTGAAAAAGTAATATTAAGAAATAAACTCAGGGCTGGGGTTGTGGCTCAGCGGTGGAGTGCTCACCTAACACAGGTGGGATGCTGGGTTCGATCCTCAGCATCACATAAAAATAAAATAAAGGTATTGTGCCAACTACAACTAAAACAAAATATTTTTAAAAAAAAGAAACACAAAAGATGAGAAATATATTTTTTTCAAAGTGAGGGCTTGATGAGTAGAATAGACCTGTTTCAACAGAAGGGTCTGATCCTAAAAAAGAGAAAAGCCCATGAATGCCTTATTTATAGTGAAACACACCAAAGAAATTTATCGTGAGGAGGGCTTCTTCAAGGTAAACAAGAAGCTGGGGAAATTGGCCCAGTTGGAGACTTATCACTTGCGTAGTTATTCTTCCTCTTCCAGGCAGCTGGACCCTCAAGGCTGTTTAAGTACACTGGTATCTCTTTTACCCAAGGCAAGCAGTCATTTAAATTCAAAGCTATTGAACTCATAAATTCTTTGCCAGGCATGGATGGATTGGGCTCCATTAACAGTGAGCACCTGCAAATGGGCGTGTCTTTCTACACCTTTACATGGAAAGATTCCAGATGGGGCAATCAAGCTGTCCAAGGCTATGGAGTTCAAAGCAATAATTTATTAGCCACTCCTGACAAACAGGGATGTCTGTTGTCAACTAAATTAAATATGTATCACATTTCTTCCACCTTTAAAATCTGTAGTTCTAAGGAGAGAAATAGTAGAAATAGATTGGACTGGACAGTGGATAAGGGAGGTGGATAGAAAGGACAATAGAATTAATTGGTTATAACCATGTATTAATTGGTCATAACCTTGTATTTGTATACATGACCAGGGTAACTCCATACTACGTATGACCACAAGAGTGGAAACCTAATAGAACAAGTTATACTTTATGTATATATATTCTGCCAAAATACATTCTACTGTCATATGTAACTAAAAATAAAAATAATAAGTAAATAATAAAACCTGTAGTTCTTCGTTCTAGGAAGGAAAGTAATTTTTCCTTCAATTTGTTGTAAGTCCTTTATTGAGAGTAAACATAGGACTGCTATATTGATTAGTAGCATTAAATCCAGGGGTGGTCCCTTTATTAAAGGGCAATTTCTGAAAGAGATGGCCACTTGCATGTTATTTCTATTCCATTGGTGGTCCAAAGTTGGCATATACCTTATAATAAAGAATGTAAGATATAAGAATTCAAAGGAGAACTTAGAAAATCAAGCCTGCTTGACTTCAATGTCACTTTTTCTAAGGGAATTATTGACTTTGAAATTATTGAGTAAACTAGCTTCACATTAACTAAATATTCCTAGAATTTGGTACAGCTTCCATAAAGGGATGTTTCAAACATTAATTTTCAAAAATCATGGGAAATAATGATTGAGGGTATCATTATTTACTACTGACTCTAGAAGTGAGACTCTTGTGATCATTTCTTTTTTTTTTAATTTTTATTGTTGGTTGTTCAAAACATTACATAGTTCTTGACATATCATATTTCACACTTTGATTCAAGTGGGTTATGAACTCCCATTTTTACCCCGTATACAGATTGCAGAATCACATCGGTTACACATCCACTGATTTACATATTGCCATACTAGTGTCTGTTGTATTCTGCTGGTATTTGTTTTCCCCTAGAGTTTAGTTTATTTTAGCACTAGGATTTGTGTGTGTGTGTGTGTGTGTGTGTGTGTATGTGTGTGTTTGTGTCTGAGGTTTGAACCTCTACCAGTAAGCTTTTTGTTTTTTATTTTGAGGCAGGGTCTCACTGTGTTGTTGAGGCTAGTCTCAAACTTGCAATCCTCCAGCCTTAGCCTCCTGAATAGCTGGGATTGTAGGTGTGTACCATCATGCCTGGCTTATTTTAGCATTACATTTTTATGATCATAAGATATATTCAAAAGTGTATATATTGCTTAATTTTGTTTCTTTCAATGAACATTTGAATACTTCTTGGCATCCTCCCTTCTACTTTTTTATTTGGAAACTTGACTACATAAACAGTATACTTCATTTCATAAGAATTCATAGAGTTGTATGAGCCTAAGGAAGTCTCTGGAAACCTGTATTTGGGTCCTTGAACAGGTTGTATTGGGGGAATGGTTCTAAAGACAGAGTGAGGTCTCTAGACCAGTCCTCCATTTATCATATGGCATTTGGGCCTTGTGCCAAACAGCTGGTATCCTTCACCATTTTGTGGCCATGAACCTTCCCTTAGCTTCATCTGGTTTCTCTTTGTTCTACCATGTACTTCTACCATGATCTTTCGGGTGCTGAGCAGCTTTTAAAGACTTCTTTTGATTTGTCTTTTTCTTAGACCATTGTGTTGGTTTCTGCATACTGTAGTCCCCAGGCTTTCACCCTGAGACTCACTGCCTCCTGCCTAGATTCAGTGACCCGGGCCCCTGTGTACCATGGTGGTCATGGTGGCTACAGGACAGAGAAGAAAAATTCATGAATTCTATCAGGGTCAGAGCAAGGGGTGGTTTCAAAAAGAAGATGTCATCTGACTGGATATTGTGGGGAGCATAAGAGTTTGCCAGATTAAAAAGTGGTGAGACAAGCGTTGGCTCATGTGTAAGCATGTGGAAGACTGGCAGGGGACAAGGGCTGTTCCAGGCATGTAAAGTCTGCGATGCCCTACTAGTTCATTTCCAACATTCTGCCCCATTTTATTGTGTCAATTAAAGCTTATCATTTGGGTATTTGAAAATTGTTCTCAATTTCCAACTCTTTTATAAAAAAGTTTTATCCCATTGACTAAACTGGGTCTATTAAATTGGTTAAAACCATTCAACTAGATGATATGTTGCAACTGCTGTGGAAGAAATGGAAAATGCAGGTATTGACTTTTTTTTAGCATCCTTGTTAAGGCCATGATGGTGGCCTTTGATGGTGGCCTCAATTCCAAATCATTCCTATGAACATCTATGATTCTATGGATACAGTGGTTGTGATATACAATGATTTTTATGTGATTGTGGATCATAGTCACTGCTCTGAATGGAAGTGGGCTATGGCATAGTGTCAAACGCCATCACAAAAACCAAGATACCATTTAGTAGATCCAGTGCAGTAAGGTAGACCACCACCTTGAGAGATTCTTTGTAGTATCTCAGAATGGAGAAGATGGAGGGCAGTATGGGCATTTATTACTGGGAATTGATGACTTTGTTTTCCATATTTTTAATTGGTGCATTATAATTATACATAATGGTTGGACTTGTTACATATTCATACACGCACACAATGTAACAGTAAAAGGAATGGGTGAACTTAAAGAAGGTTTGCAAGAGCGAGCCCAAGTGTGAATTGTGGACTATGAGTGATAATGATGTGTCAGTGTAGGTTCATGGGTTGTAACAAATGTACCACTGTGATGCCTATGTTAACAGAAAGGCTGAGTGTGTGTGGGGACAAATGTATGTAAGAACTGTAATGTCTGCTAAGTTTTACTGTAACCTAAAACTTCTCTTAAAAATAAGGTTTATTAATGAAAATTTTACAATAGAGGTTTTGTAAGGCAGGACTAAGATTGGGCAGAGTGTAGACTGGGCAAAGCTGTGATATACATGTTTTGGTTTGTGGACCCTCCAAGATGGTATCTTGAAGTAAGATTCTGGATTTGGTAAGTAAATAACTTTAGTTGGATTACAGTCTTCTCTTCTTAGAGGAAGTATCTCCTGCAGCAAACAATAAAATCATTTTTGTTCTATTTCAGTACTTTTAAACACCAGAACAAAAAAATTGTCTCACTTCTTAATGAGTTTCACTAGATCATGTCTGAGTTGACACCTTCAGGCATTTTGTAGCTTAAATCTTACAGAAAAACCCTGACAATTGCAGATTATTCTATGGCAACTTTAAGAGACGTTAGAATCCTGGACCCAATGAGTATCAGGAATTAGGCCCAAGACTGTGATTCTCTGCCACTCATTTAACAGTTAACCTCTGTCTGCCCTTTAGGAGATGCCTACATTGGGAATGTGGTTTCCTGAGTAGGTACAGATTCCTAAGAAAATGTTAGGAATCTTCTACTGAAATGGAGTTAATCAGACTTTGAAATGTTGGGATTTTATAGAGCTATGTGGTGATATTATAAATGAAATCTCAGATGTTGAGATTTCTTTTCTTCATGATCCTTTACCTGTACCAGTTTCTAAACATTCTGTATTAGTTTGGGGATGCCTAGACTCCACAGTCCCAGAGTACAAAGGAATATTCAAGCATCATGGTCATTGAAAATTGAAAAGATAGTATCTTGAGAGTACTGGCTGATCCAATGTCAGTAGGTATAGCAAACTCCCAATAGCTGAACCCTAGTTAGACTGTTTTGACCACCTTTTTCCCTTCTCCATCTCCTGTGTTGTACCTTAACCCCAGGGTCCTGACTCAGAAAGTTGTCCTTACAATTTCTTTTCTAAAATAATCTTTCTTCTTTCTTTTTTTTTTTTTTTTTTGGCACTGGGGTTTGAACCCAGGCATGCTTTATCACTAAACTACATTCCTAACTCTTTTCATTTTTAATTTTGAGACAGGGTCTCACTAAGTTGGTTAGGGCCTCACTAAATTGCTGAGGCTGACCTGGAACTTATGATCCTCCTGCCTTGGCCTCCCAGTTGCTGGGGTTGCAGGCATGTGTCACTATACACAGCTACTTCTTTCATTTCTAAGTGAGAAAAAGAACCTAGAGCCCCATGGGTAAAACCTAGTCCCCAAACAAGATTATTGGAAACACAAAGAAGCTGGTCTCGAATCTTTCTGTTTACTATTTATGCTATGAAATGGAGAGCCTACTGACCATCGGACTTCTCCCATTGGGTGACGGGGATGGGAAACCTTACATACAATCAGTGCAGAATTTTTGAATGTCCTTCAAAGACCAAATGAATACTATTTTAAGTTTGTTTGGGATTTTGTTTCTTTTAAAACTGTGCTAATTTATCTGATGCTATTTATTGTTGTAATAATTCCTAAACCAATCTAATCTTGAGGACCTTAGTGTTATAATAGGGTCTAGAGCTGGATGACTAACTACAAAGATTGCTTGATGATTTCTCTGCAATGTTATTTGCTCACTTGTTCTTCTTCTCTGTTGATAAGGAGAAAGTAGTCTGCCGCACCTGTGGCACAGGGAATCCTGCTCACCTGAGATACTGTGTCACCTGTGAGGGGACTCTGCCTTCAGCACAAGAGGTAGGTTGACTGTATGTGCCAATTCTATATCTGGGAGCTACTAAATGTTTAATATTGATGTTAATAGAGAGTTTAATCTGCAGTGGGGTAAGAAGGCTCCTTCACCCAAAAAACCTTCTCATGGTAAACTAAAAGCAACATTGCTATTTGTGCAGAGGACTTTATTATTTATCAATACATACTTGTTCTCAAAGTCTCAAAGAGAATTCAGCAAAATCTACAGTTTCCTAAGAACTTTGCAAGGTCAGCTGGCCGTAGCATGTGGGGGAAATGGACCCATCCACATTTTAAGTACAGACACGTATGTCTCTGTTTACTATCTAGATGCAAATGCTGCTTTTAGAAATTAGGAACATTATAGGTTTCCTGCCAGCCTATTTTGGGTGTTGAAATGAAAGAATAAGAGAATACGCAACTTAAATACCATTAATGGTTTCAGTTTAGATGATTTATTTTACGTTCATAAAATGTTTTTGATGAGATTCCAGGTGACTCTTGCTCTGGCCTACCAAGAAGAAATTGGCATTTAATAGCCAACCTAGAGGAAAAAAACTTGCTTCATTTGGGCTACTATATGTATTTTCAACTGTGGGGTTTGTTCTCATCTTAAAGAGGTTCCCTGGAAAACTAGACAACATGCGATGATTAGTGTGGTTAACATGATTAGCATCAAAGGGAAGTATGTTAGTTCCCTAGAGATGCCAGATCAGACCACAAACCATTTCACAGTTCTGGAGGCCAGAAGTCTGAAACTGAGGAGCAAGTCCTGGAGAAAGAACTGTTTGAGCCCTCTATCGTAGCTTCTTGTAACCTCAAGCTTCCCGACTCTTAGATACATCCCTCCAGCTCCTGCCTTTGCTGTCACATGATGTTCTCCCTGTATCCCTCCACATTGCTTCCTCTGTGTGTCTGCCTCTATGTCATGATTTCCCCTTTTTATAAGGACACTAGTCATACTGGAATAGGGCCCACATTAATGACCACATTTTAACTTGATGACTTCTGTAAAAACATTCTGAGGTATTTATATAAGGACCTCAACATATATTTTTCTCGAGAGACAATGGAAGCAGTGGACAAGATACCTGTGGTGTGTGTGTGTGTGTGTGTGTGTGTGTGTGTGTGTGTGTTTTCTGGGGATTGAACACTGGGCATCATAAACGCTAGGCAAGTGCTCTACCACTGAGCTACATCCCCCACCATGGACAAGATAGCTCATGAAGTTGTATCTAATCACTTGACAGTCTTTAAGACCTTGATTTGAAGGAACTTTGTTTCTAGATTTATTGAGCTAGGATTAATGTGCAATAAAATTCACCTATTTAATTGTAGAGTTTGATGGATGTTGGTAATTATATATAGTCACTTCAACTACCACCACAAGGAAGACATTGAACAGTTCATTTACCATAAAAAGTTTTATCATGCCTCTTTGGAGTTGAGCCCCACCCCCCACAGTCACTAATCCCAGAAACTGCCCATTTCTTTTGACATTAAAATTTTGCCTTTTATAAAAATTTGTAGTTTTTTTGTATTTAATTTCTTTCACTTAGACTGTTTTTGAGATTTGTTCATGGTGTTGCATATATTAGTATTTTTAAAAATATTTTTAAAAATTTTTGATCATTGAATAGCATTCCTCGATATGGTTATACACTATTAATTGATTCACTCATAGGTTCTTGTGCTGTTTTCAGTTTCAGAATATTATGAATAATGCTACATTCACATAAAAGTCTTCGGGTGAACCTAGTTTTTTTTCTCTTGGATAAATACCTATGAAGTATTTCATAATTTTATGAAATAATGCTTCATACTGTTGTCCAAGATTACTACACATTTTACATTCCTCCCAGCAACATACAAAAGTTCCTTCCAGTTTCTCTGCATAAATACCAACACTTGATATTAATTGGGCATTTATTTCATGATAGTCCCTTTTTTAAAAAAAATTTAGTTATAAATAAACACACAGTATCTTTATTTATTTTTATGTGGTGCTAAGGATCAAACCCAGTGCCTCACAGATGCTAGGCAAACTCTGCCACTGAGCCACAATCCCAGCCCATGATAGTCCCTTTTTATCATTTTAATGTCTATAGGCTCTATAGTGATCTCCTTTCTCTCATGCCTGTTATTTGTAATTTATATATGTGTGTTCTCTCTCCTTTATTCTTTCTTTTTTTTAAGAGAGAGAGAGAGAATTTTTTTTAAATATTTATTTTTTAGTTTTCGGCAGACACAACATCTTTGTTTGTATGTGGTGCTGAGGATCGAACCTGGGCCACACGCATGCCAGGCGAGTGCGCTACCGCTTGAGCCACATCCCCAGCCCCCTTTATTCTTTTTCTGTCTGTTTGGCTACAGATTTGTAAATTTTGTTGATTTTTTTTCCTAAGAACCAGGTTCTGGTTCATTGATTTTTTTCTGTTGTTTTGCATTCTGTTTTTCATTTTGTTTTTCTATTATTTCTTTTTCTTGGGATTAATTTGTTCTTTTCTCATTTCTGAAAGTGAGAACTCAGATGATTAATTCCATATTTTTTCTGTTTTAAAACACAAGCTACAGATTTCTAAGAACTACTCCAGCAGCGTTCACAAATGTACTTATGTTGTGCTTTCACAATAATTTAGTTCAAAATTTTCTAATTTTTGTATGATTTCTTCTTTGACCTACGACTCATTTATAAGGTGATTGTTTAATTCTCAAATTAACTTTTCCTAATTATTGTACTTTATTGATGTAAAATTTAATTATATTGTGGTCAGAGAAGACATGATTTCATTTTTTTAAATTAACGAGATTCATTTTATGCCCGGCATATGATTTAACTTAGAAAACATATAAGGTGCGCTTGAAAATAATGTGTGTCCTATCATTGTTGGGATAGTATTCTCTAAATATCAATTAATTATAAGTGGATTGTTGTATAGATCTTATGTTATTTTTATACTTTTGTCTAGTTCTTCTAGTGAATATTGAAAAAGGAGTATTAAAACCTTCAACTACAGGAAGCGAAAGACCTTTACACTGAAAACTGTAGAACATTGATGAAACAATTTGAAGATGACATAAATAAATGGAGAAACATCCTGTGATTGTGATTGGAAAATTTAATATTGTTAAAATGTTCATATTAAAGATTCGAGATGGCATTCAGGCATGGTGGCACATGCATATAATCCTACTGAGGCAGGAGGCTCACAAGTTTGAGCCCAACTTCAGCAACTTAGTGAGATCCTGTCTCAAAGTTAAAAATAAAATGGGTTAGGAATGTGGCTCAGTGGTTAAGGGTACCTAGGTTCAATCCCCAGTACCAAAAAAAAAAAAAAAAAAGATTCAAGATGGCAAATAGGGGAAAGGCTGCATTTCCATTTGCTCTATGACTTTGGATTCAAGCAGCTAGAGTACTTTTTTCTGAGCTGTTGGGAATCTACAAGGATGCTACAAGTTTATCAGGTAGAGACTAAACCCAACCAAGAGATAGTGCATCTTGTTCCACACACAAATTAATCATACTCAAACTTCAGCAATGCTTTAATACAAAAAACAGAAAAGACAAACTAACAACCAGGCTCCAGCTAGGAATAGCTGGGCGGGGGGTACTCAAGTCCCACTCATGGACACCTACTCAAATAGAAAAATCAGAATTAACACCAAAATTATGGATATCACACCTAAAAGTTGTCTCAATCTAGATCAATCTAGGGCACTTTGGCAAAAGAAGGCTGTGCCCTAAAAGGCTCACACATAAGAGTGGAGGAGAAATCCATCCCAACAGATGCATAAAATCCAACACAGGAATAAGGAGATAAAGATATTGAAAAAGAACAAAACAGAAATCTTGGAAATGAGAGATACAATAAATCAAATAAAATGTTCAGCTCAACATCTTAATAGAGTAGACCATACTGAAGACAGAATATTAAAATTGTAAGACCAAGTGGCTGACCTTGAAGATGCGGACAGTATGAAAGAAGATAAAATAAGTAACCATGATCGGCATACAAAAGAACTGTAGGACAACAAAATAAATCAAATTTAAGAATCATTGGAATTGAAGAAGGTTGTGAGATGCAGGCTTGTAGCATGGATAACCTCTTCAGGGAAATAATAACAAAAATCTCCAAACCTTGAAAATGAGATGAACATCCAGATACAGAAATGCAAATAGACAAGATCAAAAAAGAACTTTTCCATGACATATTATGATTAAAATATCTAATGCATAGAACAAATATAGAATTTTTTAATATTTATTTTTTAGTTGTAGGTCAAAATACCTTTATTTATTTATCTTTTTTTAAAAAATTTAGATGAGTAGACCTTTATTTTATTCATTTACTTATACATGGTGCTGAGAATCAAACCCAGTGCCTCACACATGCTAGGCAAGCGCTCCACCACTGAGCCCAAGCCCCAGGCCCTATTTATTTATCTTTATGTGGTGCTGAGGATCGAACCCAGGGCCTCACACATGCTAGGCGAGCACTCTACCACTGAGCCACAACCCTAGCACAAATATAGAATTTTTAAAGTCACAATAGAAAAATGTCAGGCCATATTTAGTGCAAGCCAATCAGATTACTTCTGATTACTTATCAGACAAACTAAAGACTCCAGGAGAGTTTGGAATGATGTGTTCCATGCTCTGAAAGAAATAACTGTCAACTAAAGTTGCTGTATCTATAAACTATCCTTTAGAATTGAAAAACCTTCCAAGATAAGCAGAAACTAAAGAATTTATGACCACTAAGCTGGCACTACAGACAGTACTTCATATAGAAGATATAAAAAACACTCAAGAGCTCACAAATAGACCAATATCATTTGAAGAGCAGCTAAGCAAACAAAAGAACCAAATTAAACATTAGAAATAAAGTAAAAGGAATTAAACATCTCTATAATAATTTTGAATGTAAATAGACTCAACTCCTAGTTAAAAGAAATAGGCTGGCAGAATTGATTTAAAAACCAGACCCAACTATATGTTGTTTGTAAGAGATTCACCTTATAGCAAAGTAATCTATAGGCTGAAAGTGAAAGGATGGAAATTAATATACCCAAGCCAACAGAGTCTAAAAACAAGCAGGAGTAACTACTCTTATATTCAACAAAGCAGACCTCAAACCAAAATTAATCTGAAGAGAGAAAAAAGATCACTTTATAACAGTAAAGAGAATTATCCAACAAGAAGATATAACAATAGTAAATATTTATGCTCCAAAACATTGGTATACCTACGTATATAAAAGAGACATTACTTGAATTAAAGATTCAGACTGACCCCAGGACAATGATACCAGGTGCTTTCAACACACCTTTCTCACCAATAGATAGGTCATCCAAATATTGAACTCAGTAAAGACTCTTCAGACCTAAAAAATATTATAAACTAAATGAACATAACAGATTCTATAGAATATTTGATGAGAGAATAGCTGAATACACTTTCTTCTCAGCTGCTTGTGGAACCTTCTCCAAAGTAGACCACATTTTAGGCCACAAAGCAACTCTTAGAAAATACCAAAAATTATATAATTTCTTGCACCTTAGTAGAATGAAAATTGAAATCAATACAAAAAAAAACCCTATAGAAACTACATAAATGATACAGTGTTGAGTGATGAATGCAGAGAAATGTTAAAATTTTAAAATTCTCATGAAAATAATGATACAATATGCCAGAACCTCGGGGACACTCTGAAGGCAGTTTTAAGAAGAAAGTGTATAGGTATGATTGGCTACCTAATAAAATAAAAAAGATTCCCAATAATCTAATGAGGCAACTCAAGGCCCTTGAAAAACAAGAACCAATTCCAACTCCAAAGCCAGTAAAAGGAAGGAAATAATTAAGATGAGAGCCAAAATCAATGAAATAAGAGAATTTTTAAAGAACTACAAAGGATCCATGAAATGAAGAGTTGATTCTTCAAAAAGATAAACAAGATCAATAAGCCCTTTGTCAAACTAACAAAAAGAAAAAGACCAAAACTAATAAAATCAGAATGAAAAAGTAGATATCACCACAGGTGCCTCAGAAGTCCAGAGTGTCATGAAGGACTATTTTGAAGTATCATTAAGGACTAAAACTCCAGTAAACTGGAAAACCTAGAAGCAATGGATACATTTCTAGACATATACAGCCTGCCAAAATTGAATCCAGAGGACACGGGAAACCTAAACAGAGAAATAATTAGCAATGAGATAGCAGCAGTAATAAAATGCCACCCAATAAAGAAAAACAAGGAACAAGATGGAGTGTAAGCTGATTCTACCAAGCCTTTAAAGAAAAACTAATGCCAGTGTTCCTCAAATTATTGCCAAGAGTTAATAAATAAATGGGAGGGATAGCATCAAATTTAAAAGGTTCTACACAGAAAAGGAAACAAGAATGTGAAGAGAGAAGCTACAGAATTGCTAGCTACTCTTCTGACAGAAGATTAATATACAGACTATATATAAAGAACTCAAAAAACGTAACACCAAAAACCAAATAACCCAGTTGATAAATGGACAAAGAACTAAGCAGACACTTCTTAAATAAAGAAATACAAATGGCCAACAAATATTATGAAAAAAATGTTTAACATCATTAGCAATTAGGAAAATGCAAATCAGAACTACACTGATAATAGTAGCCATCAAGAATACAAACAATAATATGCTGGAGAGGATATGGAGAAAAAGGAACACTTTTACACTATTAGTTGGATTGTAAATTAGTACAGCCACTATAAAAATCTGTATGGATGTTCCTCAAAACACTAGGAATGGAACCACCATATGGCCAGTTATACCACTTCTCAGTATTTATCCTAAGGAATTAAAAGTCAGCATACTATAATGATATATACCCATGTTTACAACAGCACAACCCACAGTAGCCCAACTATGGAACCAGCTTAGGTAGTGTCAATGGATGAATGAATAAAGAAAAATGGTGTATGATGAAGTTTTATTAAGCCATAAAGAAGAATGAAATTATGTCACTTACAGGAAAATGGATGGAACTTGAAAACATTATGTTAAGCAAAATAAGCCAAATTCAGAAAGTCAAGGACCATATGTTTTCTTTCATATGTGGAATTTAGGAACAAGGAAAAGAAAGTTTGGGGGGAATATCTTATGAGAATCAATGGGAAATCAGTAAAGGAAATGGACCAGGGGAGGGAGGAAGGAAGAGGAAGGGGAAATACTGGGGGCTGTTATTGTCCAAATATGTTATAATATTTGTGCATGTGCAAGTATGTAACAAAGAGTCCCACCATTATGTACAACTATAATGCATCAATAAAAAAATGTGGAAAAAATGTTCATACTACCCAGAGCAATCTACAGATTCAGTACAATTCCTATCAAAATCCCAATGACATTTTTCACAGGACTAGGCAAAACAATATTAAAATTCATGTGGAACTACAAAAGACCCAGAATAGCCAAAGCAATCTTGAGCAAAAAGATAAAAGCCTGATTTATTGCAAACCTATAGCAAATCAAAACATCATGTTACTGCCATAGAAACAGACACATTCATCAATGGAACAGAATATAAAACTCAGAAAAATAAATCATGCATTTGATTAAGTTGCTAAGAATACACATTGAGGAATGAACAGTCTCTTCAATAAGTGGATAGCCACATGCAGAAGAATGAAGCTAGACCCTTATCTCATATATGTATAACAAATCAACTCAAAGTAGGTTAAAGACTTAAGCATAGGGCTGGGGATGTGGCTCAAGCGGTAGCGCGTTCGCCTGGCATGCGTGCGGCCCGGGTTCAATCCTCAGCACCACATACCAACAAAGATGTTGTGTCTGCCGATAAATATTAAAATTCTCTCTCCCTCTCCCTCTCTCACTCTCTCTTTAAAAAAAAATTCTTTTAAAAAAAAAGACTTAGGCATAAAATTTGAAACTGAAAAACTTTTAGGAGAAAACTTCAAGACATTGGTCTGGGCAATGATTTTTTTTTTTTTTAATATGACTCCAAAGTACAGAAAAAAAAAAAGACCAATGGGATTATATCGAACTAAGAAGCTTCTGCACTCAAGGGAGTCAATCAGCAGAATGAAGAGACAGTCTACCAGATGGGAGAAAATATTTGCAAATCACATGTCCAATAAGAAAGAGGATAATATTCAAAATATGTAAGGAACTCAAATCAATGGTAAGAAAACAAACAACCTGATTTAAAAAATTGGAAAAGGACCTGGGCAGATGCTTCTCAGGAGACATACAAATGACCAACAGGCATACAAAAAAGAAATGTTCAACATCAGTAATCATCAGAGAAATGTAAATTAAAACTACCACGAGATACTACCTGATGCCTGTTAGAACAGCGATTATTAAAAAAAAAAAAAAAAGACAAAAATTAGCAAGTATTGGCAAGGATAGGAGAAAAGGGAATCCTTACACATTGTTGATGGAAATGTAAATTAGTACAACTGTTATGGAAAGCAGTATGGGTGGTCCTCAGAAAATTAATAAAGCTACCATATGATCCAGTAAGCCCACTGCTGGATATTTCTCCAAAGGAAGTTAAGCCATTATGTCTAAAAGATAAATGTCTGTACTCCTGTGTTCATTCAGCCTTAGTCATAATTGCCAAGACATGGACTCAACCTCTATCTATCAGCAGATAATGAAAATGTGATATATATAAACAATGAAGTACTGTTCAGTCTTAGAACAAGAAAGAAAATCTTTTTTTTTTTTTTAATTTTTAATATTTATTTTTTAGTTCTCGGCGGACACAACATCTTTGTTGGTATGTGGTGCTGAGGATCGAACCCGGGCCGCACGCATGCCAGGCGAGCACGCTACCGCTTGAGCCACATCCCCAGGCCCTTTTTTTTTTTTTTTTTAAAGAGAGAGTGAGAGAGGAGAGAGAGAGAGAGAGAGAGAGAGAGAGAGAGAGAGAGAGAATTTTTAATATTTATTTTTTAGTTCTCGGCGGACACAACATCTTTGTTGGTATGTGGTGCTGAGGATCGAACCCGGGTCGCACGCATGCCAGGCGAGCGCGCTACCGCTGAGCCACATCTCCAGCCCAAGAAATTCTGTCATCTACAAAAAATAGATGAACTTGAAGGGCATTGTGTTAGGTAATATAATCCAGGCACAAAAAGACATACTGAATGATCTCAGATGTGAAGTGTAAAAACATAAACTTGTAAGAACCAAGAGTAAAATGGTTACCAAAGACTGGGAGATGTGGGTTTGGGGAGATGTTATTCAAAGGACACAATGTTTTAGTTAGGAGGAATAAATTCAAAAGATCTGTTATAGTTGTTGTAATTATGATTAGTAACAATATATTATAAATTTGGAACTTGCTAAAAGACTAAATTTTAAGTGGTCTCACCTCAAAAAAAAAAGTATGTGAGGTAATACATTTTAAGTGGCTTGATTTAACCCTTCCACAATTGATATATCAAGGTATCATGTCATATACTATATATATAATTTTAACATTTCAATTAAAAAATTTAAAAAGAGGGCTGGGGACATAGCTCACTTGGTAGAGTGCTTGCCTTGCATGCAAGGCCCTGGGTTCAGTTCCCAGCACCAGAAAAAAAAATTAAATTTAAAAATGCTCCCATGGAAGAAAGACCTCCTCCAACTATGCTCCTGACCCAATTTTTCCATCATATACTTTGTTAGGCTGTAAGATTGGTTACAAGATTTCAATATCATATAGGTTCATTTCCCTCTCCTCTCTTCCTTTGTGATTGAGATATATATGTTATGTTTTATATATAGCATATATGTTATGTGTAACATATATGCACATATCATATATGTGTATGCATGTGTAATACCTATATACATTATAAATCCTATGAAAATGTTATGATTTCCCACCCGTTCCTGTGTGTATTTGGTATGAATCTACCTGCTTCTGTTCATTCTTCATTACCTTCATGTATTATGAGCAGATTTTATAGTTGTGTGTTCTTACTCCATTATCAGAATCTATGTACTTAAAAAATATTATTTCTATTACATGTTTTTTTTTTGTTTTTGTTTTTGTTTTTTACAAAACTGAGGATGGTATGAGCTGGTGAGTTTTATTAGAAAACACGTGTTCCCCAATCAGATCTCATGTAGTTTTAGGATAACCTTTTGTTGATAGTTGTCTGGTAATGTGGTTTCAAACTTTATATCATTCTTCTATCATTAAAATATATCATATAATTTTCTAAAACACCAAATAATAATAGTGAGGTTGGGAAAGCATAAAAATGGAAAATACTCATGGAATCGCCCTAGGAATGATCTTGCTGATAGATTTAAATAAATTTCCAATCAAAAGATTTATTTTCTAAGACATTCTTTCCTCAGGTCTTCTGGACTTCTTATGTAAATGGAAAAATAATTTAATTTGATTTTCTAAACTATCCATGATATAGTTGTTTCTGGGTCTCTTCTATCAGCAAAATTGTTTTAGGAACAAACCCAAAATTGACTTTGTTTTAAAAATTGTATTTCTACCTTAGTGGTTTATTGGAATTTAGATGTCAGAAAAAGAGTATTTATTGCAGTGCCATAGAAGCAACAATGCATATTCAATCTGATAGCTTTATGTTTTTTCTTTGTTCAGCAGCATTAATACGATGTGGTAAGATAACTTTTCTTTTTTTATAGCAATGTTCTATAAAAATCCACTCAAACGTAAATGCATTTCAATGAAAGGTCTGAAGCCTTTGTGTTTTGAAGCCCTGGTTGATAAGATTTACATCAAAACTTTAGCTGGGCGTGTAGTGGCACATGCCTGTAATCCCAGTGACTCAGGAGGCTGAAACAAGAAGATCGAAAGCTTGAGGCCAGCCTCAGCATTTTAACAAGGCCCTAAGCAACTTAGGGAGAACCTATCTCAAAATTAAAAGGGCTGAGGATTTGGCTCAGTGGTTAAGTGCTCCTGGATTCATTCAGTCTATAGTACAACAAAACAAACAAACAAAAAACAATCTCAACACCACAAAGATGATTGAAATGTAAGGTCTGAAGTGAAAGTTTGCAAGGCATTTCTCCTTTGATTTACATGAAGGAGTCTCTCTAATTGCATAGAAATGAGGATAAACATACATAAAAGGGTTTCTTTTCTCAGATCTCTGAGTGTTAGGGGCTGGTGTAATCTTTCTCTGGAAAAAGTTTCTGTTTTAGGATAAGAGTGCCCTGAAGCGACTCAGGATCCATCTGGGCAAATAAAGTTAACTGAAATTTCTGTCTTTGAGGGAAAACTATCTTTAGAAAATATTTTCCTTGATATGCACATTCCTAGTATTTTATATGGACTATGAGGCAGCACATCGGTTCAGTTACCAATTGAATCAATTATTCATTGAGTCAATAACTATTTGAATAACTTTCATGTACCAAGGTATCAGGTATCATGCTAGTGGGAAAAAATTGTGAAATGATTGTCCCTTCTCTTAAAAAAAAGAAAATCAGAGTCTAATGAAAGCAAGATGGAATGGCAGAAAGATAACACAGAGAATTTGACCCTATGCTAAGCATTCTTATATTTATTTGCCATTAATCATCTGAAACCCCCTATAGACCTGGGAGGAAGCTGTGGTATTGATGGGGCTGGGTGAAGTCCTGGGTAAAAGTCAGATTTCAGAATCAGGTGGCCTGGTTCAAATCATGGATCTTACCCCTTTGTGCCCTAGTTTCCCATCTCTGTAAAATTGGGACAGTGATAACACCGACCACTGTGGGTTAATGGGAGAGTACAGGAGCAGTACAATGTCCACACATAGTAGGTGATCAGGTAGCTGTTCCTGTTACTATTATCCCAATTTGGGAAGTGAGAAAATCTACATGGCACTAGTGAGTAAGAAACAGGAGCAAAAATTCCAATCTAGGTCTACCTAAAAGACTGTTAGAAATTCTCATAAAATTATTCTGTCTCCTTCTCCAAAATAAAGCAATTCTTTTCAGGTGTCACATGTGGAAAATAAATCCGCATCTCTCTATGGAAACCAGAAGGCCAAAGGATAGAAGATAAACCTCAGACATGGCACCTTCGGTAGCTTAGTTCTCTGTATACACTCTCTTGGTCAATGATGGGCTTGCTGCCTTTGATATTATAGATACTGAGGGGTATCAAGATGTGGGAGGCACCAGTTTCATCAACTTTCTGTGATCCCCAGGAAGGAATGTGTGCTTTTTGAGCTAATTTATTAGTTGGTAAAGTGCACCATAATTTTACCCTTTGGGGTAAAAAATACTCTATTTGGAGGATTTGCATTATTTGGGGGATTTATTCTTTTTGGATTGGGAGGAGGAACTGAAGAATATAGTACTGATCCTGCCTGTAAATGCTGTTTTTTCACCAGTCGATATGCAATGGAGATAAAACACCTCCTCCGCCCACCCAGAAAGGAGACACCATTTCCTGCTTCTGTGGTCGCCAGAATGTCTGCGAGGCGTCCTTCTGTGACTGGTGTGGAGCCACAGTGGGTATTTTTAAAACTGACCCTCTTCAGGCTGAGCATCCCTCCACCAACCTAGTCAGAGAGCCTCTTCTCTCACAGCTTCACTTCTTTTTTTAAAATATTTTTTTAGTTGTTGAAGGACCTTTATTGTATTCATTTATTTTTATGTGGTGCTGAGAATTGAACCCAGTGCCTCACACACACGAGGCAAGCGCTCTACCACTGAGCCACAACCCCAGCCCAATCACTTCTTCTTTATAGCAAACTTTATATCATTCTCCCATCATGAGATTATACCATATAAATTATACATAAAAAATTTTAAAGATAGAAATCAGAGATTCTCTTGTAATGAGACAGAGATTTTTTAAAAATTGGAGATACAAATAAGAGATTTTCTTATATTAAGAATTCTGTCTAATTGCCGTTTTGATTTACATTCCTTTGAGGTTAAACCTTTTCCACTCATTTATTGACTATTGACTGCTCTTTGATGAATTGTTTGTCTACCTCTTAAACAAGACATTCAAAATTATTTATGCATTTATTTAATTAAATATTGCATGCAAATAATAAAAAAGGTTGGAGTGAAGAGTTAGTTCCCTTCATATCTCAGTCTGCAGTTTCTCTTCCTACAGAATTGCTGTTATCCAGTTTCTGAGGAGTTCTTTTAGCTAGTCAGTGCACATATAACTGGTGCTTATTAAGAACACTGATCTATTTCTTTCACCTAGCAATGTATCTTGTTGGCACCTCATCATTCTTTCCAATAGCTTCATAATATTCCATTGTCTGTATATACTGTCATATATTTAGGGCATCCCTTATTGCTGGACACTTAGGTCATTTCCAGTTATATCTTCTAAAATCATAGTGATGCAGGAGATGGCCTGGAATAGATTTCCTTGAGTACTTGTTCATCTATAGGATAAATTCTAAAAGGTAGATTTGCTAAGTCAGAAGGTATGGGCACATGCTATACCAGTGGCTAGAGGTTGTATGGTATGAGAATAAATTATAAGTCTAATGTTGTAAAATATTTTCCATCCCTAGCTTAGAATTCCTGCTACCCACTCTGTTTGCCCTAAATGTGGAGCCAGCAATCACCTGTCTGCCCGATTCTGTGGCTCCTGTGGAATTTATGTGAAGTCCATGGCAAGATTCAGCTGGGACAGCAGCCTAGCAACAGTTGCTGGAGAACCTCACCCTTTTTCTGAGGTAAGGCCTCTGTAGTAAGAACTGGTGTACTTCATCCTGTGAATTAACCCAGGAAGAGAGCCAGTATTAGACCTTTCACATGAACTTGTAAAGAAATGCAATCAACTAGGATTTAAGCACTCAGATGATTTGTTTAAAAGTCAAAGATCAAAATATGCAACATAGATAAAGGTCTAATAGCATTTGTAAGGCATAGGCGTAATGCCACAAGGGAGAAATGGATTTCATATACATTGGATAGAATATACTTCTCTTGAATTTTTGTGGTAGTATTCTGAGAATCTTTCTCTCTACTTTTGTATTATATTTCAGAAAACTTAGATCAAGCTTGTAAGATTGTTTTTGCCATTTATAACATCTGGGCTTTTTTTTTTTTTTTTTTTTTTTTTTTTTTTTTGTGGTGCTGGGGATTGAACCCAGGGCCTTGTGCATACAGGGCAAGCATTCTGTCAACTGAGCTGTATCTCCAGCCCCCCTGGGCATGTTTTGACAAAAATCTCATATGGTTATTTTCAGAAGCAATTAAGGTCTAATAACTGGTTCTTGTTAGCCTTTATAAATTTCTCTAAGCTAGGTGAAGACTTTCCAGGTTTCTTCTCATCTCTTTATTTTAAAAAACTGATAATTTTTAGAGAGAATGCACATGCACTCAGCACTTTGAATATAGTTTTAGGGAGTTCATCACCTTTGTAAGCCAGATTGAAAGATGAAAAGATCCTGGGACATCCCCCCAGCCCATTTGACACCTTTGTGTAAATGAAACAAAGATGTTCTTTTCTAAAGGCTCTTGACTACCATTAGGCATTTTCTTCTCGCCCTCTACCAGAAAAATTGTTGTAATAAATATACAAATGTATGTCATCCACCAGTGAATGGTAACCTTTCTGATGCAATGACTTTGTGCATTGTACAACCTGTACAACACTGTCAGGTTCCTAAATAGGAGAGTGCATCAGAGAAAGTGTTTGTGCCCAGTAGTTGAGTATGTCGAGATGAGTATTGAAGTTAATGTTCCATTGATTTGTAGAGCTAAGAGTATAGATATTTTTCATGCCCTTAGCAAGACAGGAAACATTCTTTAATTTCCTGAATTTGAGACAATAAATGGTCAAGGAGATTGAGTGGTTGGTTTCATGGACCAGGCTGGGAACTTCTAGAAAGGCAGAAACAAGTACGATATGACAAGGGCTAGTAAAAACCCCTTAGTTCAAAAAAAGAGATCCTTTTCATTTGGATGAGAATATTTTCTATAAGTAAAATGGATATAGGGATTTGATTAAATTATATTCTAATTTTTTTATATATGTTTTTTGCCTTGCTCATAGCACCGATCTGCCTGGCAGCCCCTAAATGTTCCTTTGCCCAGATCTGACCCTGAGGCAAAGAAGGAGATGGGCACACAGACGGTTGGCCTGTTCTACCCATCTGGCAGGCTGCTAGCAAAGAAGGAGCTGGAAATGGTTTCTCAACAGCAGAGACAAGAGAAGAGGAGTGACCACAAGCCTCCCCTCACAGCCATCAGCCCAGGAAGGGGTGAGGGGAAGCATGCTTTCTTCTGGTCAGCAGGAAACTCATTCTTTCTCTGAAAGAGTGTTTCCTCTTTTTTTTTTTTCCTCTCCCTTTTAGTTTATTTTCATGTATAAAAAGTAAGTTCCTTCATTCTCCTTTTTTCAAGTAATTTTTTTGTATGAATAATATCTCTTTCTTAAACTTTGAGTACTCTTCTATTTGTAACTCATAGCCCTGTTCCCAGTTCATCACTCACATGGTACATGTGGATTCCTTCTACTGTGTTCTGTTTGTCTGCATTGTTATTATTATCTGCCATTATCTCTTTATTTATTATGGTAAAATTTACATAATATAAAATTCACCATTTAACCATTTTAAAGTGTATAATTCAGTACACAGAAGCTTATAACCAACATCATTATCTATTTCCAGAAAATTTTCATCACTCCAAAAGTAAACCCTGTATTCTTTAAGTAGACACTCCCCTCATCCTCTCTCCCAAGTGCCCACCAACCATTAATCTTCTCTTTATGGATTTGTCTATTCTGGACATTTCATATAAATGGAAGCATAAATATATGGTCTCTTGTGTCTGGATTTTTTTACTTACTGTAATATTTTCACAGTTCTTTTGTGTTTTGTAGCATGTTTCAGTACTCTATTCATCGTTATGATTGAATAATACTTTATCATATGGATGATATGACATTTTGTTTATCCATTCATTGGTTGATGGATATTTGAGTTGTTTTCACCTTTGGGCTCTTAGGACTAATGCTGCTGTGAACATTTGTTTTTCTGTGGATACAATTGTTGGGTCACATGGTAACATTATGTTGAACTTATAGAGGAACTTTTTTTTTTTTTAATATTTATTTTATTTAGTTTTTGGCGGACACAACATCTTTGTTGGTATGTGGTGCTGAGGATCGAACCGGGCTGCACGCATGCGAGGCGAGCGCGCTACCGCTTGAGCCACATCCCCAGCCTAGAGGAACTTTATAGGACAATTTTCCATCATGGCTACATGATTTTATATTCTGACCAACAGTGTGTTAAGGTTCTGTTTTTCTTTACATCTTTGTCAACACTTGTTATTATCTAACTTTTTCATTATAACCATTCTAGTGGGTGGAAAGTGATACATCATTATAATTTTTAAAAAATTTATAGTTGTAGATGGACAGCATCTACAACTTTATTTGTTTTTTTTTTGTTGTTTATTTTTTTTATGTGGTACTAAGAATCGAACCCAGTGCCTCACACATGCTAGGCAAGCACTGTGCCACTGAGCCCCAGCCCCATCATTATAATTTTAATTAACATTTCCTTGAACTCAGTCTTTCTTTCTTTCTTTTTTTTTTAACTCAGTCT
The DNA here is from genome assembly GCF_045843805.1 of Urocitellus parryii. Lineage (NCBI taxonomy): Eukaryota > Metazoa > Chordata > Mammalia > Rodentia > Sciuridae > Urocitellus > Urocitellus parryii. The sequence goes on from NC_135536.1 coordinate 157,259,076, forward strand.
TTCTTTTCCTTTCTTTTCCTTCCTTCCTTCCTTCCTTTCCATGTGTTTGTATGTGTGTATATGTGTGTATACTGGGGATTTAACCCAGGGGCACTCTTTCACTCTATTATACCCCCAACTTCTTTTTATTTTTTATTTTGAGACAGGGTCTCACTAAATTGCCAAAACTCCCATTGAACCTGTGATCATTCTACCTCAGTCTCCTAAGACTCTGGAATTACAGGCATGTGCCCCACACCCTACTCTGGATTTTGTTTTTATTGCACTGGTCTCATGTCTATCCTTATGCCAGAACCACATTATTGATTACTGTTTCTCTGTAATTACTTTTTTTTTTTTCCTTTTTTCTTCTTTCTGCACTGTGGATTGAACCCAGGGCCCTGAATTTGCTTGGCAAGCATTCTACCTCTGAGCTACATCTCCAGCCCTTTGTTTTGACATTAGGAAGTATGAGTCCTCTGACTTTGTTCTTCTTTTCAAGATTGTTTTGGCTAATCTAGTCTTTGAGTCTTTGAGGAATAAACTTACCATTTCTACAAAGAACCCAGCTGGAGTCCTGATAGGATGGTATTTTATATTGATATCTTTTTAATTTTGTCTTCATCTCTCTCTTTTTTTTTTTTTTTTGTAATGGAGTTGGAACTCAGGAGCACTTAACCACTTAGTCACATCCCCAGCCCTTTTCATATTTTATTTTGAGACAGGGTCTCGCTAAGTTACTTGGGCCTTTCTAAGTTGCTGAGGCTGGCCTTGAACTTGAGATCCTCCTGCCTTAGCCGCCCAAGCAACTGGGATTACAGATGAACATTACCACATACAGTTAATATTAAGTCTTTTGATTCATGAACATGGGAGGTCTTTCCACCTATTTAGATCTTCTTTAATTTCCTTCAGTTTTGTTTTGTAGATTTCAAGATATAAGTATCATACCTCATTCGTTAACTCTTTATTCCTAAGTATTTGTTGTTTTGATGCTATTGTAAATGGAATTGTTTTCCTAATTTCATTTTTTTTTTTTTTTTTTTTAATTTTGACGAATCTTTATTTTATTCATTTATTTATATGTGGTGCTGAGAATCAAACCCAGTGCCTCACACCTGCAAGGCAAGTGCTTTACCACTTGCCACAACCTCAATCCGTGTAACAGTGAATCTTCTAAAGTAATTGTGGAGGAAAGAAGCTAACTAAAAAAAAAAATTTTTTTTGGAGCATCTGTTATGTGCTGGGCACCAGGGATTAAAGCAGTGAACAACACAGACAAAAAGTTGTACCTCATGGAGCTTTTAGTAGAAAAATGCACCAATAAAGTCAAAATGACAAACCTCCAATAATAAAGAACATCTGGGTTCTGAGAGCAAGAGAGCCTCTGACCTGCTCACTGTTTTGCTGTCAGAATCATTTTACATCAAAATGCTGCAGTGGTCCTCTCTGTGTGATTTTTGTTTTCTCCTTAAAACTGTATTTTCCAAATATTCTACAATGAGCCTCTATTATTTTGCAATCAGGAAAAGAACATATTAAGAAAAGAAAACCTGAAAAACTAGAAGTGCAAAACGCTCAGTGTCAAGAAGTTCCAGTCCCTGGTTGTGGAAGGCTGACCCAGACACCTGCTGTAGGCACCTTCCTGCTTCTCCTGTGAACAGAGTCTTTTTAGAAAGCAGCATGTGTTGCTCTCACTCTGAGTAACTCACTCTCTCTCTCTCCCTTCTCTTGTTCTGAGCTCTTCTGATATATCCTAAAGCAGCTTATTTTACAGTTCCACATACCTGTTTTTCTTCACTCTTAAATACTCTGGGTGCCGAGAGCCTTCTCTCTTGCCTTCTCTTCCTCCTGACTACTGGTTCTTCTGTCCTTTTACCTACAAAGATCACCATTGTTCTACCTCTCTGTGGACCAGATACACCTTATTTACCCAACATTGCCCTTAGGCCTTCTATTTCTTTCTGCCACTGGTCCACAAACTGAACTCTTTCCTGGTTACCATGGTATCCAATGATAAAATGTCAGCCAAAACCTCCCCCCAATTCACTTACATTTCTAAAAATTGTTTAACAAATTTATGAAAGAATTTTTCCTGCCTCTGATGGGCTGAAGCATTATGTTATAGTCTTTGAAGACTTAGTATCATGATAGAAAATCATTTCTTTTTTTTTATAATTGGTTTAGTCAGAATTTTATTCTTAACAATTAATAGTTGTTTTACTTTTCTCTCTTTAAATAAATTCTTACTATTTTAATCTATTGCTTTGTTTCCCTATGGATTCTTAGTATAGAGGTTGCATTGACTTTTATCAATTGTAAAGGAAGAAATCACTTGCTATTTGAGTAATTTTTAAAAAAATATAATTTTATCATTTTTTAAAAAATAGTAATTGTATTAGTCCATTTGCTGTTGCTATACCAAAATATCTGAGACTAGGTACTTTATTTTAAAAACAGGTTTATTTAGCTCACAGTTTTGGAAGCTAAAAGTCCAAGATTGGGTGACCTAATCAATTCAGCCTCTAGCGAGGGCCTGATGGCAGAATTTTTGAATTATTTATTGCATATATAGAAATACAATTGATTTTTAAATTTTAATCCCGTTTATATCTTCTAACCTTGCTGAACTTTTTCTTATTATTTATAATAGTTTTCAGTGAGCTCCCTAGGATTTTCTACGTCCAACATCATAGCATCTGCAGGTTTAGAGAGTTTTACTTCTTACTCTTCTAACTGGATGTTTTTTATCTGATTTTCTTACCTAATTGCCCTAGTTAGAACCTCCAATACACTATTGGGTAGAAGTGAGGAGAACAGAAATCCTTGTCTTATTCTTGATAGCATGATGTTCACTATAGATTTTTCATAGATGCTTTTATCAGATTGAGAATTTCCCTTCCCATGTCTAGATTTTTGTGTATGTGTATTTATCTGCAAAGAGTGTTAGGGTTTGTCAAATGCTTTTTCTCCATCTACTTAGATTATCATATCATTGTTTTTTATTCCTTTGATACAGTGTTTTACACTGATTTAATTTCAGGTGTTATACCAACTCTCTTGTTTCTGGGATAAATCTCACTTGGTTATGATATTTAATTCTTTTTATAGGTGTTTGCATTCAGTTTGTGCTGTGGTTTTAATGTGTCCTCTCCAAAATTCCTATTGTGGTAGTATTAAAAAGTGTGGCCTTTTGGATTAAGTCATGAGAATTCCACCCCTGGGGATGCCTCATAAAAGGGCTGGCAGGCACTACCTCAGACCCTTTTTGCCCCTCCATCCTTTGCCATGTGAGAACACAGCATTTCTCCCCTCTGAAAGATACAGGGCAACAAGTCACCTATGTTGGAAAAAGAGACCAACATCATCAAATACCAGACCTGCTGATTCTTTGATAATGGACTTCCAGCCTCCAAAACTGTGAGAAATCCTTTCTATAGTTTGTTAATTACCCAGTCTTAGCTATTTTATTATAGCAGCACAAATGGCCTAAGATAGTTTTGCTGAGTACATTGTTGAAGACATTTGTGTCTATATTTATATGAGATATTAAAATGTGATTTTCTTTTCTTATGATGTCTTTGTCTGATTTTGGCATAAGGTTAATATTGACCTTATGGAATGAGTTAGAAAGTTTCTCCTCTTTTTTGTTTTTGGTAGTGTTTATGAAGAATAGATATTAACATTCTTTACTTTTTATAGGTCTGTTTCTTATTGAGTCAGTAGTGTTGGCAGTTTGTGTATATTTCTAATATTTATCCATTTCATCTGATTTATCTTAGTTAGTGGCATACAGATTCCTTCAGAATCATTTTTTTTTCCAGTTCTGGGGATTGAACCCAGGGCCTCCCATAAGCTTGGCAAGTACTGTACCACTGTACTATATCTTCATCTGCATAATATTTTTCATTTCAGTACAGTTGGTTGTAATGTCCCCTATTTCATTTCTGATTTTAGCAATTTGAGACATCTCTCTTTTCCTTAGTCAGTCTAATCAATTTTGTTGGTTCTTTTCAAGAATCAATTTTTGAAAATTTGCTAATTGTCTGTTTTTCTATTCTGTATTTCACTAAATGACACTGATACATGTTAGGTAAGTGCTCTATTACAGATCCACTTCTCCAGCCCTTTTAAAAAATTTTATTTTGATACAGGGTCTCACTAAGTTGCCCAGTGTGGCCTCAAACTTGTGATCCTCCTGCCTCAGTCTCCCAAGTAGCTAGGATTACAGGTGTGTGTCACCATGCCCAGCTTCTAATTTCATCTTGTAGTATAAGAAGATCTTTTAAATCTGTAGAGACTCCATATGGTCTAATATAGAGTCTATCCCAAACAATGTTTTATATGTAATTTTTTCTTTGAGTAGTTTGAATATGTTATCCCATTATCTTCTGGCCTTCATGATTTATGTTTAAAAATCTTCTGTTATTATACTGAGGGACCTTGTATATGATAAGTCCCTTCTATTCTGTTTTCAAGATCTTCTTTGTCTTTGTTTTTCAACAGTTTGATAATGTGTCTTTCTGTGAATCTTTCTGAGTTTATCTCACTTGGAGTTTTTGAGTATCTCAAATGTCTAAGTTCATGTCCATCAAATTTGGGAAGTATTTGGCCATCATATCCTCAAATATTTTTTTCTGCCTCTTACTCTGACTCCACTCCTGGGAGTCTCATCATGCATATGTTGGTGTGCTTGATAGTTTCTCACAGGTCTCAGGTTCTGTTTATTTTTCTTAATGCTTTTTTTTCTGTGTACTTTCTATTGTTTAATATCAATTGATCTATTTTTTTCCGTTTGTTGATTATTTCTTATGCCAGTTCAAAGCTATTGTTGAACTTCATTGGTATATTTTTTAATTTCAGTTATTGTACTTTTCTGCTACCCAATTTCCATTAGGTTCTTTTATATAATTTCTATCTGCTTATTTATATTCTTGATTTCATGAAGCATTACTATTACCCTGTTACTAATTTTACCCCAAACCAGTTCTTTTTTCCCTCTGAGAATTGTGGAACCAATAACAAGACCTAGTGCTGATTGAAAGAGAAGGAAGGTTACTCTTGTCCAAGAATAGGAGAAGCAGGGAGAAAGCCTCACAGATCAGCTTCTCCACTCATTGGGAGTAAGGAACCTATAAACACAGGGTAAAAGAAATGAGGGGGGGATAGCCTATTCAAAGGGAGGATATCCATGTCTTTTCTGGGAATAAGTAGAAAATTTCCAGGAATTCAGGCATCATGTCTTTTTACTCCTTTTGTGGTTCTTTGTGGTAGTTATCATGACAATTATCAAGAATTATGGTGTTGGGAGAGTGTCAGTTAGCATGAAGATGGTATTATGATTTAGATGGAGGGTGTCTGGTGGTCACTCTGGCAGCCATCTTAGATTCAACCAGTTTTAGCCAGCTCACCTGAAGAACTGATGTCCTCAGAGATAAACTAGATAAGCATTGGGTGGAAATTCAGCTAGGTCACCTAGGTAGTACAGGAATTAGGACAGAATAACAATACCTTCTCTTTCTTCTGTAAGCATGGTTTCCTTTTGTTCTTTGAACATGTTTGTAATAGCTACTCTGAAGTTTTTGTAAAATCTCCAACATCTGGATGCTATCACAGGTAGTTTCTGTTGCCTGCTTTTTTCCTTGTGTTTGGGTTGGAGTTTCCTGTTTCTTTTCACGTCTTGTAATTTTTTGTTGGAACTGGACATTTTAGATAACATATGATATCAACTCACTCAATTAACCTCCCTTCCAGCCTTGTTTGTTTAATGACTAACTAGATCATTTTAGTGAACTTTATTTCATACTTATTGTATGAAGCCGCTGATGTTGGTCTTTGGAGAAGGTAAGCCCTGGCATGTACCCTTTCATTCTAGGATGATGGTGGTTTTGGCAAGGCCCTCCCTGACTATCTTTTTTCCCTGACCACACCCAGCCCATTAAGCTTCACTTACTACTGCTGTCTTATTGCTGTATTGTTTATAGCTATGCCCTAGGGCATAAATTGCTCCATAGACTGATCTAATCCAATTTGGGATCCTTTTCAGGGAGTTTCCATGGTCAGTATTTAAATATTTTTGTGTGGCCTTAGAAGATTCTTCTTAGCTGTTTTTAACCCTGGTTCTAGTGAATCTACCAGTCTTCTCACAATTGCTTTTTTGCCATCCTCTGCCTTTTTTCTTTCTTTCTTTCTTTTTTTTTTTTTTTTGAGATGGGTCTTTGAAGTTGGCCTTGAACTTATGACCCTCATTTTTTTGAGAGCAGCCTTAGGATTGAACTTTCCTACACTTTGCTGCAAATGAAGTCATTTCCTTGCTTTAGAGGCTAAGCACTCAGCAGAGAGAGTGTACCAATGTAGCTTTTGGTCAGGGGACTTACCTCTACCAAAATAGGACCTGGGATGAATGGGCCAGGAATAGGTTATCAGGACCTGTGTTCTCAGTGTTTCAGACTCAAGGTAGAGCTCCCAGCCCATGGGAGGTGAGTGGGTAGAAAGAGGGAGCCCCCATCTCTTGATTAGACTTGCCCAGGACTTAGCCTATGCAATAGGCTGTTGGGGCAGAATGAGAAATACTGAAATCCTGTCCTTCCTGAGAAGATACTGCAGGTTTGACTTGAAGCTCAGAGGTAGGGAGCCTTGTATTCCTGGATATACATATCTGAAGTGGAATTTCCATCAATCTCATTTAAGAGGAGGTGAAAGGATATGGATCATGGTTCCAACACCACAAAAGTAGTGTTCTGAGTTTTAGTATATTTTCTTTGTTAACTGCTATTTCATTTGCTGTCTGCCCTTAGAACTATTTCCAGAGAATTTAAATTATGATTGTTCTTTTGTTTTGTTTTGTTTTGTTTAATAGTTTGGGAAGTGAGAGCACTGAACTCAGTGAAGCTGCCATGCCAAAAACTGATCATGCCCAGCTCTCCTCTTGCTCTCTGAATCTTCCTGATTCAGTCTGATTAAGCTCTCATGAACTTGAACTTGGTATCAGTCCTGTGGGAGAGTGTCAGTGGAGATAGCCAGAATGATCACTTATCCTCTTATCCTCGAGAGGAAGAAGCTATCTCCCTCCCTCTAGAATCTGGATCGGCTTATAACTTGCCCTGGCCAATAGGAAGTGGTAGAAGAGAAACCATGACAGTTCTGGGCCTTAAGTATAAAACTTTCTACTTGTTCTCCAGGAAGCCAGCACCAAATGAGGCAAGATAATGCCACATGGAGAACAAAGGCATCCCAGCTGTGTTAATCAGCCCTGTGACCAAAATACCCACCTAGAATAAATTAGAGGAAGAAAAGTTTATTTGGGGTTAATGGTTTTCAGAGATTCAGTCTATGATTGACTAACTCTATTGCTCTGGGCCTGAGGTGAGGCAGAACATCATGGCAGAAGGGCACGGCAGAGAAAACCTCAGCTCATGGCATCTAAGAAGCAGGGGGAGTGGAGAGTGAGAGAGAGGAATCACAGACAAGATACAGTGCCCAAGGGCACACCCCAGTGACCTGCTTCCTTCAGCCACCCCTCCCTGCATAGTCTACCACTGAGTGGTCCATTCAAGTTATTAATGCATCAAATGGATTAATTCACTCATAGGTTAAAGCTCTCATAATCCAATCTTTTCACCTCTGAATGTTGCTACATTGCCTAATGTAAGAGCTCTTTGAGGATATTTTTAGATCTAAACTGTAACACCCACCAACAACCCAGAACAAAGATGCAGACATTTGAGTAAGCATAGACAGCAAACATGAGGCAAGACCCAGCCATCCCAGATGCCCCCTAGTCATTCTGCCATTTTAGCTGAGGTCTCATCCCAAACACCTGCTCCTTGCCCCAGGAAATGGGCCTGTACAGAAAGTGCCACTGCATCCTCACCTGAACATGAGAAACCAGACAGCCTGGCTTATGTGAAATCTCCCAAATTTGAAGTGGTGACACCTAATTCGAATATGTTTTAACCCTATGCCGACTAGAAAGGAACACAGGAAACTTTTAGGAATGATGCAAATGTTCTATATATGACTGGGTTGTATATATTTGCCAAACCCAAACTGTACATTTTAAAAATATTTATGTTATATGTGGGTTAGAATAAAAGAAAAAGAAAAGATGCCTCTGTGACATTCAAGTATGTTCTTTTAAGATTGTATAATATTCAGCTGGGCATGGTGGTTCATGCCTGTAATTCCAGCGATTCAGGAAGCTGAAGCAAGAGGATCACAAGTTTGAAGCTGGCCTCAGCAACTTGGTGAGGCCCTAAGCAACTTATAGAATTCCTGTCCCAAAAATAAAACATAAAAGAGCCTGAGGATGTAGTTCAGTTGTGAAGTCCCCCTGGATTCAATCCCTACTATGCACCCCCCTGAAAAAAAGATTCTGTAATATTCGGTGATTAATAATATATAATAGGAAGCGAGGGAGGGATGGAACTTATTCCAGTGCATAGCTGAGGTTCAATAAGAACAAACCATCAGGGGCTGGGATGTGGCTCAAGCGGTATTGCGCTCGCCTGGCATGCGTGCGGCCCAGGTTCGATCCTCAGCACCACATACAAAAAAACCCAAAAAACCAAAGATGTTGTGTCCGCCGAAAACTAAAAAATAAATATTAAAAAAAATTAAAAGAACAAACCATCACTAAATTTGGCAAAGGAAAATAACCTCATTGAGAATATACAGTCTACATTATCATATCTCTTTCTTAGAAGAAGTATCCATATGGCTGGCTTTCTCTTCTTTTTTTAGGATACTGGAGAAGACAATTGGATCACATCTCTGCTCACCTTAGGTCTTATGCTCAGAACAACCCTGAATTCCGGGCCTTGATTGCAGAACCCAGGATGGGAAAGGTGGGTGAGATGAAATTTCCATTCTAGAACATCTCTGGGATCAGGCTTCCTTCAGGACTTTGCCTAAAATTGCACCTTGCTGAACTCATTTCCCCTTCCTGCTCTACCTTCCACACCTTCTTACTGTTCTCCCCTATGAGCTCTGCCCTAATAAATCATGTGCACATGAAAATTGTCTCAGGGTTTCTTTCTGGGACACCTGGCTTAAGATAGTAAGACTCTGAACATCTCATGCTTAGATGACACAGGCTGTGGCAGGAATTCTAATGCCTAGAGCTAAAAGACCCAGAAAAGTTAAGTCCAGCCAGATTGTGCATGTAAATTACATACTGTTCACAATTCACAATAGCTAAACTGTGGAGCCAACCTAGACATCCTTCAATAGACGAATGGATAAAAAAAAATGTGGCATTTTACAATGGAATTTTACTCAGCATTAAAAAAGAACAAAACCATGGCTTTTGCAGGTAAATGGATGGCGTTGGAGAAGATTATGCTAAGTAAAATCAGTCAATCCCAAAAAAACAAATGCCAAATGTTTTCTCTGATATAAGAAGGGTGACTCATAGTGGGGTAGGGAGGGAGGGAGAGCATAGGAGGAATAGATGAATTCAAGATAGGGAATAGGGGTGAGAAGGAAAGGGAGGGGGTAGGGGAGTAACAAGGATGGTGGAATGTGATGGTCATCATTATACAAAGTACATGTATGAAGACTTGAATGTCAATATACTTTATATACAAACAGAAATACAAAAAGCATGGTATTTATGTGTATTAAGAATTGTAATGCAAAGGAAAAAAAATAACATCACCTTAGATTAGATAGAGGGAAGTGAAAGGAGGGGAAGGCAGGGAATGTGGGGATAAGAAAAATAGTAGAATGAAACAGACATTATTACTGTATGTATGTATGTGACTGTATGACCAATATGATTCTATAATATGTATACTCAGAAAATGAGAAATTATATCCCATTTATGTATGATACACCAAAGTATATAAGTGTATTCTACTGTCTTGTATAATTAATTGAAACAAATTTTAAAAAAAGAAAAAGCAAAAAAAAAAATTACATGCTGTTGATATATAACAACAATAGTATCATAAGAGCAAGAGTTAACCATTTAATAGTACACTTCATATCATCATTGTGTTCCTCAGTCCTTGTAACAAACCTGCAAGGGAGGAATCTTACTTTTGAGGTAATTATTTTTAAATGACCACAGATTCTTTGACAGTCTTCCCTTCAAGCACACATCCTTTGAATCTGAGTGAGCTGGTGACTGTTAAACTAATAGACTAGGGTAGAAGTGACTCTGTGGGTCTTCTAAGGCTTGGTATTGTAAGGGCATGTGGCTTCCTTTTGTTTGTCACATCCACCTCTTAGACTCCTTCAGTGTGAGAAACCCATGCCACATAGAGTAGCCACATGTAAGTGGGCCAGTCTACTGCCCCAGATGAAAATAGTCCTCAAGTCATCCCAGGTCAGGAGCCAAGCCAATAAGTGGCCAGACTAGATGATCATTTATATCTTCCTAGCTGAGGCCTCAGGTAGAACAGAGAAGCTATCTGCTATGCCCTGTCTGAATCCATGAATATGATAAAATGGTGGTTGTTGAATAGCACTAAATTTGGGGTAGCTTATAATACTGTGATGAGTACCCAGGACAAGCCTTATGTGAACCTAGGATAACTAAGGCTCAGAGTGTTTTGATGATTATCCAAGACCGCCCTGCTGGGTCTCAGGGCATTAAGGTTTGAAATAGGTGTGTCAGATCTCATGCCTCATCCCTTTCTTTGGCATTAGATCACTGTTATAGAGAAAATTCAGTACAAGGATATTTCCTCTATTAATCACAAAATTAGAAAGAGTCTTTTCAAATCAGACTGTCTACTTCTTTGCTAGCAAATATGCCAACATTGAAACTGTCTCACTTTCAAGTGTTGCTCAATTTCCTTTGATAAACTGTTTTGGTAGTTTATAATTTCTTTAGCCTAACTAATCCAGAGGTCTGCAAACTTGTCCCAGGGAACAGATGTAGCCTGCTATACAATTTTACAAATGAAATTTTATTGGATAAGAGTTATATCCATTCATTTACATATTATCTAGCTACTTTGTACTGAAACAGCAATGTTAAGTATTCATGACAGAGAATGTATGACCCACAAGAAGACCTTGAAATATTTACTATTTGACCCTTTCTAAAAACTTCTGATGCCCCATTTGAATCTAAATTTGTTCCATTGCTTATAAAGAAAGCTGCTGAATTGTGATACTTGTCCATTACTTGTCAAGGCCTGCTTCCCCTCTGGCCACCTGTTAAACTTTTCCAAGGTGATGATTTCCACAGTATGGATATCCAAAATATGTCTCTTGAAGAAAATATAAATTTGGATCTTTCTTTTTTAAAAATTATTCTACAGTATAATACATTTTTACATATTGTCACAAATTTAGCACAAATTCTCATTCCTCTAGCTATACGTGGTGCAGAGTCACTCCAGTAGGGTAATTATACATGTATATAAGGTAATAATGTCTGTCTTATTCTACCGTCCTTCCCATCCCCACAGCCCCACTCCTCCCCTGACTCCCCTCTGCACAAACCAAAGTTCCTTTATTCTTCCATATTCCCCTACCCCACTGTGATAAGCATCACTCTGATGAGCATCCACTTATCAGAGAAAACATTTGGCTTTTGGTTTGGGGGGATTGGTTTATTTCACTTAGCATAATATTCTCTAGCTCCATCCATTGTGTATATGTACCATGTTTTCTTTTAGATCTTGCTTTCTTATGCATTCTGAAAGTCTCTGCCCTTTGATTGAAGTATTTAGTTTATTTATTATTAATGGAGCTATATATGTGGCTGCATTGCAAGTTTGAGGTCAAACCAGGCAACATAGTAAAATCCTGCCTCAAAATAAAAATAAAAAGGGCAGGGGATTGGGGCTGGGGTTATGGCTCAGCAGTTGAGCACTCACCTAGCATATGTGAGGTCCTGGGTTCAATCCTCAGTACCACATAAAAATTAACAAATCAATAAAATAAAGGTATTGTGTCTAACTACAACTGAAAAATATTTTTTTTAAAAAAGGGGCTGGAGATATTGCTCACTGGTAAAATGCCCCTGCATTCAATACCCACTCTACCACAAATAAATAATCAATTAAAATAAAATTCCTTTAAAAGCTTATCTCTGCTACTGTCCATGAAGATGGCTGTGAAGTTAGCATCAGACTGAATTATATTCAAGTCTCAAACAAGGTAAGTAAACCCTCAGAAGTTATTCATTTGAGAATTGACCAATTCTCAACTTAAATTTATGGAAACACTTTTGTGTAATCCATAAAAAGGAAACCTGACTACAGTCAAGCAATTCTGTAGAATTAGTTAAAGAATTGAGTTAAATCTCAGCCAAATTCAGCTTTTAGGTACACAAAGATATATAGTAGTGGGAATTATCACCCACCCATGGTCCTGTAGTTCTCTGACTTGTTCTTACTCACTGAATTCTAATGAAATGTCTGTGATACAACTGATTTAGGGAAAGACTGACACAAATGTTTGCTGATGTGCACTTTGTCCTATTTGCTTTATATAAAACAAACCAACCGTTGTAGTCACATCTCCCTTTATCTTGCCTCTTATATAGTGACTGGAGCATTGCCACAGAGCCTGTAAGTATATAACAAGCATTGATTGATATTAGCCACTTTCGCTTCATTGGACAAGTCAAAATTTTCAAAAGAATGATAAATGGATTGAGAAGATATGTAAAGAAGGCAAGGAATAAAGAGGGGAACTAATATTTATCAGGCCCTGGCTATGTGCCCAATAAGGTGCTAATGATATTAAAATTAGGATAAGATGCCAGTCACAGTGGCACATGCCTGTAATGCTGGCAACTTGGGATGCTGAGGTAGAAGGATAACAAGTTCAAGGCCAGTCTCAGCAATGTAGTACAACCCTGACTAAAATTTAAGAAGTAAAAAAAAAAAAAAAAAATTACTGGGGATGTAGCTCAGTGGTAAAGCACACCTGAGTTCAATCTCCAGTGCTCAAGGGAAAAAATAATAATACAAAACACGGGCCCTGCCTAGATCAGGAGACTGGGTGTATCAAATGGGCTAATGCACATACAAGTGCTTTGAAACCAGGTTAGACACTAAGTGCTTTGTTCTTGGTTGTGCAGTTGTGTGCTAGTCCCCAGAATCAGTCCAGGTGGATACAGTCTGTGTTTATATATATCTCATTTTATAGACACTGGTTTTACCTAATTTTACTTTCACAATACTCCTTTGAAATAGGTCATAATATTTCCACTTTGTAGGTAAGGAAACTAAGGGCTCAGAGAAGTTAAACAACTTTTTTCTTACAAGGTCATTAATGCTAACAGAATCAAGAATCAAACAGCAGCCTCCCCATCAGACCACCCTAATTCCATGTCATGAAGGGACTTCAGTTGGTGAAGGACACAATTACTTTTAAATGATATCATGGTGATTGGCAGAAGCCTGTTGGCAGGCTGTTGTAATGGTCCCTGTGTGAGAAAAGGGTCATGGGGTAGTGCAGAGAAGAGGAGGGCCAACTGCGATAAAATAGACTACAACTTGGGGAGGTGAGGAAAGAGTCAGGAAGGATGTCCAGGCCTGTAGGCTCAATTGTCTGGAAAGACAGAGCCATCCATCCCTCATGAGAAGTAGGTTGGTCAGGAGGTCATTCCTTCTGTTGAGGCCCAGCAGACCTGTCATTCATGGTGCTTAAATTTTTTCATCGCCAGAACCTATACTTCAGCAAGGCGGTGAATTTCAGTGACCAGTTTCTGAGCGGTGTCACTGAGGGTGGTAATGGGCTATACAGCAGCAGGACCAGCTTGGGTGAGTATTACTGTTCTGGTACTTTACAACTGACCAGAAATACACTGAGTTAATAAGGATGAGAGACTTGCATAAAAATAAGAGACTTGCATAAAATATGCCAGCCCGATCACAAATCTTAGTATTATGTTTCAGCCTTTTTATGTCTCTGGCTCCTTTGAAGTCAAAGCTGAGATTTATGAAATCCTTCATGGGGCTTGGAGAGGGATTCATTAGTGAGGGTGGGAAGGTAGGTCTTTTTTCAGCTTAAAAACTGAGATCGCATTTCCCTTCTCCCCACTTATCCTCTGGCTCCTGGACTGGGGAGTGACTCTAGCAGTCCTTCCTGTCAGGTTTAATCAAATGAAAATGTTTACAAAAGCCATATTATGCCTCTGACTTTTAATGGGCATAACTGTAGAACTAGCTTATTACATGTATGGAGTGGAGGAGGATCACTTTGTCCTTTGTCATTGCAGTGAGCGATTACAGCCAGAGTATCTTAGATACCAATGAAAAAATCAAGAGGATGAGGAATCTCCAGATCAAAAAATTTCACAAAAAGAAAGAGCACCTTACAGTACGTGTACTCCTTGGTCTTTGTGGCTATCTTCTTCAGCCTATCATTTTGATGTTTATTTTGGCATTTTAAAATGGAATACTTTCTCATTTTTTTTGTTCCTTCTTTTATAACAGCATATTTTTATTTTTCAGAGGGAGAATCCTTTACAAGACTGAATTAGAATTAAAGTTCTCATCAGTTTCCTGAATCATATCTTTTTCCTCTGTTCTGTCTGCCCATCATTCTCTGTTTTGTATTTGTTTGGACTTAAATATGTGGTGCTCCTTGGTTTTCTGGTCATTTGACAAATGAAGAACTAGTTGGATTAGCACTGGTGCCTGGTGTGGGTGCCCAGCATGGATGTGTAGGTCTGAAGTCCCTGTGTAGATAGGTGGTTATATTGTGGGACAGGCTTTCCTGCTGGTGTTGTGCAAGGGTCGGGAGAAAGCATTTGGGTCCCAAGCATTGTCAGTGCAGAAGGTCTTTCTTCTGGTAGCAAAGGTATTGGTGGTGTGACATATTCTCCTATGTTTCAGTTCTGCAAGGAGCTGTCTTTCCTCCCTTGTCCTTTCCACCCTTCCCTGAATTTGTCATGGAGGTCTTGGGATCTGTAATTCTCCCTTCTTGGGCTCTAGTGCTCCCAGGAGATGACTTTGTTGAGCAAATCATATACTTTCTAGAAAGTGGTTGTAAGGGTTTAACAGAATGCATGAGCTTTCTTTCTCCTTATGTGAGAGAGGAGGGAAAGGGCATCTTAGCTACTCATAGTGAGCCCTCATGCATTTAACCTGCACCGAATACCTACCCTCCTTCGTGATTAACTTTGAATTTCTGCAGGATACCCCTGGAGAGAAAACACTCAGGCTTCTGGTGTCTTCAGCTGGTTTTTCTTTGCTTTGATTTCTCTGCCAGTCGGATTTCATCTACTTTCAGTCTTAGAGTTCCTCAAAATTACTGAAACGCTAAAATGATAGATTCCCTTTCAGAGTTTCCCACAGCTCATAGTGAGTTTTGCTTTTCAAAAAATATGCATCATGAATAATTCCAAAAGGGGTTTTGGAGAAAGGAATGGTGGATGCCCTTGCTCTCTCCCCCACCCTGCCTTTTGGTTGGTCCTCTTTGGCTTCAGCACAGAGAACAGCACTGATTAGCAGCAAGCCCCTGGAGATGGAGATGGACACAATGTGGTGCTTACCCTCCACCTCTGGTTCCACCAGTTTCTAGAGGCTTCCTCTGTTTTGCACGCCCCCGCCATCCAACTTGCATCATGATTCCGCCAAAGGCAGGAGCTCTGTTCTTTATCTTTTTTTCCCCAGCATGTGCTTTGCGTGTAATCAATACTAATAAATTTGGGAAGAAGATGTTAGCATTTTTTTAACTGTAATTGCTTATGATTCTTTGTGCTCTCCACCTCCTCCAGTTTGAAATATTGTAATGAGTATAAGAGAAGGTATAGAGCCCCATGAACTCAACAATTTGCATCTTTGGAGACTGTACCCTTTCTCTGCATGTGGTCTGAATCTCCCATTGTTATGCTCCTTTACTTTCTCATTTGCATTTATGAGCTAAATGTCAGCAGCACTGATATTTATCCACTAATTCATTCATTACTTTTGAGCCCACCTGTATCAGGCATGGTTCTAGGTGCTGAAAATAAAATGTGAACCCATGTTATAAAGATCTCAGACCTCATGACGCAAACATTCTAGAGGATTCTAGTATATTTTTCTAAAAGGAGCCAAATTCAGTATAAACAAGAACACCTCCCAGAATCCTCCTGGAGTTTACTGATTAGATATGGTGCCTTGTTCCAAGATACCAGAGAGATGGGGTGGCCAAGGGGCAAGGAGGCGGTTGATACAGCCTGAACCCAACATCTTCTGAAAAGCTTAGAGGCCCAGGGAACCAGGGAGGAGCAGGTTTTATTTCCATTTCACACCTAGGCCAGTTGTGGTTCTGCTTGAAATTTATATATAAATATAAATTTCATAGCGTTTTGAAAATAGACAAATTCTTTTCTTAAATATTTTTTTTAGTTGTAGGTAGACACAATACCTTTATTTACTTATTTATTTTTTAAATGTGGTGCTGAGGACCAGTGCCTCACACGTGCGAGGTAAGCATTCTACTGAGCCACAACCCCAGCCCTAAAAAAAACAAATTCTTAAAGATTTCTGACAATAAGCCAGATATGGTGATGCACACCTGTAATCCCAGCAGCTTGGGAGACAGAGGTAGGAGGATCTTGAGTTCAAAGCCAGCCTCAGCAACTTATCGAGGCCCTATGTACCTTGGCCAGTCCCTGTCTTAAAATAAAAAAATAAAAGGAATAGGTATGTGGCTCAGTGGTTAAGCATCCCTTGAGTTTATTCTCTGGTACCAAAAAAAAAAAAAAAAAAAAAAAAAAAAGCAGATTTCTGACAATAAATGACAGAGATTCGTTTTCTTAACAAGAGGTTGACTATGGATTCACTCATTTCTTAGGCAAGCATGGGTTCTGAACTCTCATATTTAGTCTGACATTGAACACTTTATAAAGCATGCCAAGTAAATTTTAGGTGTTCCCCGGCTGCTTTTTCTAGAAATACACATAAGGAAACTATCCTGGAATTTCTGGAGTTTTGTGAGGTTTCCCATCACACCCCTACCCTTAAAAATATAGTGACCTTGCCCAAGACAAGGTTTTGGAGACCAGCAAGATTACCATTAGATGTGTATGTTTGTGCTGTTGGCTTTTGAAGACCATATGTGCACACACACAAACACAGAAATATGCTCACACGTGTACTCTCATGGTCACACACCCCATCCATGTGGCTCAGAATTCAACTGAGAATGAGACACTATGCTTGGTGAGGAAGCATTTGCCTTGAGTGTTGGGCCTGGAAATCAACAGTGCAGCTATTTTGAGGCAGTGGAAATGACCATGTTCTATAATCCTGCAGCCTGAAAACAGACTCCTACTGGCGGAAGTTGGCCCGACAGGGGAAGGAAGAATCTCTGTGCTTGAACAGCTGCTGGAGGAAGTGAGTGTGACTAGAACAGGTCTCTCTGTGGATTTCAGCCTGCCCTTCCAACTGCTCCCTTTTAATTAAAAGTTGTTTGAAAATGCAATAATGGCTAGTCAAAAGCTTTGCATTTATTGTTACCTGTTGCTAATTTTTATAAAAACAAACAGATAAGCCCAAGTAACATGTATGAGACTAGACAGAATCCCTGGTCCATGATATCATGTAACTTCAGCCTAGGTTTCCTAAAGAAACAAAATGGAGCTGGGGTATAGCTCAGTGATAGAAGTTACCTAGGACATACAAGGTCCTGGATTCAGTCTCCAGACTGCCAAAAAGAAAGAAAAAGAAAAAGAAAGAAGAAACAATGTGGTTAGGGTACCTGCTCCTCCTGATGTGAGAGACAGATATCATAACTCTGGGGGGACTTGGCAGCTGTGTCCATTATAGGCTGTCTTGATCCTTTCTTTGATCTAAAATTAACATAGTTCCATTATTGCTTTAATAGGACATTTGTTGAACTTGACAGAATGGCAGTTGGACAATGTGGAGGTTTTGTAATGAGTTTCTTCTTTTCTGTGTGCTGCAGGGAGCAGACCCCAACTGCTGTGACAATGATGGTCGACCTGCTATTATCGTAGCTGTTGTGAATAAGCATCATGAAGCCATTCCAGTTCTTGCTCAGAGAGGAGCAGACATTGACCAGCCGTGGGGACCGTAAGTGAAACGTTGAAAGTACAGCTGAGTGCTGAGGTGTTAGAGCTCGTGGAGCTCTGGTATAGCAGAATTAGTTTACACACATGCCCTGTTCAATTTGAACCACTGAAAGGCAATTTAAATCTCTTTTGGTCTTAATAAAAGGGTTAACAGTTTTCTAAAGCTGAGTAAAACAAAATTTTTAAAATGATCTATTGGGTTACCAAATTGAATAACTCTTATTAATGGTAATATATTTTGTTAATTCATGAATTTCTATTTTCGTGGGGCTAGCAAATCCTTAGCTCTTGGGTTGTTAAGCATTATTTTCATTATGAGCCACAGTGTTAAGATCAATACTAAGGGAAGAGAGGCCCCCGTATAGTCATGGAGAAACATACCCATGAAGTTAACACAGAACTGTTGTCTCTGGATGCTAACACCATGGGTGAGGGTCTAGCACTTCTCAACTCACCACATAATCTCCTGGAACCGTGGTTTCCCTACCTGTGAATTGGGATGGGTGGGGAGGTCCCAAGTTGCATTACTTCCTGGTCTTGGTACAGTACAACTTCATGACCTTCTCTCCCAGCCTCAGGATTTTGTTCTCTTGAAACTTGCTTTGGAACCAGGGTTGGAAAGTTCCTGCAGTGTGGGTCATTCAGATTAACTCATCTCCTGGACAAGTTGTTAAAATAGAAGTCTTCTAGGGATATCACAGTTCTCTAATACTGCTGCCTCCTGATTCCTAAGCCAAGGTTGAGGTCTGGGTTAGTGAAACATCTTGCTGTGTAGGTCAGGCCACCAAAGGGGTCAAAAGTCTCATAGTTTTGCATTTATTACTATATTTAAAACTTTTTCTGGTATTTTATTCAAAATACATCCCTGTCCATTTTTCTGTGTGCATTTTTATAAGTTTCTTCCAAATAGGACACAGCAGTATCAGTAGTTACTACCCCTTTAAAATTTTCATCTCATAGGAGAATATTGGTGTAAAACTTTGATAGCTGGAAGTTACTTTCTTGAGTTTCCTTAGGGTTTACATTCATCATACTCTGTCAGCTTCTTCATTCATCCCACATTATTGTATTATCATTGTTGATAATATAATAGTATTATTTTATCATTGATAAAATGAGGCTATCTTGTTTTATGTTAGAGTGTACCTTATATATTTATAAATTAAATGAGCTTTTCTTACAGCATTTAAGCATAATGCTTCATGTATGATACAAAAGTCAGTTCTTTTTTTTTTTTAAGAGAGAGTGAGAGAGGAGAGAGAGAGAGAGAGAGAGAGAGAGAGAGAGAGAGAGAGAGAGAGAATTTTTAATATTTATTTTTTAGTTCTCGGCGGACACAACATCTTTGTTGGTATGTGGTGCTGAGGATCGAACCCGGGTCGCACGCATACCAGGCGAGCGCGCTACCGCTTGAGCCACATCCCCAGCCCCTCAAAAGTCAGTTCTTGAATTGATGCTTTTGTGAGTCCCAGCTTTATGAACAATAAGAAGACAAAACTACTCTGAATCTGTATATGATTGCCAGTTTTATTTTGGTCTTCCTCAGTTTCCACTTCATCACCATTCTGCAAAGTGACACTGATCCACATCTGATTTCGATGCAGTCTGGTGAATCTGACAATGGTTATGCCTATCCATCTGAATTATGTATAGTGTAGCCCTTCGTCACTCTATGTTCGTTATCAAGGTTACCGTGAGCACTGTGAGCTCATGTGGGTAGAAGAGAGGAGAAAAGCGAGGGTGGAGGACTTTCCTCTAAAGAGAACACAGAGATTTTCCTTTTCAATGTATGCCAGTAGAGGAGAGTAGATTCCCCGTCCAAGAGCTAAATTCTGCTAAATATGGTCCATGTCTGTTAGTTTGATGTGTTTATGCCTGCCCCAGCCTGGCCTCTGCGTCACACCTGGACCTCAGTAGCTCCAGGAGCCCCATCCCCAGATTCCATCCATTCCTCTTCTCTTACACATAAGCCATTCAAAGATCTGGCCTTCCTGTCCAAAAGGCTCAGTGAGTTGTTCCTTAACAAACAAGGATTAAAATGTTTTCTCATATCTGAAGCATGTTCGGCTAGTGGGACAAATTGGTCTCTATACAAGATAGCTTCTATTAAGTAGCTTGGCAGGTGGCACAAAGCCTCCCCATAGTGTTTCTGGGTCCCATGTTTGTATTATTCCTATAAGAACAAACCACAGTCAACTGAAAGGGAGTTAAGGAGAAATCCACACCTTCCACCAAAGAGGATGCCTCATATCACCAGACTCAGAAACACAGATTCAAGGTCTCATTGGGAAAGGGGCACAGGGAGGTGCGGCTGCTTTGGACTATAGCTGCCCTTCTTTGCCTGACTAGCAGTTGCAAACATTTAGTCTCCTGGCTCTACTCTAGTTGCCCAGATAAAGAAGGTGCAATCATCAGTCTACTTCTTTGAGTACAGCTGTGGAGATTTACAGGTTGAGCATCCACAATATGGAGATCTGAAACCCAAAGTGCTTCAAGATCTGAAACGTTTAGAACCAACATGACACGACGGTGGAAAATTCCCCACCTGACCTCATATGATCGGTCACTGTCAAAACACAGGTGCACTAAAAATATTGTATGAAATTACCTGCAGGCTATGTGTATGTGTATAAGGAATATATGAAACACAAATGAACTTTAGATGTGCTTAGACTTAGATCCTATTCCCATGATATCTCATTATGTATTTGCAAATGTTCCCAAATCCAAAACAAACAAAAAAACCTGAATGTTTCTTGCCTTCATTTCAGATAGGGGATACTTAATTTGTATTCTGTACAGTAATTCAGGACTTACAGGGAGAAACTATACCGTAATACTTAGATATTAATACTTAGATAATACTTAATACCATGATACTTAGATTTGAATAAATAATGCATTAGCGGTCAAGTTTCTTTAAAACACAGACCCTTGGAACACCACAGTGTACTCTCTGTACAAACTATGCTCTTGAAGGTCTGTTATATTATAATTCCAAGTTACTCAGAAGAATAAACTCACTGGGTATCAATTTTACTCAGAAGGATGGGGTTCTGTAAGAAGGCATACACTATCTGGTGTCATATTGGAGTTCAGTTGTTTGAGGAACATTGTACAAACTTAGAGTTGTCAGAATCACAATGTAGTATTTCCCCAAACTGAACTATGGTTACACAGGAAATAGCCAGCACAGAAGATCTAGCCATCAGCAAATTCAGTTTGGGGAGAATCAGGAAGAAAGAAGACCATATGTCTATTCCGGAGATAGTGAACATCTTTATAAGGTGTTATAAAGACCCAAAAAACTTCAGATGTGAAGGGCTCACTTTATCTTCTTCAGAGAAGAGGCTGCCATACCTTTTTCTCCATTGGGAGAAACTTGTGGCTGCAGATTTATTTGCAGGTGGGGGGACTGGGTGGTAGTGCCAAGAGAAGCTGGGACTGAGAGAGCACAGACCTTCAATTGCTTACCTCATTTCTGTTTCCAGGCATGACTCCCACCTTCCCTCACTTCTGCCACCTCTTGATCAGGAGCCTTTCAGGAGTTTAAGTACCACTCCATCCTCCATTTTAGCAATCTACTTCTCCCTCACTAGGTCAAACCTGACCAGAAAAGGTGGCAAGACAATCTGGCACTGCAGCAGAATATGGTCTGTCTGATGTCTCTGGCTTGCCCATTAAATTCTAAGGTTGGCTTGCATGAAACCACAGCCATTGAGTTTGGCTTGCATGAAACCACAGCCATTTCCCCCACACAAAAATAGGAACTTCCTCCCTGAAAATTCAGTTACCAGGCAGACAGTACCTAAGAGGTTTAAGCCAAAATTGAGGCTATTTCATAAACTCTTAAAGGAAATCTATTAAAATAGTATTTATTAGCATTTATTAAGTCAGCTACAAATCAGATCCTTGTGGGTTTCTCACATTAAAAATGAATGTGTTTCTAGACTTTTCACTATTTGTCTAGCATCAAAGCTTACTACCCATCACAGTGTTCCTCTAAGGGAAGAGACAAAGAGGGGAGACTCATGGGATTTTCCCAGGTTAGTTAAATTGATTGGTAAGTAAAACCAAGGTCCCTTTAATCACACTGACCTCTCCAATATCCTGATGATGCTAACTAAGATTTACCCAGGAATGTTTTTCCCCCACAAATAGGCTCAGAAATACAGCTCTTCATGAAGCAACTCTTCTTGGCCTCACAGGAAGGGAGAGCATCGTGACTTTACTAGGGTATGTTCTCTAACCTTTGGTGAATACTTCTGAGGGCCACAGTGATCTCTCTACTAACCTGTGATGATTTTAGAGGGACCCTAGTTCTTGAACTGCTATTGCTCTAAAGTGGGGAGGGTCACCATCTCACCATGTCCCCCAGGTCACTAAGAGCTTTTCAAAACACAATGAAAATGTTGTTCCCATTAAACATTTTGGTAAGAGTTTGCTGCAAGGGGAACCAATGGCTAGACTTGGCAATTAAATATTTTGAAATCATACAGCCCCATAAAATGTTTTAGGGTATAGCCACCCCTAAGAGCTGAAGTCACACAGTGGCCCCTTGGGGACAGGTTTGGGAGGTAGGGCCAGGAAGTGCTTATTCTAAGCTCTGGGACAGGAAGAGTCAGGCCCTCAGGGTCATGAGCCTGAATCCTTCAAGGACCCTCTTTCTCCATATCTTTTGCAGATGCAATGCAAGCATCCAAAAGAAGAATGCAAGAGGCCAGACAGCATATGACCTGGCTCTGGAAATTGGGGATGACCCCATCACCTCACTCTTCAATGCTAAATTTAGCCAAGGGCTGGAGGACCAACTCCCCCAACCCAGGAACCTCAGCCTGGAGGACTGTTAGACATGAGGCCTCGCTGAACGAAACCATCCAGCTCTGGTTGTTCTTTGTTTCTAAAATGTGTATTTGAGCTTGGGGATTGGGGTTGAGAGGATTCGTAAAGTGTGTGTGTCTGTGTGTCTTTGTGTGTGTGTTACTGGGAATTGGACCCAGGATCTTGTGCATGCTAATCAAGTATTTTACCACTGAACTACATCCCCACGCCTTTTTTAACATTTTATTTTGATACAGGGTCTTGCTAAATTGCTGAGGCTGGCCTTGAACTTGCAATCCTTCTGTCCCAGCCTTTCGAGTCACTGGGATTACAGGTGTATGCCACCACACCTGGCTTCTTTTTGTTTTTGTTTTTTAATTGTTGTAAACCACCAGTACTATCTGGGTGATTCCCAGTGTACCTTAGATTGTGATGAACTTCATGTATGCTTTTTAATGACTTATTGCTGGGGTTTTGGGAATTTGGCTTTTAGTTTTTAATTTATTTTCAATACATAATAATTGTACATGGTTTAAAGCTAAAAAGCATAAAATTCTATGTAGTGAAGTCTCCCTACTGTCCCTGTCCCATAGCCACCACTCCCCTCCTCAGAGGCACCAATGACACCAGTGTCAGCTGTATCTTTCTAGCAGTAGTACAGGATTTAGATAGGCATGTGTGTATGATATACGTACATGTATACATGGAGTATACAAATAAACCATGTAGCACATATATTCCTTTCCCCCGTTTTTAAACATAAATAGTAACAAACTGCACAGTGTTCTGCACCTTGTCCTTTAAAAAAAATATATGTCTTGTAGGTGGTTTCGAGTTAGAATGTAAAGTTGAATTTATTGAAATTTTTATGTTGAACTCATGGTTACTCCTATCATCATGGTTTGTTGCTTGTTTGACAGATCAGCTTTAAATAAAATATTGGCAGGAATGTGTAATTGTGACTTGTGGACCCCCTGTTAATGTATGTAAGTAGGATATTTATTAATTTAGAATATTCCACACAATAAATAATAAACATGGTGGTGGACAGTACTATTGTCGTGACTTGTGCTTTTTTTCCCTAGGTTGGGTGGCTGTATGTTGGAAGGATGGGAGGTTCAGAGTCACTGGGACACAAGCCCCTGTGAGGCTGGGTGGGAGCTGGCACTTGCTTCCTCCCAGGTCAGCCTCTGGGCATTCTGTGTAAGAGAAGCTGCTTGTATGGGTGTCCAGAAGGACCAGGGAGTATGGGGGTGGCAACAGCAATTCTGGTAACTGGTAAAAGTGTGATAACATCCCTGGAGGTCATTGCATCCCAAGTCCCATCTCACTTGTGTATTAGAAGCACAGATAAGTCCATTGGAAACCTGCCTCTGTGATTGGTGAGTTTTCCATGTCCAGTCCAGAAATAATCCTCCCCCTAACCTTTCTAACCTGTGCAGGGTTTCAGCCCTGGGTGAGCTGGCCAAGATGCCCAGTAGGATAAAGAACATTCATAGGGTCATTTATCTCTATCATCTCCAAGGCACCTCACCTCAAGAATTCACATCACTTGGGGCTGGGGATGTGGCTCAAGCGGTAGCGCGCTCGTCTCGCATGCGTGCGACCCGGGTTGGATCCTCAGCACCACATACCAACAAAGATGTTGTGTCCGCCGAGAACTAAAAAATAAATATTAAAAATTCTCTCTCTCTCTCTCTCTCTCTCTCTCTCTCTCTCTCCCCCCTCTCACTCTCTCTAAAAAAAAAAAAAAAAAAAAAAAAGAATTCACATCACTTGCTTCCATTCCAACTTCTTTTTCTTTATTTTAAATTGGTACATAATAGTTGTACATATTTGTGGGGTACAATGTGATGTTTTGATAAAGCTATGTTCTATAATGATGAAATCAGGGTAACATATCCATCACCTCAAACATTTATCATTTCTTTCTAGTAAGAACATTCAAAATCCTCTCTTCCAGCTATTTTGAAATAAGCAATTCATGATTGTTAACTCCAGTCACCAGGCTGAGATAGAACATCAGACTTATTTTTTCCCAACTTCTATTCTGAATGCTTTAGGACCTGGTTTTTGCTTTTTTTTTTTTTTCTTACCAAACAGAAAATTAAGCGAGTTTCTTTGAGTCTCACCCATCTTCCAGTATTTTAAATAAATTTGAGCATAGCTTCTTGGTGGTTTTCTTTCCTTCTTTTTAAATTTTTCCTAGTCATACATGGACACAATATCTTTATTTTGTTTATTTATTTTTACATGGTCCTGAGGATTGAACCCAGTGCCTCACATATGCAAGGCAAGCGCTCTGCCACTGAGCCACAACCCCAGCCCAGCTTCTGTGGTTTTCTAAATTTAGGTCCTGTAAGATCTACAACAGGTGAGGTGAAGTGACCCTCCTTTTTCAGGTAGATCCAAAAAAGAGATCTAAGGCCCACACTGGGGACACTCCAGTCCCTCCTTTTTTTTTGGGGGGGGGGGCGGTGCTGGGGATTGAACCCATGGCCTTGTGCATGTGAGGCAAGTATTCTACCAACTGAGCTGTATCCCCAGCCCCAGTCCCTCCTTTTTGAGCTTCCAGCTACCTTGTGACCTTCCATGCCCCTGCTGGGATGCTGGGATGCCACTGTCTTCATAACTCCTGGTAGTGCATCTGCTCAGGACCCTGTCTCCCTCACTTGGTCACATGGAAACTTCTTCCCCCTGTCCTTGGATCTCAGGTCCTTGCCCTTCCACGGGTGTCCCCTGTGGTCCCCTTTGAGAAATCCAAATACCCTTCCCTTCTTGGCTGGTGACCCCTTGATCATTCAGGCCCATCCATGACTCCTGGCTCTTCTCTTGCTACTCCCATGTGACTGTCCCTGGGTCCAAAAAGCTTACTTGGGGATGTGCTCAGCACTGACCTTATGCTCACATGGTCTCTTCTTTACATTTATAGAAAATCCAACACATAAATACCTCCATTCCCATGGGTTAGGAGCCCCATGATAGTATCTGTGCCTTTATAAGAAGAGGAAGAGTGCCCCAAACTAGAAAACTTGCTCTGTCTCCCCATGTGCTATGTTCCACCATGTTATGGTGTAGCAAGAAGACCCTCTCCAGAGGTCAGCCCCATGCTCTTTGACTTCTCAGCCTCCAGATTCATGAGCTAAATAAACCTCCATTATTTATTACTCTGTTGCCATTTAAATGGCTTTTAGCATTGTGTATGATATGCTGCTGCCACACTGCCATCAACTTAAACTACCTCAGACTTCTTCCCCAGGCTTTGGGCAATGACATGGTGATGCCCCAACTTCTGGAAATAAATATGAATTTTAAGAGTTAAGGAATGACAGCTTTAATTTCTCATAGACCTGCTTTGTTTTCCTCCTCACAACCAAGTCTTTTTAATCAGATCTGGGTAAAGCCACATTTTACACACAAAACTCAAGGTTCTGCTGAGGGGGAGCTACTGGTCCTTTGTTTTGCTGAGTGTAAGTCACTACAGATGATGAGTCACACATGTGACTTTTTCATGAAGGAACATCACTGGGAGGTGATAGCATAGAGAGGCTGTGGGTTAAGCACAATTCCTGCTCTGCTGCCTGATTTCACCCTCTTGGGTCAAAGGCACAAACTGAAGTTGCATCAGTTGGGTTGCATTTATTTTTGTAAAAATAAAGCTACATTTGGTGAGTGCTATGATTTTAATATGTCTCCAGAACTTCATGTATTGGAAACTTAATTCCCAAATCCATACATAAATGGTGTTTGGAGGTAGAGCCTTTGGGAGGTAATTGGTATTAGATGAGATCATGAGGGTGGGAGCCCCATGATAGTATCTGTGCCTTTATAAGAAGAGGAAGAGTGCCCCAAACTAGAATACTTGCTCTGTCTCCCCATGTGATATGTTCCACCATGTTATGGGTGCAGTAAGAAGACCCTCTCCAGAGGTCAGCCCCATGCTCTTAGACTTTTCAGCCTCCAGATTCATGAGCTAAATAAACCTCCATTATTTATAATTACCCAGTTTGAAGTATTTTGTTATAGCAACAGAAAATGAATGAAGACAGTGAATTTAAAACTATCGAGCACCTTTGTTCAATTTTGGAAAGAAGAATCTCCCATGATGAGGCCTTCCTGGCTATGCTGTGCCACTGGGTGAGCTCTAATCCTGAGTCACTATAACTTGTTCTCTGTCTCAGCTGGCAACACCAAATATGCCCAGGCCTCCTCCTTGAGACAGGTCTGCTCTCCCTTCTCCCTCCCACATACGTCCAATTGTCAGGCTCTGAGAGTCTTATCTCCTAGATTGTTCCTGGATGCTTTTCCTACTTTCTCCCTGAAACCACCAGCTTGGCCAAGATAATGTCTAACAGGTTTGATAAAATCACCACCCTACAATATGTCCACTCGTGGCCTTATTCTTTTGGAGCTGCCTATACAAAGGGGACCGTGACAGTGACCACCTAGAATGCTTCTATGGTTTTCCTCCATTTGTCAGGAAAAACAAGCTTCTCTAAGGGCCTGCAGAAGCTTCACTTTCAGGCTCCTCATCTTCCCAATGTTCCAGGATCTATCACCCTCAGTGACTCATACTCAGCAGGTGCTTAAGGAGAGCACCCGCTATGCAGAACCTTGAGTAGTGTATGCAACACATGGCTTTACCCAGATCTTATCACCCAGACCTAGTCACAAGCTAGTGAGAAAAGGAAAAGAAAGCCAGGTCTATGAGAAATTAAAGCTGTCATTCATTAACTCTTGAAATGTATGTTTATTCCCTAGTTTTCAGAAGTGCCCAGGCCTTGGAGAAGTCTGAGGTTGGTTAAGCTGGTGGCAACGTGGCAACAGCATATCATACACAATGTGCAAAGAGCCATTTAAATGGGAACGGAGTGACTGGGAATGGAGGTCTTTCTGTGTCAGATTTACTATAAAGGTAAATAAGAAAAAAACACATAAAGTATTAACTTATTAGATGTCCTCAAAATATTTATGTTAAGCATCAGATTTCTTTTGGAAATCTGATGCTTAACAGTTCCCAGTTTTCCTAGTGGTTGGCACAATTTTAAATTCTGGGTATACAGCTGCTATCCCTGTTCTGCATTTCTGTGCTCGTCTTTATTCTATACACATTCATTCACATGATTCACTTTTAAAAACAATACATTTTTATAGAAGACAATATGTTTTCTATAAAATTTTTGAAGGCAGTGTGCCATATTAAATTGTTTTTTAAAATAGCTTTCTTGGGTGTCCTATAATGCATAATGAATGGAAAAGAGGAATCTTGACATTAGGCTACAGTGATGAAGGAAAGGAAAGGAAGGAAGGAGGTTGGTTATCATCACTCTGATAAGTCTTTTCTTAGAAAACTACTCTAGTGAGATACCAAAGACGGCACTGGATACTGGATAGAAAACAGGGTTTAAGGGGCTGGGGTTGTGGCTCAGTGGTAGAGCACTTGCCTCTCACATGCAAGGCCCTGGATTCGATCCTCAGCACCTCATAAGAATAAATAAATAAGTAAAATAAAATAAAGTTAAAAGAAAACAGTGTTCAAAGACTGAGACCCTTTTTGCCATTTGTAACTAATACATTTTACTTTACTCCCTGAGGTTGGTTTCCAAAACAGCCACAGGTTCCTCCTTAACCCTTAAAGTCACTTGTGCTTGAGTATCTTGGAATCAATCAACCATCTTATGTGGGAATATTCCTAGTGGTCCCTGCCTTCCAAGTTCCATGTGAGTAGAATACCAGGAGCACAAGCACTCCAGCATGAAATGGATTTCTCTTGGGGAAGTGAGGCATCCTCTGTGATCTAGTAACAGTGGTGTCCCTAACTGGTGGCCAGGCCCCAGCATCAGGAGTCCTGGCTCTGGTGCCTTGAAGGTTAATCTCTTTCTTGCTGGGGTGTATTCCACATGATTTTTCACTTGCCAACCACTTTCTTTTACAGGAAGTTCCATCAACTCACCTCAGTTGCTCTTTTCCCTTGTCTGTTCTTAAGTGCCTCTGATTCAGGTTTCTGCTTGTCCCTGGCCTACTACAAAGTTGAAAAGTCTGTTGGTTTCTTCTTAGCACCCCAGTCCCTCCAAAACATTCACAATAATTTCTCAAAGGTTTCCTTCACATGGGAAACATGGACAAAAATGACCTTTTCTTTGCTCATTCCTCCTGTGTCATTTGATCCTAAGATGATACACAAAAGCCTACAGATACTTTCAGGCTTTATGTGTACAAAGAATGAGTGATCTTCTACCTTCCCAGTGAAGAATCCAGCTCCAGAAACTGCAGGTTGTTTGTGTGTGTGTGTGTGTGTGTGTGTGTGTATCCCCATTTCTTAGCATGGGTGATTATCCACAGCTTTTACATCTGTACTCTTTGAGTTATTCTTCCTTTTCCATGCAAGACAGACTATGTTTGCCTATCTCCCTGCCCATAGGAAGGTAGGGGCTTTTCTGTCCTTTTCAGACAAAGCTGGTGTCTCTATTGCAAATGTCTTGGGTTCTCTGTTTCTTATTGAATTTCATTCTATTAGACAAAACCACATCCACAAAGATCTTCAAGAAAAGCCTCTCTCTGGTTTGGTTGAGTGTCAGGGTACTCTGGGATAGTACCTTAACATTCACAGAAACCATTTTTGTAGAGTCGCAGAGCCATACAGTTAAATCTTTCTGAAATCTTAAAAACACACACAAAAAAGATGGTCTTACAGCTTCACCCTTGAGATGATCTTTAAAGACCATTTTGAGCAAAACCACTTTGGTCTGTGACACAGTTGAGAAGGTGTGATTAACATTCTTTAAATGTGGTTAAATTTCTTTAGCCCAGCAATTGGAGAACTACCAAAGGTATTGTGGACAAGGGGCCTTAGGCCAGTTAACTTGGTGGTTGGCACAGGCTCTAGGTCCTGGGATGGAATGCTGAGGAGCATGATTAAAAGTCCTATACTCTGGTATTACAGGATGATAATCCTTATTATTGGAAGCTGAGAAAGACACATAATTACAGTATTGGAGTGCCAATGAGGTAGTACAACTGAGGTGCCTGGGCACTATCCATGTTCTTGGTGGTCTAATATAGGTGTATCTAAGACCCAAAGCTCTGAGACTAAAGAACTAGCCCTGAGAATAGAGTGCTAAGGACAGTGTATTGGTAGGAAGGTCCTAAAGGACCAGGGACCAAACCTAAGGAAAGCAACAAAGGGACTTAGTAGATGATTCAGAAAAGGCAAAACATAGATGTTCAAGAGATAAGGCAAAAAGCAAGAAAGGGGCTGGGCATGGTGACCTGTAATTACAGCCACTCAGGAGGCTGAGGCAGGAGGTCCACAAATTTGAGGCCAGCCTTAGCAACTTAGCAAGACCCTAAAAAAAAAAACCTTGGAGGCCAGGTAACTCATGGTAAAGCATCCCTGGATTCAATCCCTAATATAAATAATAAA
The DNA here is from genome assembly GCF_045843805.1 of Urocitellus parryii. NCBI lineage: Eukaryota > Metazoa > Chordata > Mammalia > Rodentia > Sciuridae > Urocitellus > Urocitellus parryii. The sequence goes on from NC_135536.1 coordinate 157,289,295, forward strand.
TAAAAGGAGCTGTCAAAAGCCAGGGGAAGAGGGTTGCTGCAGATAAAACTGGGAGATTCCCTCTTCTCACCTAAATTCCCTACGTACACTTCTTTTTATTTAAATTTATTTTTAGTTATACACGGACACAATATCTTTATTTTTTTAATGTGGTACTGAAGATCGAACCCAGTGCCTCACATGTGTAAGGCAAGCACTCTGCCACTGATCCACAATCCCAGCCCCTACATACACTTCTTAATTTTCTCCTCACACACAGTCACTGAGTGACTCAGTCCTTATGTCTGCTAAGGGGTTGAATTCTTACGTAATTGTGGATTTAAGACTTCAAGGTATCTGTATCATTCCATATTTTTTTAAAAAATATTTTTTAGTTGTAAATGGATTTTTTATTTTACTTCTTTATTTTTATGTGGTGTGAGGATCAAACCCAGGGCCTCACATATGCCAGACAGATGCTCTACTACTGAGCCACACCTCCAGCCCTTCATTCTTTATTTCTTATAAGATGTGAGAATGAGGCACACAGCTAAAGTTCCAGATTTATAAAGAAGCAAAGTTTATTAGAACAAAAGGCCACAAAACATGGAGATTTACTGGGGAGAAAGTACACTAAATTAATGTCCTCTGGTCACTTATGGAATGCATTTTCCGACTCCATTACATGGAAGTGTAAAGATTTTGAGCATTAGTCCTCTCCACCATCTTCACTTTCAAAGGGAATACAAGGGATCAGACTGCCCCAAGCGGGGCTCCGAGGTGGGCTGGAGTGTCGGTTTGTGGTGGATGCACTTCCTGTGTCTCTTGAGATGAGATTTCTGCCTGAAGCCTTGCCCGCAGGCCTTGCACATATAAGGTTTCTCCCCCTTGTGTGCCATCTGATGTGAGATGAGGTGTGACTTCAGGATAAAGCCTTGGCCGCACTCTCGGCACACCGAAGCCTTCTCTTCTGAGTGTACCTGCTTATGTGTGATCAAGGCCGACTTATTGCTGAAGCCTAGTCCACACTGCCTGCACATGTAAGGCTTCTCCCTCGAGTGCTTCCTCCTGTGCCTAATAAGCCCTGCCTGGTGACTGAAGCCTCGCCCGCACTCCCGGCACACATACGGCCTTTCCCCTGAGTGTGTCCTTTGGTGTGCAACGAGATTGGACTTCTGGCTGAAGCCTCGCCCACACTCCTCACATACCATGGGCTTTTCCCCTGAGTGTGTCCTCTGGTGTCTGATGAGATTTGATTGCTGGCTGAAACCTCGACCACAATCCTTGCACACGATTGGCTTCTCCCCTGAGTGAATGTTCTGGTGTCTGTTGAGGTGTGACTTCAGACTGAAGCCTCGCCCACACACCCCACACACATACGGCTTCTCCCCCGTGTGCGTCCTCCTGTGAGAGATGAGGGTGGAGTTCTGGCTAAAGCTGTGCCCACACACCCCACACACGTAAGGCTTCTCCTTTGAGTGTGTCCTCTGGTGGTTGACAAGGGTGGTCCTCTGCCTGAAGCATCGCCCACACTCCTTACAGGCATAAGGCTTCTCCCCCGAGTGTGTCCGCTGGTGGGAGATGAGGTTTGACCTGTCACTGAAGCCAAGGCCACAGTCACTGCACACGATAGTCTTCTCCTCTAGGTGCGTCCTCTGATGTCTAACGACAGCTGACTTTTGGCTAAAGCCTTTGCCACACTCCCGGCACACATAAGGCTTCTCCCCCGAGTGTGTCCTCTGGTGTATGATGAGGTTTGACTTCTGACTAAAGCCTCGCCCACACTCACTGCACATATAAGGCTTCTCACCCGAGTGTGTCCTCTCATGAATGATGAGGGTTGACTTCCGGTTGAAACCGCGTCCACACTCCCTGCACACGATGGGTTTCTCTCCAGAGTGTGCCTTCTGGTGTCTGGCAAGGCTTTTCTTTAGACTGAAGCCTTTTTCACACACGCCACACACATAAGGCTTCTCCCCTGAGTGTATCCTCTGGTGACTAAGGAGGTTTGTCATCTTGCTGAAGCCCAGTCCACACTCTCCACAGTTGATGGTTCCAAATCCGAGGACTTCTATCCTCTTCAGCAATTTGTCTGTTTCCTCAGGGTTCCCTGTCTGAGCTGGGCTGGCCTCCATTTCTACCCCTCTGATGCCATTCTGAGAGCTGACTGGCTGCTTTTGGGGTGGCTTGGAAAAAGCTCCCAAAGACCTTTTTTTTATCCTACCAAACAAAGGCTTGGTCCCTCCTCTCTCCTGGCCTTCTGCCTGATCACTCCAGGAGCTTCCATCAGAGGCTTGCTGCTGCTGCATCTGGTCCTCCAGGCATGGATCCCCAGGCTCAGCATGACTTTCTGCACACAAGCACGTGAAGATCCAGGGGGGATGATTACACAGCACCTGCTGCACAGAGAATTTCTGACTGGAGAAATCCGGAGGGCACAACGGACCGGGCTGGAGTTCTGGCTTTGCTTCTGCTGCAGAGAAAAAAAACTGAGTCAGAACGGAGTCCTCAGAGGGACAGCCCAAACAATCTGCCTCATCTGATGGTGAGTCTTGATCCCATTCTTCAAAATGCTTAAACTGAAGTGCTACCCAACCAAGACTTCTTTAATACTACCTACTTTCCGACCATCCACCACACATTTTCTACTATAATCCAAAAACCACTACAGAAGAGAGGCTATAAAAGCATCACAAGCAGTTCAGGTATGTAAATAGGGCCACAAGCCACAGCCTCCACATAATTACCTTTGAGCTCACAATCACACACTGATAGGAACCCTGTCTGTAAGTTTTTTGTTTTTTGTTGTTTTTGACTGACAGCTATAACTGTAAGACCCGTGAAATGTCTTTCCCCATTTCCCTGGGATGACAAATGGACAAAAAAAGCAGTCATTCAGACTGGCCAGAGGACCCTAGACTAGAAAGTAACATAAAGAGACAGTGTGTGAAACACTCTGAGGACCACCATCCACTGACAAATATGTAGAGAAGAGTACTCTGTGTCAAAATTTCTACAAGGCAGTAGGCCCTCAGCATAGAACAACACAAATGTAGTCAGACAACACAAACTAACTTTTGCGTTAGTTAGATGCTCCCTCCTGGTGCCCTTGACCAATCCCTAAGAACTGTTAATTTCCATAATTAATGTAAATTTCTCCCAGTAATCAGTGTAAAAGAAAATTTTCCAGGCTGGGGACATACATCATGGTAGAACACTCACCTAGCATGTATGAGGCCCTGGGTTCAACTCCCAGCACAAAGGAAAAAAAGAAAGAAAAAAATTCCTACATAGTACTTCTTGTGTAGGAAATGTTAACATTAAATATATTGTTTCATTGCTGTTGGACCTAGTCAGCTAAAACAATCAATAACCAAGCAACCTGAGAGGGATAGATCTTAAGTCTTCCTAAACATTATTTTGTGAGCAATAATGAAACTTATTAGAAATGTGTACCCATCTAGATTCCAGAATGATTCTCTTTACTGAATGTTATTTTGCTCTAACAGAATTATTATAATTAGCATAATAATTAACTGATTATAATTAGTATAATTACCCTTTCCTAACACTTAACTCTTTCCACTAAGAAAAGTATGAAACGAACACCTTCCTTTAGTGTTTCAGTGCCTCACAAGTAAATAGCTCACCTTCTTTCCTTTCAGTAGCTCAAATGGCCTTTACTTCAGACTTGGATGACAGGATGAATGAGAAACCACTGATCTGGCCTGATGCCCATCTCTCCCCAGTCTTACTGCTGTCATGCATAGAGTATCTAGAATTGGTTGCCCAGTGGTCCCTTCAAGACTGTTCTCAGGAGTGACTGAACCCTGACTGCTTTCATCGAGTTTTCACTGTTTATTTTGCTTAATCTAGCTTGTCTGAAGTTCCATAGCTCATAACTGGTTTCATATTTCTATTTCTGGCCAGCAACTCCTCAAGAGTATGGTAACTCTGGAGTGGGTGGAGTTTTTAGATTTGATTTGTTGGCTCTTTTTCCTCTTGAATAAGACAGAAGGAAAGCCCGTTGCTGCTATCTCCTAGGTCAACATTCATACACATTAAATCACAGGGACATGGTAAGCAGATCTTTCGGCAGTAGAAGGAACTCCTGTGTCTGTTTTGGATAAGTTGGGTGACTGTGATTTTGATACAGAAAATACCCCTACCCATCCTAATGGGGACCAAAGTCTCTGATATGTATACTAACTTCTGTGGCTACAAATAAAATGGCAGACTTTTTATTATTTTTTTTTTGGGGGGGGGTACCAGGGATTGAACTCAGGGGTACTTGACCACTGAGCCACATCCACAGCCCTATTGTGAATTTTATTTAGAGACAGGGTCTCACTGAGTTGCTTAGTACCTCGAAGTTACTGAGGCTGGCTCTGAACTCGAGATTCTCCTGTCTCAGCCTCTCAAGCCGCTGGGATTACAGGCTTGTGCCATTATGCTCAGCAAATGGCAGGCTTTTATTTCCACAAAACATTATTTGGAATTACAGTGGCCTCTTAAGAAAAATATTAATTTTTAACATGGTTTTAACCTCTATATGGAATAATAGAAGAAGCAGGAAAAATGAAATTTCAATTCTCCGTTGGTCAACCTTTTCAGTTGGTTGTAAACTTGGCCATTATGTGTGCACTTTAGGAATATTTAGTCTGAGAAAGACTGAACACAAATACTATCAAATCAATTAATCCATTTATAAAATATTGTAAATCTATAGGTGTTCCTGTACTGATAGATTTATAGAGACCAGTGAGTACTGATACAATTGTAAATTTTTAAAAACCAGGAATATCCATAAAAAAGGAGGGCTGGGAATGTAGCTCAGTGTTAGAGAACATGCTTAGAATGCACAAGGTCCTGGATTCAATCCACATTGCCAAAATAAATAAGTGAACTCCTAATGATTTTGATGGTTTGGTTTCTGAAGGGAATTTTCTTGATGCAGCTGGACAGCTAGTTCTAAATAAAAAAGTTGCTGGGCTCATTGGCAACACCTGTAATCCCAGCTGAGGCTGAGGCAAGACCACAAGTTTGAGACCAGCCTTGGCAATTTAGTAAAAATGCTGTCTCAAAATAAAAAATAAATAAATAAAATGTCTGCACATGTAGCTCAGTGGTAGAGTGTCCCTGGGTTCATCCCCAGTACCTCAAAACAAAAAAAGAAAAAGAAAAATATTTAACTTTAGTTAAGTTAGGAATCATGATTATCAGGTTACACTGAAAGAATGAGAGACACTCAAGGCTTAAAAAGAACTTTAATAGCTGTTATATAACTATAAAAGGGGAATTAATATTTTAAAAGTTCAGTAAAGTCTTGAAATTAGACAGGTGAAGTGTCTCTTTCCTGACTTCATTACAGTGTAAATACAGCATTAATATAACATTTTATTGATTAAAAACACTTGCTTCGACTTCTTAAAGTTAGTTTAATTAAATTTCTAAGACTCTACTGATTGAAGAAATCATAAGCTAAAATTACACTCAGAAATGTTTAATGTTAGGAGAATGTAGACATACATGTCCAAAGAATGTAATTTGCAAGCAGTGCCAGAATTTTTGGAAATTTATGGTTCCTCTACTCAAAGTAGACTCCTGAAATAGAATATTTTCCAAGCAATTTTAACATCAATACTGATCATGTTCCTTTTCAATTTCTAAGATCTCTTGTTAGATAATGAAAATTAATATTTTTGTTTAAAAAACTAATAAAAATGAATATATTTACTGTGGACATGTTTTGAAACATGAATACATTGTAAAATGGATAACTCAAACTAATTAATATGTATTACCTCCTGTAACTATCATTTTGTGATAAGGACATCTCATATCTACTCTCTTAGTGATTTTCAAGAATTCAATACATTGTTAATAACTATGGTCACCATGTATACAATATATCCCTTGAATTTATTCCTATCTGAAATGTTTTATCCTTTGACCAACATCTCCCCAACTACTTCTCACTCACCTCCAACTCCTAATAATCACCATTCTACTCTGCTTCTGTAAGTTTGACATTTTTAGATCCACATAGAAGTGTGGCATCTGTCTTTCTGTGTGTGGCCTAGTTACTTAACATAATATCCTCCAGTTCATCCATGTTTTTGCAAATAAATCTGTTATGCTTATTTAACATTCTGATCAATGAAGTAGAGATGACTCCGCTTTTTGTGTACCTACTCAACTTGTTTTAAGAACTCTGATATTGCCTTTCCTCAAACCAAGTATTAAATATGTAATGATAAAACTGTTACAATGTATTTTACACCTAAAATAAGAAGTCTTTTCATCCGTACACCTATATTTTGGGTTTCTAAGATAACTGCATGGGCAATCACAAAGATTTGTTTCTTGGATTTGTACACCATTCTTATGACTTTAATCTGCTCAACACTGTTGTAAGAGCTGCGATTTTTCTTTAAAAGATCTTTTTAAAAGATATCAGAAAGATAAGTTAAACTTTAAGCCAATTATAGGTATAGGTAAAGTGCTAATTATTAATATAATTATGCTTTCAGATTGAGGAAAAAAACGTATAAACGTACAAAGGCCAGGGTATGTGGCATTCACTCATTCTAGAATGCACACTCAGAACAGATAAAGTCCCTACCTTCTCTTGCTTTCTGTCCCACATTCCTTCCATATCCTTGGCTAGACCTACTACCTCTTCCCTCAAGCAGATGGACAATTTTTTCAAGCATTAGAGTTGAGTCAATGTCCTTGTTTCAATGCGACTTCCACATCCTTGCCTACCATGCATCTACCATCCACATGCCTCTTGATTTCACACCTTTCCCTGCAGACTTGGTAACCTTCTCACATCCTCTCCATCCTCATATTCTAAACCCCAAAGTGACTGTATTTGGAGACTAGGCCTTGAAAGAAGTAATTAATGTTAAATGGGTCATAAGGGTGGATCTTAAACCAAAAGGATTGGTGTGCTTATAGAAAAACAAAGAGACAACAAGAGTGTATGAGCATAGAAAAAAGACCACGTGAAGACAAGCAAGAAAATGGCCATCTGTAAGGCTCAAAGCAACCAAACCAACTGACACTTTGATCTTACACTTCCAGCCTCCCAAACTATGAGAAAATTAATTTCTGGGCTGAACTAACACAGATGCCCTGATTTCCTCCTTTCCTACCCAGGTAGTAAAACACCTATTCATCTGCCTCACAGCCCCTAAGTGTCATGAAACTTACCAGTTGTTATAATAAGTATGAAAGGATTAAAGTCCCTATTAAAAGACAACACCACTTGGTTTGACATAAAATGCAATACTAGTGACATGCAGATGCTTAAAAGCAAAACACCCAGATCACATTATTGTCAAGTAAAAACAAAAAGCTGAATAAAGAAATACCATACCAAAAATATGAAATTAAGGTGCTAAGACAATAAGAAATAAAAAGGAAGTTATGAAACAAAGAGAACATTAATGTTACATACTTCATTAAAAAATGAGAGAAAATTGTCATAAGCCTTTGCACATATAATAAATACAAAGCAGTGAAATAAAGGGCAACTGAGAAATAAGTGAAGAATTTGATATTAATTGCAATAACCATGATGAGCTTTATGACACCCGCAAGCAATTGAAAATCATAAACAAAACTTGAAAAATAGCAATAGTTTCTAGTAAATATGTTATACTTCCTTAATTTTAAGACAGAATTAATTGTAAGGCTATATATTAAATTTAATAAAACTAAGAGGAAAAAATTTCTTGCCCAAAAAAATATACCTTAAAAAAATACACCTTTTGTTCCTTCCTCATTTTCTCCCCTCATTACGTGTACTTATTTTATGAACGGGAAGCACAATATTAACAAAGGAATTTAAAAAGTTAAAACACTTATACACACATTAAAGTTACCTATACCTTTATAATTTAAAATAATGCAAATAAGAAAAAAATTCTCAGCAACTTCTTGCTCCACCCTCTAGGATTCTATCCCCATACAGACAACTACTAGTAATGGTAAATAACAACAGATTTCTATGCTCACAAAAACATATACTTTTTCAAAAACTTCACTTTTACTAACAAAAGACTGAAATGAATAAAATACATTATGCAAATTTTTCATTTAATAATATAATCATTCAGTATCAACCATTTTTCAAAAGAGGTAAAGAAAAACTTGCTTATAATTAATGAACAGAAAATGAAAAAAATCACAAAAATAGAAAATTATAAAGCTAAAAGAAAATTACAGAACTGAAAGACATCTTAAAAATATTACTGGTGAGAGTCAGTAGAGATGGCAGATGAAACAGTAAACTTGGAGAGAGAGCAATAGAAATTATCCAATCTGAAGAATAAAGAGTAAAAAAGTTCTAAAAATTTGTAATTTTTGATCCAAAAGGGACGAGTATGAATATGGCAGAGAAAAACATATGAAGAAATAATATCCTAAACGTAATCACAACATAGTCAAACTGTTGAATGCCAGAAATATAAAGAACACATTGAAAGTAGTCAGAGGACACAAAGAAATTATATTCAGGGTAAATAATGATGCAAATGACAGTAGACTTTTTTACTCATTATAATGGTGGGCAAAATAGTATCTTGTCCAACATTGGTGGACCTTCATTTTATTCATTTCTTTATATGTAGTGCTGAGAATTTAACCCAATGCCTCACACATGCTAGGCAAGTACTCTACCACTAAGCCACAACTCTAGCCCTCAAACAGTATCTTTTAAGTGCTAAAAAAATAACTAAATAACTGTTATGGTTTGGATGTGAGGTGTCTCCCAAAAGCTCATGTGTGAGATAATGCAAGAGAGTTTAGAGGAAAAATGATTTGATTGGGTTATGAGAGTCTTAACCCAATCAGTGAATTGATCCCCCAATGGCATTAATTGAGTAGAAACTGAAGGCAAGTACGATGTGGGTGGAGGAGATAGGTCATTGGGGGGTGTGCCTTTGGAGGATATGTTTTGTATCTGGTAAATGGAGTCTCTCTCTCTCTCTCTCTGCTTTCTGATCATCAATATGAGCCGCTCTGCTCAGCCACACTTTTCTGCCATGATATTCTGCCTCACCTCGAGCCCTAAGGAATGGAGCCAGTCTTCTATACCTCAGACCTCTAAAACTGTGAGCTCCTAAATAAACTTTTCCTCCCCTAGAATTGTTGTCAGGTCTTTTAGTCACAGCAGTGAAAAAGCTGACTAAAACAATAACAATCTAGAATCTATATCCAGTAAAAATGTCCTTCAATAGTGAAAATGAAATAAAGACACTTTTGGCAAAATCAAATATGAGACAATATAATGCCCCCTACACCACAAGAAATGCTAATGGACTGTTTACGGCTAAAGGATAATATTAGGGGAAACTCAAATCTTAAAAAAATAATAATAAAAAAAACAGAAGAGAACAGAAAATGTTAAGTTATACTGAATAAGTATAAAAGACATTTCTCTTAGTTAAAAAATAAGTATATAAGTGCTTAAAATAAATATTTTAACAGTATAATAGGGAGTATGTAATACAAATGATAAGTTGGGAGGAGGGGTAACTATATCTGTGAATTGCATTGCTCTTAAATTTTATATGAAGTGCGAGGCGAGCGCGCTACCGCTTGAGCCACATCCCCAGCCCCCAACTTTTTCTTAAAGAAAGTAAATAATAGGGCTAGGAATATGGCTCAATAGTAGAACACTTGCCTAGCATGCATGAGGCCCTGGGTTCAATCCCCAGTGTACCCCCCAAAATAAGAAAGTAATAGTTTAGCTGGGAGTGTAGGCCCATGCCTGTAATCCTAACACCTCAGGAGGCTAAGGCAGAATGACAAATTCAAAGTCAGTCACAGTGACTTAACAAGACCCCCATCTCAAAATAAAAAGGGCTAGTGATGTAGCTCAATGTTAAAGTGCCTCTGGGTTAAATCCCAAATATGAAAATTTTAAAAAAAAATTTTAAACCTTTCTTAGCTCTTTTTTTTTTTTTTTAAGAATTCCATTTCAATATCTCAACTGGCTTTTTATTAGCTTTCCTTTCTTCTATTGGGCTTTGCCATCTTTCTCTAGGTCTGTTTTTGCTACATTCTTAAGTTAGCCTGGGTAAGACAAACTCAGTGAAAGGACAAAAGGGTCCCAGGGGAGGAAGGAGAAAAGAGACACCAGGAAAGCTCCAATTAGAATGAAAATGGAGGTCTGAAGGGAGGCTGTACCTGGCAATCTGAAAGGCAGCCCAAGAAGTCAAGAGAACAAATTCCCTTCCCAACACCTTATCAATGTCTCCTCTCCCCCAACCCTGCCCTCTGACAGTTCTGTGTCCCATTTCCCCAGTGTTCTCCCACTTACCTGGACAGGTAGACAACAGACATTTTCTTTCTTCCCTCCATGTTTCTTTCCCTTGCTCAAGCTGGGTGATGAGTTTTGGTTTAGAAAATGGAATTCCTGCTCCAGGAAAAGAAAAAACATGGTTGTTGGATGGAGTCAAGGGTCCATTCAAGAACTGAGTCAAATGGCAGTCATCAAGAATACAAACAATAATAAATGCTGGAAAGGATGCAGAGAAAAAGAAACACTTTTACACTATTTGTAGGAAATTAATATGAAGGTCCCTCAAAACTCTAGGCATGGAATCACCATGACCCAACTATACCACTTCTCAGTATTTATCCTAAAGAATTAAAGCATACTAGAATGATATATGCATGCTCGTGTTTACAGCAGTACAATTCACAAGAGCCAAACTATGGAACCAGTCTAGGTGTCCACCAATGGATGAATGGATAAAGAAAATGTGGTATATGTGTGATGGATGACAAAAAGAGGCCTGAATGTAAAATAAATTATAAGAACACTAGCAATGGCTGGTTGCGATGCATATCTATAATCCCAGGATCATGAGTTCAAAGCCAGCCTCAGCAACTTAAAGAGGCCCTAAGCAACTCACTTCTTGTCTCTCAATAAAATATAAAAATGGGCTGGGGATTTGGCTTAGTGGTAGAGCGACCTTGGGTTCAATCTGTGGTACAAAGAACAAAACAAACACATACACACACACACACACACACACACACACACAAATAATAAACTAGTACCTAGGAAAGGAAGAATTACCCTCCCCTTTTAGTCAGCTCTTCAGGAAACCTGAACCTAATTAACACCGTAGACCCCTACCTTTTAATTGTAAAAAACAACCTCTAGGAATCTAACTGCACCTCTGGAGAAAGGAAGACTCTGCTTCTGTAAACAAGTTCCCCTGCTAGAAATCCAGCCCACTCTGTCTTCTGTTGTATAGACTAGAAATTATTTTATGGCAACCGATAACCTATAAATGTTGTGAGAAACTGGAGATGGGGGCTCAGATTTGGAGTCTGATCTCCTCTAGGCCTATTGGTGTAAAATAAAGTTTGAGTTCTCCCACCTTCCAAGTGCCATTGCAGCTTTTTGACTGGTCTGATTCCCACAACATATATACATAATGGAGTTTTATTCAGCCATAAAGAAAAATAAAATTATGTCATTTGCATGAAAATAGAGACCATTATTTTAATCGGAAATAAGTCAAGTTCAGAAGGTCAAGGGTCAAATGTTTTCTCTCATATGTAGAAGCTAGAGAGGAAAAAGGAAAAAAAAAAAGTGGGGTGGGGTGGGGGAATTTCATGAAAATCAAAGGGAGATCAGTAGAATTAGTAAAAGGGACCAGGGGGTAGGAGAAGAGAAGTTCTGGGGAGTGATCTTGGCCAAATTATATTGTTATACTGCTTGTATAACAAAAAATCCTACCATTATATACAACTATGCACCAACATAAAATGTGGGGGGAAAAAAAGAATTCATAGTCAAACTGGGTGAGGACCTTCAAAGTGTAGTACAAAAACCTGAAAATAGTGGGGAAGATTAACTCAGATGAGAGCACACTGATTCTATTCAATGCCAGATGGATAAATGCCTATAAAAAAAAAAAAAATTAAGTTAACTTAAAAAAGAGAGCCCAGCCTAGAGGAAAAGGTCTAGAAATGCAGAGTATTACAACACACACACACACACACACACACACACACACACACAAACTATTCATTTCCAATTCTACAAAATGAAACCTTTCCCTGAGGAAATAGGGAACAAAAGGCCTTTGCTTTCTAAATCCTACCCCAAAGGCCAAGTCAGAAAGCAAGATGGCTACTTCAAGCTTAGCCCAAACTTCCCAGCAGTAAGAATGTAAGTTCTAAGAGATACCACACTTACCCAGAGAGACCAAGTTGCTATAGTTCTCCAGCATCACCTCCTTGTACAGAGTCCTCTGAGCAGGGCTGAGCAGGCTCCACTCCTCCTGGGAGAAATCCACAGCCACATCCCTGAATGCCATGTGTGCCTGTAACACAAAATAGAGCCTGCTCTCCTGCTTGCTCATGGCTCAGGAGTAGCCAGGGAGAAGGCTACTCTGGGGAGGCAATGAAATATACAGATCCTGCTTTTGACTTCTGCCATGTGTTCCAAGACATTTAAATCCCATGTCTATTCAGCCAGCAGCATTTGTGAGCCTACATACTCAAGGTCCTCAGTGGACTATCTGGGGTATACATGTGAAAATAAGAGTCCCTAAGTTTGGGAAACTTTAGATCTAGTCAAAAGAACAAATGACATTAAATAACAATAAAGCACAACAGACTTTTTGAGTTTTAAGAATTTAAAAGAGGGGCTGGGGATGTGGCTCAAGCGGTAACGAGCTCGCCTGGCATGTGCAGGGCACTGGGTTCGATCCTCAGTACCACATAAAATAAAAATAAAAGCTGTTGTGTCCACTGAAAACTGAAAAATAAAATTAAAAAAAAAAAGAATTTAAAAGATCAGGGCCTAGCTCAGTGGTACAGAGTGCTCACCTAACATGAGCAAAGCCCTGGGTTTGATCTCCAGTACCACAAAAGAAAAGGAAAAAAAAAAAAGAATTTAGAAGATCAAATAGGTATCATATTAGCATTAAAATAGCTGTGGGATTAAAGTTCATACAGTTCCACACTGGCAAAGACTAATCTAAAATTCAGTTTTTCCCCAAATCCCACAGATCTCAGCTTTTCTAGCCTGAAGCACAAGTGGGGAGTGGTGAAGTATTTGAACCATAGTGTTTGGGTTTGAGGCCCACCTCTGCCACTAATGTCTCAGATTTCTCAACTGTGAAACAAGAATAACAATACATTAAACTTCTCAGGCTGAGGATGTAGCTCAGTGACAGAGTACTTACCTAGCATGTGTGAGGTCTTGGATTCAATCCCCTGTCACCAAAAAAAAAAGAAAGAAAAGAAAAAAAAATTTCCTCCTCACACTAGATACTAACAGTGGAACTTCTTGACCATTCAATTAAAAAACTAATCTCCCCATCCTGTTCTAATCCCCCTGCTTAGTTTTATTCTTTTTACCTCCTTAGTACTATTTCAAAATGGAAGACACATTGGGATGAAGTTTCCTAATACTGGGCCTGGAACTGGTCTTTAAATGGATTCACAATATTGCACGACCATCATTGCTATCCATCTAGAGAACATTTTCAGCGCCTTCCATAACTCAAACTCTTTAATCAATGAACAATAACTTCCTATTCTCTCCTCCCCCCAGATCCTGGTAGTGACCATTTTATTTTCTGTCTCTACGTATTTGGTTATTCTCTATACCTAAGATAAGGGGATCACACAAAGTTATGTTTTTTGGTGAAAGGTAGCCCAATGCCTTCTGCTTTCTGAGATTTCTAAAAAATGTCTGATAATCTCATCGAGGATCTCTTGTATGTAAGGCAGCTTTTTTTCCACTGTTTTCAAAATTCTTTTGATGAGTTTGGCTTTTGATGTTTTGATTATAATATGTCTTGATGTAGGTCTCTTTGAATTTATCCAGGTACTGGGGATTGAACCCTCGGGCATTTTACCATTGAGCCATATCCTCAGCCATTTTAAATTTTTTATTTTGAGACAGGATCTCACTAAATTGCTTAGGGCCTCACTAAGTTGCTGAGGCTGGTCTCAAACTTGGTCCTCCTGCCTTAGCTTCCCAAGTTGCTGGTACTACAGGCCCATATCACAGTACCCAACAATGTTATGTCTTCTTGTGTTTGGTGTATTTCACATAGCATTTATCTTCAAGATTCATTTACATAGAAGCATGCACTCAGAATTTCATTCCTTCTTCACTGCACTATTCATACTATATTTTGTTTATTTTATCAATGGGCATAGTTTCCAGCTACTGTGAATAATTCAGTCATACACACTGGTATATAAATATTTGTCTGAGTTCTTACTCTCAATTCTTTTGTGTATACATCCAGAAGTGGAATTACTGGATCAAATGGTAAGTTTACGGTGAACATCTAAACCATGGCAGCCAGTACGCATCTGTAAGGATACCATCACTAATCATTACAGAAATGTAAATGAAGACCACAAGGACATACCACTTTACACCTATAATAATGGCTAGTACCAAGAAAATAAAGTACGGAGAAATAAAAATTAGCAGATGTACCATTTTCCACAGCAGGTACACCATTTTATATTTTCACTAGCAATGTAGGAGGACTGTATTTTATTCCATTGGTCTCTAAATCTATATTTATGCTAGTATCCTCTCTGCATACAGAGGTTTTTAATTCTTTTTTTTTTTAACCTTTATTTTATTTATTTATTTTTATGTGGTGCTGAGAATCGAACCTAGTGCCTCACACCTGCTAGGCGAGAGCTCTACCACTGAGCCACAACCCTAGCCCAGGTTTTTAATTCTCAAAGAACCAATTTCAAGTGTCATTAATTTTCTCTATTATTTTTCTTTCCTTTTCTTAGATGTTACTTTACAAATTTTTATTTTTTATCTTTTCTATTTAGTTATACATGACAGAATGCATTTTGACACATCATACTTAAATGGAGGTCCTTCTCATTGTTCTGATTGTTTTTCTCTATTATTTTTCTGTTCTTTATATTAATTGACTCTGTTCCAATGTTTCTTATTTTTCTTTTTTTTATTTTTTAATATTTATTTTTTAGTTCTCGGCGGACACAACAGCTTTGTTGGTGTGTGGTGCTGAGGATCGAACCCGGGCCGCACGCACGCCAGGCGAGCGCGCTACCGCTTGAGCCACATCCCCAGCCCCAATGTTTATTATTTTTCTTTGTACTAGTTTTAGATTTAGTTTTCTCTTCCTTTTCTAGTCCTCTATGTTTTAAAAAAGATTGCTGCCTGAAAATTTTATTTTTTAAGGCTAAGTAAAACTTCACTATAATAAACACACATGTACATATATACATTTTTTTTCTATTCTTCTTTGAGCACTTTAAAAATATCAGCCCAATGCCTTCTGCTTTTTGAGATTTCTAAAAAAAATTTTCTGATAATCTAATCAAGGATCTCTTGTATGTAAGGCGGCTTTTTTCTGCTGTTTTCAAAATTCTCTTGATGTTTTTGGTTTTTGATGTTTTGATTATAACATGTCTTGATGTAGGTCTCTTTGAATTTATCCTACTTATACTTTGTTGAATTTCTTGAATGTTCATATTTATGTTGTTCATCAAATTTGGAAAGTTTCTTGTCATTATTTCTTCAAATAATTTCTCTCCTTTTTTCTTTCTCCTTTCCTTTTGGTAATCTCACAATGTATATGTTGGTCCACTTTCACTTGATCATTTTCCACTTGCTCCATAGACTTTATTGACTCTTCTTCTGAGTTCCTGACTTAATTTCTTTTTTTTTTTTTTTTTTTTTGTGCCAGGAATTGAACCCAGGGGCACTTAACCATTGAGCCATACTCCTCAGCCATTTTTATTTTTTTTATTTTGAGATAGGGTCTGCTAGGTTACTTACAGTCTTGCTAAGTTGCTGAGGCTGGCTTTGAATTCATGATCCTCCTGCCTCAGTCTCCCGAGTTCCTGGGATTACAGGTGGGTGCCACTATGTGGACATAATTTAATTTTAATTGTCCTATCTTCAGGTTTGCTTTCTTTTGTCTGCTCAAATCTGCTTCAAAATCCCTCTAATGAATTTTTCATTTCATTTGTTACACTTTTCAGCTCTAAAATTTCTTTTTGGCTTAAAGTTTTACTTTACATCTCTTTATTTACATTTATATCTTGTTCTTACATTATTTTCTTAACTTTGTCCACATCCTTTAGGTCTTTATGAATCTTTTCAAGCTATTTTAAAGTCATCTTCTGGTAAGTTTATATTTCCTATTGACCTATTTTTTTCCCCCTTTGAATGGGCTATATCTTTTTTAACGTCTTGTGGTTTTTCTTGAAAATGGAACATTTGAATCTTAAAATATGGCAACTATGAAAGACAGATTCTCCCCCTTATTCAAAGTTTGCTAGGTTTTTGTTGTTTTTAAATTGATATAGGGTATCTCCATCCTAGGATTAGCATGAGGTATAATGTTATACCTTCCCATAGCTGTACATAGTGACCTTCTAAATTACCCTATAGATGCAGTTGCTTTTTGTCTTAGTCCTGAAATGCCTGACATTTGAAAAAGGAAAAGTAAAGGGAGGGGACAGGTGGTGACTCCTTAAATCTCCAGGAAGTCACTTTAGTTGGTGAGGGTTGGAACAACAGCAGACCATCTCTGTGATCAGGAAAGGCAATCAGAACACAGATCCTTGATACCTGGAATATAAAATCCTTATATTCCACCCTGATGCAAGCTGCTCTGGTTAACATGTGCATGGCTGCTGCCACAGGACCAAGAGGATGGGGACAGACAGTACTACTACACTAAGAGCTGATATTAACTGTGATATACCATTCATGCCATTCCCTGGAAGCTGAAAATTTCAGCTACACTCCTCCAAAACAGGTACATCTGAAAGATTCCACCAGCACAACTGTGATGTAGGTAGGGAGACAGATTACGAGTTCTTCCTATTCTGTTATTGTGATGTCACTCTAAACCAATAGAAGTTGTGAAGCTGAATAAAGGAATGTATATACTGTACTCTGTCTTATACTACAGATTGTGTGTTGCTCAGTGCTAATACTAGGTTAATCACCAAGTCATGGACTGAGCAGAGAGGGATGCTGAATAAGGGTTTCAGTTAAGATGATTTGTAGCCTGAAGTGAAGCTGAGTATCAATAAGGCAGTCAGGACAGGAGAAGCGAATGTATCCATCCTTTGATAGCCAGTATGGAGACAGGAAACACTCACCATTCCCCTGGCTCTCCGGGACCCTGTGGCCACTTTTCCTGGACTCCCTAAAGAAGGATGATATTCAGAAGGTAGATCTGGGTAAGGAAAACAGAAATGAGAGGGTGTCAGGTAGAAACACTCTTTCCATGAGTGTGGCAGAGCCTGCTCTTTAACCCTATAAGTGGTAGAGCGGTGGCCAAAGGGAAGTGTGAAAAAGCAAGGAAAAGGTAGTCCTTGGATACAGCAAGTTAAAGGAAAAAACAAGCAAGGACTAAAATGTGAAGTCTTGCAAAACAAAATATTAAAAAAAAAAAAAATCAAAGGACACACAAGCTTTCCTTCCCTTGTAACCAAGCAGAAAGTACTACTTTGTTATACTAATAAGAATTTTCCTGAACTAGAAAAATATCTCAAAAACACTAGACTGCCAATCTGTTTACAGAAATGCATACATGAAATCATCATCTATAAAGAGAAACAAAATGAGAATCCAAACAATTCAGTTAAAGAAAATTTCACACATACAAAAAAATTATACTGAGACAGAAAAATCCATAATAAAACCACGACTTCAAGCTGCATAAAATAGTCTCAAACATTTCAGGATATAAAATAGCATTTTGAATCAAAAATCCAAAATCAAGAAACTAAGATGCAGGCAAAAAGTGAAATCAAAATAAGATATGACTGAACTTTAAAATAAACCCTCCTTGTAGGATTACTGCATGCAAAATGAAGTCTAAATTACAAGATGTCCAAGGAAGAATAGATTTAAATAAAAACATGATGGGCACTTAAGAATAACCAGAAGAGAATTAAAAAATGAAATAAAGAAGTAAAAAGGATCAGAGATAAAAAAGATAGAATGAAAAACAGACAAAGGAATAACAGTAATATATTCCTAAAAACAAAACAAACAAAAACAATGGAAAAAAAACAAGTATTTAGAAGTATAATTAAAGAAACATTTCAAGAATAGATAAACTGATACAATGGAAAAGCTGACTGGTAACTCTAAGACATAGACTAGAAAAACTATCAGATTTTAAATAATAACAACAAAAACCAAAAAGGATTCTAAGCAAAAAATACCAACTACCATCACATTTTTCAAACTCATAATTCAACTATTGTACATTATAGGTGGAAATGTACACCTGCCTGCAGGTTACAATGGGTACAGCCACAAAACAGTATGATGGTTCCTCAAAAAATTTAAAATAGAATTATTAAGTGACCTCCATGCCACTTCCAGTTATACAATAGAACTGAAAAGAGTAACTCGAATGAATTGTTTGTATACTCATATTTATAGCAGCATTATTCATAACGCCAAAAAGACAGAAACAACCCAAGTAACAGTAAACAGATGAATAAACAAAAAGTGGTATCTGCAGATAATGGAATATGGTCTGAAATAATAGCCTGAAAAGAAAGGAAATTCTGAAACATGCTACATGGATGAACCATTAAGTTATACTAGGTGAAATAAACCAAAAATGTAAATATTCAAAGTAAGAAATGACAAGGGAAATAAATATTGAGCCCTAAAAAACTGTTTTTTAATGGTGCTGGGGATCAAACCAGAGGCTAACACATGCTAAGCAAGTGTTCTACCATTGAGGTACATCCTCAGTCCACAAAAAAAAAAAAAGAATTTTAAAGTCATATTAGATCATTTTTCAGAGCTCTATACAAATAAGTCTGTATACATAGATGTAGTGAACAACTTATCAAAATTAACCCTAGATAATCAAACTAAACCTTCAAACCAGATTATCTCTATGCTCCAAAAACTGTCTCAGATAATTGAAAAATAAGAAAAATTTTCTCATTATTTTTATAAAGCAAGGAAAACAGTGGAGCCAAAACTTGACAATATTCAAAAAAAGAAAATTATGGACTAATTATCACTTACAAATATTGAAAAAAAAATCTAAGTAAAATATTAGGGCTGGGTGCAGTGGCATACACCTGTAATCTCAGGAGGCTGAGGCAGGAGGATCACGAATTCAAAGCCAGCCTCAGCAAAAACAACATGTTTACCAACTCAGTGAAACCTCTTCTCTAAATAAAACACAAAATCCGGCTGGGGATGTTGCTCAATGGTTAAGTGGCCCTCCCTTCAATCCCCGGTAAAATATATTAGGAAGGAGACTCCAACATCACAATAAGAAAATATTTCACCATGACAAAGTGAAATTTACCCACACTGGTTCAATATTAGGAAATTTATTATTATAATACATCATATTTGCAGACCTAAGGAGAAGTCATAATTATCTCCTTCTTGTCCAGATAGTCAAACAAAACTCAATACCCTAGGGAATGGGAAAGGGTAAGAGAAGGGAGGGTGGACACGATCAAAGCTTGATATAGGTATGTATGGAATGCCACAATGAAGTCCATTAATTTGTACAATTAATGTGTTAATAATTATATTAAAAAACTAAGTGACTCACTTAAAAAAATCCCTCAAGAATATAAGATTGATGAACTTTTAAAACTCTTTATTTAGAACTAATTTTAGACTCACAGAGAATTGTAAAAAATATCAATTTCCATACACTCTTTACCCAGCTTTCTCTAATGTTAACATCTTAGAAAACCATAATACAATGATCAAAATGAGACAATTAACATTGACATAATACTATTGACTTAATTAAACTTTGCCACTTTTTTCAATAATGTTCTTTTTCTGGTCCAGAATCCAACAGAGTTTCTCATATTTCATTTAGTTGTCATGTATTTAATTTCTTCTCATCTGCAACAGATCTGTGATGTTTTTGAAGAATACCCTCCATTTTGGTTTGTCTGATGTTTTTTCATGATTAGAATGAGATTATTTCCCTTTAGGTTACAATACCTCAGAGGCTGTGATGCTGTGTCCTTTTCACTGCATCACATCAATGAGTTCATACTGGTATGTTTGGTGATGTTAAACTTGATCTTGGCCACTTGGTTAGGGTGGTGTCTACTGGGTTTCTCCACTGTAAAGTCACTAAATTTCCATTTATAATGAATAAAGATACTTTGAAATTATGCAAATATTCCATTTCTCTTCAAACTTCCACCCACTGATTTTTGGCATACTTCTATGAAATCTGTCTGTAACAGTTTGTTTTATTTTCCTCTTTCATTCCAAACTCATTAATTAGAATTCTATAAGCAAGAATCTCCCCATTTATTTGTATTCCATTATTTATTTATATCAGTATGGGTTCATATTTTATCCTAGGGTTTTTAATATAATATTGTTATTATTTTGCTGTTCAAATTATTCCAGCTTTAAACACTGGGTGATTCCTTCAGGTTGGTTTCATATCTGCCCTAGCCAGTAAATGTGACACAGGTGACAGTATGCCACTTGCAGGTTTCAGTCCTAGGGATTAAACCCAGGAACTCTTTGCCCCTAAGCTATATCCCTAGTCCTTTTTATTTCTTACTTTAAAATAAGGCCCTGCTAAATTGCTAAGGTTGGTCTCAAATTTATAATCCTCCTTCCTTAGCCTCTATAAGTAGATGGTATTATAGATGTGTGCCACCATGCCTGGCTTTACAGGTTTAAGTCATAATAATGCTAGAAAGCTTTCACTCATGGGAGCCCTAAGAAGTTCAAGTACCCTACAGAAACATGCAGAGAGGCAGAGGCTCAAGGACTACATGGAGGATAAGGTCCAGTACCGAGTTGATCCCAGCTTTCCAGCCAGCCAACCTACTAAGACACCAAATGTGTGAGGAAATAAATACTGAGTCCCCAAATGACTGCAGTCTAAGTGAGATCTGTAACTCAGAGCACAGGAACCACTTAGCTAATGCAGGTAATGTAAAGAATTAGGTGAGATTAACATGATTGCTCTTCTAAATCACCAGGTTTTAGGTTAGTTGTGCAGTAATCACATAATCAATAATCAGAACCCTTTCAAACATGTGGTGCCTTCCCTCTTCAGAGTCCTTAATGATAAAAGCACACTTCCCATCATCCATGTGCTTACCCTGCCACATCAAACCAGTTACCAAGGTTGACTGATTCTACCTCTGCCAACTCTCCCCTCACCCTGACCAATTGAGACACTAGGACAATGGCAAAAGCCTCCTGACAGTCTCTGAAGACCACTGCCCAATGTGCTAGTCTACTTCATCTATTACTCCCAAAATGAGCTCTATATACACAAGGTTGACTCATTCTTTTGTTCAGTAATTATTTATTGAGCTTCTAAGATGAGATAGGCACTGTAGCAAATACTGGGCATATGGAAGTGAACACAGACAAAAATTCCTCCCTCAATGAAATTAAAGTCTAAAGGGGAAAGATGGGCACATGAAATAAATCAATAAAACACTCATCAGTAAATGATGAGTGACTTGAAGAGAAGTAAAGCATAGGAAAAAAGCAGTAATAGATGTAGGACCAAACGAATTAAAACAAATAAAAAAAAAATTCGTAAAAAGTGGGGCCACTTTCAAATTTTGGAATTTTAAATAGGGTGATCAGGGAAGGCGTTTCTGAAATGATTGAGTAAATATCTGAAGAATGTAAGGGAGTAAACCTATTACACAAGTGCAAAGACCCTGATGAAAGAGTCAGGCTCGCAAGTGAAGGAACAGATGGATGGTTCACTATATTTGATGTGATATGACTGAGATGGAGTGATGGAGATAAAGTCCAAAGTCCGAACTTGTAGGATACTGGTTTTTTGGTTTTTTTTTTTTTTTAATATTTATTTTTTAGTTTTCGGCAGACACAACATCTTTTATTTTTATGTGGTGCTGAGGATCGAACCCAGCGCCGCGCGCATGCCAGGTGACCACGCTACCGCTTGAGCCACATCCCCAGCCCCGGATACTGGTTTTTAATCTTGGCTGGAATGAAAAGTTACTGCAGAGTTTTAAGCAAATGCATGTCATGATTTGATTTATATTTGAAAGTTCCTTGTGGCCGCTGTACTAAAATCTTTGGCAGGTAGGTTGGGGGGAGTCCAGAGATCACCTGAAGGCAACGATCCAAGTGCACCCTTACAACAGCAACCTGGACTATGGTAGAAGCAGCAGGGACTGGAGATTGTTAGAGCTCAGACTTGCTTATTATAGAGTTTGTAAGAGCAAGAAATACATTAAGGTTTTGAGCCTGAGCAATCTTCCAGATCTCAGAAAATCTGTCAAGTTACCATGCAATTTACAAGGAGTTTCCAGGTCTCTGCTTCCTTTTAAAGAACTATCTGTATCTCACTAGGGTACAGCATGTTTGAGGTAGTGATTGGAATTTATTATTGGATACATTAAATTTAGATTGTCCATGAGACATCCAAGTGGAAATGTGAGGTAGACAGTAGAAGACTAAGATGTGGAGTTGACAGTAGAGATGTAGGCTGAACCTCAGAGAGATGGTATCTAAAACCTTGAGATTTGATAGTACCAGTAATAAGAGAACACAGTTGGAGAAGACAAGAGATCTAAAAACTGAACACAATAGAGGCTTAAAAGTAGAGAAGGAACCAGCAAAAGGGACAGAGGAAGAGTACTCTCTGGAAACCAAGAGCAACTGTGTGAAAGGATATTTTAAAGAGGAAGTAAGCAACTATGTAAAGTGTTGCTGAGAACTGACCATGGATTTAGTCACAGGGAGAATAATGGAAACATTAACAAGGTTATTTTTGATAAGTAGGACTGAAAAAGCTTTATTGTAGTTTTTGAGAGACGACAGAAGGATAGAAATGGAGACAGCAAAATAGACATACTTTTTTCAAGGAGTTCAACTTTATTGGAAGCAAATGCACAGGGCAAGAAAGTGGAGAATAGACAGAAGGATAAGGTGGTATAGTATGATGACATAGAAAAAGAAAAGGAATCAAGGAGTATGCATGGGTGGAACCAAAGGATGCAACTGCCATCAAATCAAAAGTTAAGTTTGGAAAGAACAGGAAAACTGAGAGGCCCAGGTTGTGTCACGAAGTAGAAATTATTGTAAGAGTAGAGACAGGCAGAGACAGGGTAAACCATCAAGAATTCCAGATGCTTCTCTCTCTCCTGCTTCTCACCAGGGCTGTTTTAACTGGGGGAAAAAGACAACTGGGGAAAATTAAATATGGACTGGGTATTAAATATTAATAATCATTAATTTTATAAGGTGTAACAATGAAATTATACATGTTAAAATTATAAACATCAAAATAAAATTATACATATGTATATACATCCTTATGTGTTAGAGATGTCTTCTCAAGTTATTTGCAGGTGAAATGATAAAACTGGAATTTGCTGTAAACTACTCTAGCATGGAAAAAAATAAGTAAGGGTACTGAAAGACACAAGAACTAAACGCTGACAATTCCTTTTTTTTTTTTTTTTTTGGTGGTGGTGGTGCTGAGGATTGAACGAACCCACTGCCTTGTGCATGCAAGGCAAACACTCTACCAACTGAGCTATATCCTCAGCCCCTGACAATTTCACAGCACCAGAGAAGCCGTGGAAATGAGAAGCCTGAAAAATGCTGAGAGGAGAAACCTAAGGAGTTATGAATGAGGACACTAGATTGGACTATCTGTGAAAACTGTCACCCTTACAACAGGCCTGTTTTCCTATAGGAACCAGCTGGGTGTCTGATCCTAGATGACAATAGATGGCAAAGTTGAACAAAAGAAACCTATTCACAAACTGAGATGCAAAAGGTTAAGTGGCACTGACCTGAAGCTGAGCAGTCAGGAGCCCAGGAGTCCTTCCTTTCCCCACCAGGCAGTCTTCTCTAGGCAGCCAGGGGTCACATGAGGCAGAACAAGAATAAAAAGCATTCAGGAAAGTTGGTGGAAATCCTTAAGCTGCAACAGGGTAGCACCACCTCTTCCTTAAAAGTATCAGGAATGGACCTGCTACAGAAGGAAAGAAGAATTATGAGCAGCTTCCCAAGAACAGAGCTGAGATGTTAGTCTAACAACCTGCCCTGACAAAATGTTGACACCATGCATGAAGTGTTCCTTTCTACTACTATTAATGAAAGGTAAAACTTACAGAGCACTTAGTGTATACCAGAGTCTATTCCAGGTATTATATGAATTTTATCTCATTCTATCCTCACAACATCCCAGTGAAGTAGATGGTATTACCATTTTACAGATGAAAAAAACTGAAGCCCAGTGAGATCAGTCTCTTGCCCAAGGTGACAAAAGTGACAGCCTGTAGAAATCAGACTGTGGAGACCAGGTTGTAAGAACTCGCAGTGTGTTCAACTTTGAGATGAATTACCTTTGGTCTTGTAGAAATTAAGTGCTAAATCTGGATGACAAGTCTGTGGAGTTCTGTTTCTAGCTATTCGAAATTTCTCCTTAATAAACCTTTAAAATGTTGTGATTTTTATTGTCAGTGAAAAACTTGCCAAATGGACCCCAGCTCAACCTCCTCCTCCAAGGCGAATTGGAAGCCAATGATAATGCCCCTGTGGCCACTCCACAATCGGTCAAACCTGGACGTGTTTGGCAAAGCCGAGGGGTGGTTGGATCCGAAGGCCACCAGCCCCCAAACGACCCAAAGCCTGGGAACGCTGGGCCCTAGAGACAATTCCTACCCACCACTTAGGAAGTATCAGATCCTGAAAAGCCTACTTACTCAACCCCACCGAAACGATCATGGCATCAGCAATCTCTTCTTCCATTACCGGGATCCCAACCAAGGCCACCACCCACAAGAACCCCAGGACAGAAGGTCAGAGCCCTGCACCCAGCTACTACCCGGTTCGCGATTGAGGTTCACCTCACTCATTCGGAGATGCGCACCCACACCCCCAAAATAAGACATCCGGGAGAGGATGGCCTGATCCACGCCAGCTCGTCCCCACCTCTCCCCGCTTCCCTGCGCCATCCGCACGGTCCCCAGGCTCATCCCATAGACTAGCCTTTCAGGACCTTCTTTTCCGGGCAGAAAAGAACACCGCCACTGCAAGAGTCCCTCGGAAATCTCACTCAGCAGCGCCACCAAAAAACAACGGGTCTCTCCAGCCACCGGCTGGGGCTCTTCTTCATCAGGGCGTCGGGACTACACCACCCAGAATCCTCGGCGTGGCGGGGGCGGGGGGGTGGGAACCACACCTCCCAGGATGCTCAGCGCAACCAGAAGCGCGCTGACGGCCTGCAACTCCCATTCCAGTGGCTTCCAATCGGTCTGTCTCCAAGCAACGTGCGGCGATGTTCTGGAGGAAGACCACTGTCGCACCCCACGTTTTCTTAAATGCATGATCACAGGTCATGTAAAAGCTCCTAAAAGAGGCTTCTCCCCCTGCCGTGACTCTCCCTGAACGCCTCTGCCTCAAAGACTACACTTCCCATTGACCCCTGCAGTGACTTCCGCGTCTGGCGTCAGCGGCCCTGCGACGGGCGGTAGTGACGTGTCAGAGGAGCTCGATTTTTGCTTGTGGTCCTGGCTGGCGGTTTCTGTACCAAACTTCTTCTTGGTTTATTCTTGCTGCAGCTGTGGGGTTGGATACCTGCGCCCGTACTCTGTGAGTGCCAGGCAGGCGTAGTTTTGTCTAGCACATATACCTTTAGACGTCATTTAAGGCCGGGAAGAGGGGGAGCGGTCTCCCCAAGGTCTCACACCCAGTACGGGATGGATCTGAATTCGGAGCCCAGGCCCTCAAACCAAACATAGTCTCCGCAGGTGCCCTAATACCTTTTTCATCTTAATGGGGTTCGCGAATTTACAAACTCTTCTGGAGGACAAGAGCCCCATTCTTAGGCCATACCTTAGGGCAGAGTGCGCTGCTGGCCTTATTCTCTGGATCTTTTCAGAATCTTGGTTGAGAACAGGCCTGTGCCCCAATTTGGGAGCAAAAGAGGAATCCTCGTCATTCATGAGAGGTCTTTAACGCCTGGGCACCCACTCACTTCTTGTCTTTGTAAAATATGCTTTTTGACACTTCATCCTTCTCTAGGAAACGACTATGTGGTCCTAGAGCCAAGGAAAGGTGAGAATTTCTTCAAATTCCTTCTTACCTCTTGGAGAATGAATCCATTCCCATTTCTCTTTCTGAGGCTGCATTGTTTGTTGTGAATTCCGTTCCATCTTAGCTCACAAGTGCCCGGTCTTACTGGGCCCATTCTTGGACATCCTCTGTCCCACCCATGACTCTTCATTCCCAACAAGTTAGCCGGGGGTTCAAAGTAACATGCAAGAACATCTTTCTTTAAGTATCCAGTGATGCTTGCTGTACAGGAAAAGTATGAACGACCGAGATCTTATGGGCCTGGAGATGAGAGACTGTCTGAGCTGCCTGGAAGAAGAGGTAGGCAAGAAGAGTTGGAGCATAACACGTTAGTGAGAAGAGTAGGCTATGACCTAATCTCATGGTCTGAGCTAATCTGGATTCCCTCCTGTATAAAACACTCCTTTTTCTCATAATGCATCTACTCCATCCTACCCCCCATCTCATCTACCTTACATGCTTTTTCTCCTCTAAATTCTGTCCATCCTTCAAGATGAAATCCTTTTCTTTTCATGAAGCTTTTCCAGATCACTCTATTTTGAAGGGACTTACTGAGATTATTCTGACCCTGGCTATACCTGGAAGCTTTCATTTATTTATTTTTGCACTACTGGGGATTGAATCCAGGACCTTATGCATTATGGGCAAGCACTTTACCCCTGGCTGTACCCCCAGCCATTTTTATTTTATTTTTTTAGAGAAAGAGAGATAATTTTTTAATATTTATTTTTTAGTTTTTGGCAGACATAACATCTTTATTTGTATGTGGCGCTGAGGATCGAACCCAGCGCCGCGCTCATGCCAGGCAAGCACGCTATCGCTTGAGCCACATCCCCAGCCCCCTTTTTATTTTGAGACAGGGTCTTACTAAATTGCCCAGGGTGGCCTCAAACTTTGGATCCTTCTCCCTCATCCTCCCTAGTAACTGGGATGAGGTGTGTGCTGTTGTACCCAGCTATGCTTGGGGGCTTTTATAAAAGCAGTGCCTTGCCAAGTGTGGTAGCATATACCTGTAATCTCAGCAACTTGGGAGGCTGAGACAGGAGGATCACGAGTTCAAACCCAGCCTCAGAAACTTAGTGAGGCCCTAAGCAACGCAGGGAGACTCTGTCTCTAATAAAATACAAAAAAGGGCTGGCGATGTGGCTCAGTGGTTAAGTGCCCCTGGGTTCAATCACTGGAGATATATATATACATTTATTCTCACACACACACACACACACACACACACACACATATATATATATATATATATATATATATATGAATGCATGCATTGCCTGAACATCACCCCAAGCAATTATGAATTTGGAGCAGAGCCCTGACATCCATTATTCATAACAAAGTTGTTTTTATTCTTATCATGCAGTAATGAGGAAAGATCCCGTTTTAGAAATCTGAAGTTTAACTATTGGTTAGTTGTTGCTATAACTGAACAGTTTATCTGAGTAGGTAATTTAATTTGGAGCTTCTCAAACATGCATATATATCAACTGGAATCTTGTAAAACACAAACTTGTAAATCAGCATGTCTGGCCAGGCACAGTGGCACACACCTATAATACCAGCGGCCTGGGAGGCTGAGGCAGGAGGAACTCGAGTTCAAGGCCAGCCTCTGCAACGGAGAGATGCTAAGCAACTCAGTGAGACTCTGTAAGTAAAATACAAAATGGGACTGGGAGTGTAGCTCAGTGGCCAAGTACTCCTGAGTTCAAACTCCTGTACCCTCCCCTTAAAAAAACAAATCAGCGTGTCTGAGTAGAGCCTAGGCATCATCATTTATGAAATGCTTCCTTGCTTGTCCTCAGACCAAAGTAGGTAGCAAAGATTTAATTCAACCAGGGCCTCAGATCCTTTAATATAAATAGCTGGATTAATGAATCTTCAAATTCCTAAAATTCAGACTAGGATTCTGTATGTTTTATATTCATGTGTCTTTGTCTTAAAATGCCTCAAGTTTAAGAATTCTGTGTTTACTTGTAATCTAGATACTGGCCAGACTTGGATCCAGATGGTAGAAAAATGATAGGAGTTGGATAGAGACCAGAGCTAATGGTCTTGAAATACAAACACAAAGGTTAGAATCAAAAGAAAGATCCAAACTTTTTACTTAACATTCCCTAAAGCACCACTCTTAAACTGCCTCATTTTGAACCATGGGCAAGAGTGCAGCAGAG
Source organism: Urocitellus parryii (assembly GCF_045843805.1). NCBI lineage: Eukaryota > Metazoa > Chordata > Mammalia > Rodentia > Sciuridae > Urocitellus > Urocitellus parryii. Next base: position 157,317,573 of record NC_135536.1, read on the forward strand.
TGAATAGAGCTGTGTTCAGCATAACAGGTTTTCGTTGTGTTGAGGGATGTGGCTGTGGATCTCATGTGGGAAAAGTGGAGCCTGTAGGATCCTTAAAAGGACCTGAACATGCCAGGCGCTGTGGTGTACATCTGTAATCCCAGCAGCTTGGGAAGCTAAGGCAGGAGGATCTCGAGTTCAAAGCCAACCTCAGTAAAAGCAAGGTTCTAAGCAACTCAGTGATACCTGTCTCTAAATAAAATACAAAATAGGGCTGGGGATGTGGCTCAATGGTCAAGTACCCCTGAGTTCAATCCCCAGTACCAAAAAAAAAAAAAAAAAAAAAAAACCAAACCTGTACAGGGAAGTGATGGAGAACCATAGCTACTGATCTTACTGGGTGATGATGATGGCTTCTGTTAAAACTTAAAATCTGATCCACTGAACAACTTAAACCCCTTGTGCTGAAAAGGTAGTGCATAAAGCAGCTGCCAGACATAACTGAATTAGGATTCAACTTGAAAACAAAGACATGCTTTTCCACATTCTTCCAGGGAAGGTCTGGAATTTGTGTGTGTGTGTGTACAGTTGACAATAGGTACATAGATGCGTGTGTGTGCATGCATGCCTGCATATACTGTTTTTCAGGCCTTTTCCCCCTAGCTGGGTTTTCTTAGGTAATCTTGATTCAAGTGGAAGATTTTTGTTCACCCAGTAAGGAGTAGATTCAGTGTGTTCTCTTGCTAATCTGAGGCTCCCTTCCCTTTCCACTGCTAGAGCTCACCCTTCTGAGGTCTTTCTTGCTGCACTCTGGACACCTCTACCCTGAAATGGTACCATAAGTACATAACCTACAATTGCCTCATTGTATTTCTCTATGAACAGAAATTTCACTTGTCCGAACCCAAACTTCTCACCCAGCTAGAGCTGTCCAGAAGTCACCTTAGGCCCCTATCTAGGTGAAGGGAAGCTCAATCCAGTGACACAACAGTCAGCAGGTAACACATTGAGGTATGGAGGAGAAAGCTGTTCTCTTGGCATCCTCTTGGCTATTCTCTTGGCTGCTATTTACACTGCTCAGCCCTATAACTTAGTCTGCCATCACAAAATACCATAGGTTGGGTAGCTTAAGTGATAGAAATTTATCTTCTCACAGCTCTGGAGGCTGGAAGTCTGAAATAAGAGTTTAAGTATGGTTGGGTTCTGCTGAGGGCCCTCTTCCTGGCATGCAGTTGGCCATCTTCTTGCTATACCCTCTTATGGTACAGAGAAAGGTTCTTCACTCTCTGGTGTCTTTTATAAGGGCACTAGTCCATCCCATCATGAAGGCCCATTCTCATGACCTAATCAAAATCTAATTATCTTCATAGGCTCCATTTTCAAAATTTTGTAGCATAGGAAGTTAAGCTTCTAAGTAGGACTTTTGGATGATCATAATTCAATCCATAGCATCTTGCTTCCTTTCCAAGCTTTCATCTTTAACCAAGAGAAGGTTTTGTGGTCTACTGTGTCCCCTTCCTCCAATAGGAAACTGCCCTTTCTGTTACTACTTGACCTCTCTAGCTTATACTCTATTTATATACTTCAGTCTCCCTGATCTTAAAGGTTCACAAACTTTGTGTGCCAAAGATTGCCTAAGAAATTGTATTGAGTATCTATCCCACCTGTGTTCTGATCCAAAAGTTTGGACTTGGGATATCTAGTCCCAATTATTTGTGATTATAGGTAAGTTACTTGCCTGCTCAAAGTTGGTCAAGATCATGGTTTTCAATTATAAAAATAAAAGTGAAACTTTACTACTGTGACTTATGAAGAACTAATAATTTCTGGTTTCTTGAAATTCTTGGATCTTTAAATAATTTTATATTTAAAAATTTTTATTTTTTAGTGTCAGGAATTGAATCCAGGGCACTTAACCACTGAGCCACATCCCCAGCCCTTTTATATTTTATTTTGAGGCAGGGTCTCACTAAGTTGCTTAGGGCCTCACTAAGTTGCTGAGGCTGACTTTGAACTTGTGAAACTCTTGCCTATGCTTTCTGAGCAGATGGGATTACAGGGGTGTGCCATCACACCTAGCAACAGTATTAGCTTTTAAGAGTCAGCTATACTACAAGGAAATTAAGAGAAGAAAAATAAATATTTTGCCTTTACCATTTCTAGGGCTTTTTATTCCTTTCTGTCGATCTGCATTTCCATCTGGCATTAATTTCCTGTTGCTATAAGAACATATTTTTGCCTTTTTTTTTTTTTTTTTTTTGGCGGTTTGTAATGTGGGTTTGATGGCAATAAATTCTACATTGATTTGTCTGGGAATCTTTATTTTGCCTTCATTTATGAAGATTGTTTTTGTTGGATATTGAGTTTAAATGACAGATGTTCCTTTAGCTCTTTAAAAGATGTGTTCCCTTTTAATTTTAGCCTCCATTATTTCTCACTGGAAGTTAGCTGTATACTGCTTCCCTGTATATAATGATTCTTTGTCTCTGGCTGCTCTTCAAGTTTTTCTTTGTCTTCCAGCAATTTGATGTTGATATGTCTAAATTATTTGTTGTTGTTAATATTTATCCAGTTTGAGGTTACTGAAATTCTCCAATCTGTAAACCAATGTTTTTCATTATATTTTGGAACTTTGGCTCCCATACCTATAAATAATTTTTCAGTCTCTTTCTCAATTTCTTCTTCTTTTGGATCTCCATTTATTGCATATGTTGGACCATCTGGTATTATCCCATAGTTCATGGGTCTCTGTCTAACTATCTTCAGGTTTTTAAATTTCTTCAGGAAGTTTAATTTCTGGATGATTATTTTGCATTTGTGTAGGCTTTATGTTTATTAGGGTAGATTTTGAAAGCTGCAGGTGTTTACCAACTCCTCTACTTTGGCAGGACTCAAACTCCAAGTTCTTAGACCCATGCAGATATTTTTGACTCTTTATTAGAGTGTATCTAGACAAGACCTTACTCTAAGATATAGTCCATATTCCTATGGCCTCTCTGGTTTCTCAGCTGAATGATCAAGGTGTTAATGATGTCTGTGAGTTTGAGGTGAACTAGAATTTCTACAGTTGGCCATCACTACCCAACCTCCAGTATTTTCATTCTTCATTTAACCCCATAACAGCTGTTTTCTGATAATCATTGCATAGTTTTCCCTATACAAGTAAAGCCCTCCATTAGCCAAGAAGGAGCTCTGGCCCCTCTGTACAATTGCTTCCTTTCTGAGATTTATCTTATAAATTCCATCTGTTTTACTGTTCCCAAAGTTGTCTGTCTCCTCATAGCAGCAGGACCAATATATTCTGGCCTCACCATTCTATATCATAACCAGTAAATTGTTCCTAAGCAGTTAGCCAGCGAAAATATAAGACACACCTTGTGAGTTTCCTATCTCCTGAGGATCACAGTTTTGTGCCACCTGTGGTCCAAAGTACAAAAATAGTTGCTTTATGGTTTCTCTTAGATTATGGTTATTTACAATGGAAATAATAGTCTGGTACCAGTTACTCTATCTCAGCCAGTAGAACCAATTCATTTCATAACTACTTTAAATCACAAAAATATATTTTTCTGACCATTCTAATTCTAGAGCTAATCCTTATTTAGGTAACTGCCATCATTTGTATTTGAAATGTCCCTCAAAGACTTATGTGTTGAAAGCTTAGTCCTGGATGTAGCAATGTTTAGATTTGGGGCTTTGGGGAGTGATTGGATCATAAGGACTCTTACCTCATCAGTGAACTAATCCACTGATGGGTTTATAATTGAAGGAACTATTGGGAGTTGCCGGAAACTGTAGGAGGCAGGGCCTACTTTAAGGAAATAGGTCCTTGGAGGCATGCCCTGGAAGGGTATATCTTGTTCCTGATCCCTTGCTTTCTCTCCTTGCTTTCTAGCTGTTGTGAAGTGAGTAACTCTGCTCCACCATGTGCTCCCCACCATGATGTTCTGCCTCACAAAAGGCCCAAAGAGATGGGGTCAAGTGACCTTGTACTGAAAATTCTGAAACCATGGACCAAATAAATCTTTTCTTTAAATGATTTTCTCAGGTATTTTGTCACAGTGACAAAAATATGATAAACAACTAATTTGTTAGCATCAACAAGGCCACAGGTGCACAAGTAACTTTGAGTTGTTGAATTAGTATTCTTTGTCTAGAATACCAGCAAGGTAACTTTTATTAAAACATCCTACAAAAAAAAAAAAAAAAATTAGGTACCATTATGACAAGGTTCATCCATAAAAAAAGAAAGATATATTTCTGTTTGATTTACAAAATATACTTCATTTACAATTGAATAGTCAGCATTCAATTTTGAGGTAAAGTAAAATTAGTTTAATAGGTTTAAAATTTTAAAAGTATATAATATTAATGTTCTTGGAAATACAGATGCTACAGTGCTTGGCACACATAATTGTGCTGATGTTAAATTGAAGATGTAACTACACGCTTTACATTCAACTAGTTATTCAGTGCCCTCATGCTGGTTAAATTAATTACACCTTTACACCACAATTATAGGCATATTTTCTTATTTTTGGCTCCCTGACATCTGTTTGTATCCCTCCCAGCTTAATGATTATTCATGCCAAGATATGAGTACTACACAGAGTCAGTCTTGGAGAAAGGAGGGAATCTGCCCCTGAGGAATGGATTTATGTCATTATTTGGTTTAATATGTGTACACCATTTAGTGAGTTCGCAGATGACTTAACCCTCTCTCAGCAGTGTGCCTGTTGAAGTGCAGAATTGGAGACATTGGTTTCCATTGTTTTATGCCCTTAGTTTTGAGTGCATGAATTTAATGGGATACATTTCTTTTTCTAGTTTGTCTTTTGGTGCTGTAGGGATTGAACTCAGGTCCTTGTGCATGCTAAACACATATTCTATCAGTGAACTACCCACCATTCCAGGGATTGAACTCAGGTCCTTGTGCATGCTAAACACATATTCTATCAGTGAACTACCCACCATTCCAGGCCCAGTAGGCTGTTTGAAAGCTATCCCCTACCATGTCAAACATGGCTCATATATTTTTGTGTCTACTATACAAACCCAACAAAACTTTAAATCATGTGCTGCAAAAGATGTTAGACAAAAGAATTGTTTTGGAATATTTATTGACCCATCACTTATGTGCTGGCTATCACTTCTGGTTGTATTTGGGTAAATGCTTCCGATTTTCTTTTACATGACTTAGTTCAGCCAAATGAGAAGCTGATCGAAGAATTCTATACAAATGTTAGTTACATTATTTTTGTCCTTGCCCCTAATTGTTATTGCTGACAAATATGTCATTATAACAGGATATTAATACTTTGGCAAAGATGCCAACCCATTAGTAGAAACCAAAGAGGATTCTCTAGCAAAAGGAAATTGAGGTGACTCTAATAAAATCCAATAAATTCTAGAGACTGATATTGAAAACAGTCTGGTGGTGGAGAACTAAGAACTGAGAATTTGGTTGTTACTTGTTTAAATATTTGTTTTCCTTTTAGGGAAAGACCAAAAGAAGAGACAATAACAGGAAAATACTTCCTCTACAGCATCACTTGCTTAGAGGATAATAAAACAATGCTATCTCCCAAGAACCGTGAGCTGGACTGGGGATGTGGCTCAAGCGGTAGCGCTCTCGCCTGGCATGCGTGCGGCCTGAGTTCAATCCTCAGCACCACATACCAACAAAGATGTTGTGTCCGCCGAGAACCGTGAGCTTTGGATAACCCTAATAGGCAAAACTTTTGGGGTTCTAGCTGAAGAATTTTCCTGGCCTCTGATAAATGGAACATCTTACTCTTGTAGAAACAATTCTATGGATTCATTTGATCTACCCATTGGGCTAGCTTTCAGTCGTTAATGAACACATAGCCATAATGAAACGTTCCACTTCTAGCATTTTAAAATACCCCAATGAACAATTCAAGAAACTTTTTCAGTGATGTGTGTAATAAATTTAATCTATTCTATATAAACTGGAATTTGAATCAACAAATCCATTGTAATAAATGATTTTTATTATTGATAGAAAGAATTTTAAATGTAAAAATATGCAAAGTCATCAACCCAGGTTAGAAAAATGAAAAAATACAAAAGCATAAATGAACATACTAGAAAACGGTAAAATTATAATAATACTTGTGAAGCAGTTAGAGTACCTGGCACAAGTGAGAACTCAGTACCTGTTAGGTAGGCTTGATTACTGTCACTTCTACCTTTTCCAACCACATTCCAGTCTCATCTTTCCAGTTAGTTTCTCACAAAGTATTGCACTTTTTTTTACATTGATTTTCTTTTCATTTTTATTTCTATGCATAGTTTTTTAAATTTGGAAACAAATGTATTTTCATAAACTTTAGGCCTTTTATTTGGAAATAATTTCAAACTCAATGGAAAGTTGCAAAAGTAGAACACAGAACACCAGAACTCACCTTCCTCATTTCCCCTGTTGTTAAACTTTTTGCCCCAAGATTTTTTATTTGCCCAAGTAGGGAAACTTTCTCGCTCCTTCACTTTTGCTCTGTTACACACACACACACACACACACACACACACACACACACACACACATATATTGTCATTTGAAAGTAAGTTGCATGCATCATGGGCCCTTTTTTATATGCCAAATATGTGTTTCTTCAGAATAAATATACTTGGTAGAGTACTTGCTTGGCAAGCATGAAGCCCTGGGTCCAATGCCAGCACCACAAACAAACGAAAAAAAAAAAGACTTTCTCTTACTGAGCACAGTAGGGTAATCAGGTTCAATTAGTTGAACGTTGGTACACTGACATAATATTTTTATATACCTTATCATCCACATTCCAGTTTGACAATTGATCTGATCATGTGTTTTATAACATTTCCTCCTTTCTTACAGGTTCCAGCCTAGGATTAGGTCTAGTTGTCATGTCTCTGGTCTTGTAGAATTTTTCTGTTTTGTTTTGATTTTATCTTTTATGTCATGTTTGAGAAAAGGGTCCTTTTTGGTAGTTGAACATTTCTTTTGGGGGATTTATGTAAAGTTTCCACATGATTAGGTTCAGATTTTGCCTTGCTAGTCCTATTTACATAAATGAAGTTTTATTCTTCTTAAGATATCATATTGGGTGGTGCCCAATTTCTGCCTCATATAGTTACTGGTTTTCCTATGGTACCATTCTGGAGCGATGCTTTAAGTCATGCCTCAATTAGTGATTCCTGCCTAAACCAGTTTACTCCACTGGTCAAAAAGTTGAGTTCCCATATCAGTATTCCCTTCATATTTTCCAGTTGGCAACAGGCATTTAAATAGGATTGTTTTTCTTTTTCTCTTTTTGAAATAGGATCTTGCTATAATGTGCAGACTGGTCTTGAGCTGGTGGGCTCAAGTGATCCTCCTCCCTCATTTTCCTATATAGCTGGGACTACATGCATGTACCACCATGCCCCAGCTCAGAAAGTTTTTTGGTTTTTGTTTTTAGTACCAGGGATTGAACCCAGGGAAGCTTAACCACTGAGCCACATCCCCAGCCCTTTTTACATATCTTATTTAGAGACAGGGTATTGCTAAGTTATTTAGAGCCTTGCTAAATTGTTGAGGCTGGCTTTAAATTTGTGATCCTCCTGCCTCAGCCTCCTGATCCACTGGGATTACAGGCATGCACTACTGTGCCTGGCTATTATTTAGTGAATCTTGACAAATGTGGATACCCATGAACCCAAACCCTTCTCTAGATATAGAACATCCTTCTAGGTGGTTTCCTCGTGTCCCTTCCCAGTCAGTCCTCATCTTCACTGATTTAAAGGTGGATCATTAGTGATTATTGTTATAGAACTTCACATAAATGGAATTTGATCCTTTTTTTTTTTTTGCAGGAGTGGGTGGGCTATGAACTTAGCAAAGAATTGCACATATTCAGCACATCTTCTAAATACCAGATTTATAACCATGAGCTAGTCAGCTTTTCCTGTGACCAAAGCACCTAACATGAACAATATAAAGGAAGAAAGATTTATTTGGGCTCACAGTTGGCCAGAAACAGAGCAAGAGGAAGGAACTGGGGAGAACAAACCCTTCCAGGACATGTCCCCAGTGGCCTGCTTTTTCCACTAGGCCCCACCTACTAGTAGTCCATTCATCTGTCAATGGATTAATCCCCCAAATGGATTGTTCCACTAATGAAGTCAGACCTCCATTATCCAATCATTGTCAAAAAGCCCCATCTCTGAACCTAGCTGCAACTATATATAGTTGCACAAACAAACTGTAAGAATTATACCAAATGTTTGTTTTGGTTGAGTAACAAGAAGATTGGAGAGAATGCCCTTCATACCAAGGTCACATTCAGCACACTAGCCCCAAGAGCATCTGGACTCCTTGCAAGAGCAGAGTGATCCCTCCCAGCTTGGCAGATTAATTGCTTATTGCCATCAGCCCAGCCTAGGGCTCTTAGTCCCCCAGGTGTCCCCAGAGTTATCTGGGAAATCTTATTAATTTTAGTTTTTCTCCAGTTGGAAAGATACATTCATCTTATACAAGGATGTGCAGACTGACAAAAATACTCCCCCCCCCCCCGCAGCCCCAGTTTGGGCTATAATTATATATTTACAATAGCTAACATTTTCAGCATCTTTATAATGTATCAATAAAATGTTTTAGATCCTCCACCCCAGTTCTGGGGATTGAACCCAGGGGCTTTCTATAACTGAGCAACATCCCCAGCCATTTTTAGTGTTTGAGACAGGTTCTCTTTAAGTTACCCAGGCTGGCCTTAAATTTGAGATCCTCCTTCCTCAGCCTCCCAAATTGCTGGGATTACAGGAGTGCACCACCCTGATCAATTTAAGTGTTTTAGATTTTTAATTTTAATTCAATGATTAGCAGTAGCATGATATCTCATAATGGTAGATGTGTCTGTACTTTTTAAAATAAGGAGATACATTTTTTACTCTGAAGTGTGTGAGCTTTGTTTGGTAGGTTCAAAATCTTCAAAGGGCTGGGAGGTGTAGCTTAGTGCATTAGACCCTGGATTTGATTCACAGCATTCAAAACAAAACAAAAAACACACACTTAAATATGAGGAAAATAATGAAGGAATGGCTAGGCCAAACAGAAGTAGTGTCTTTAGTTCTTAAGGAGATCCATGCCTGGGAAGACTTTGAGATCCAAAAATGATTTTAAAAAATATATTGGATATATGACTGATCCACATTATAAGAAGCTGGAGATATAAATAATAAGAAATGAGCACAATAGATTTATGATTGATCAATGTTAATTTTCACAAAGGCAGAAGAAACTGGAGCTGTGAATTGCTTCCCCTTGTTAATGAGAGGCACAGGTCAGGCAATCCAGTTTCTTTCAGGATTAAACTGGCTTTGTGACCATGAACAAGGCATTTGACCTGGTTGGGTCTCAGTTTCCCTATAAGTTTGAACTTGTCTTCTCTAGGGTCCTTTCCAGGAACAAAAGTCTCTGATTCTCCAATCTTCCTTTTCAAGGGAAAGCCTTAACTGGGCTCTCCACGCGGCTTTTCTACCCTTTGAACAGAAGGGGGCGCCCTGAACACAGTGATCCCTTCCTTTCCCTGCCTGCCCTTCTGCAATCCAGGTGAAGAACCTTCGGAGGTTCAACTGCTCAGCCATGAAGAATCAGCTTTCCAGAGGCCATCCTTTTCCCTGGACATTATGGGTAGATAAGGACTCAGAGGAATCTGTTGGCTTTGCATTTTTCCAAATATTTGTGAGATTGAAATTATGGATATCATCGAAGAAGACAAAAGAAAACAGTTATTATCATTTCATTGTAATTCACTGCACTGAGATAAAAAGCAGATATATATACACACACACACACACACACTTTTTTTCTTTTTTCTTTGCAGAAATAAGGTCACAAATTATCCTAGGATTCCCATGATGTGGATTAATTAATTCAGTATTTTTTGAGGGTGTACTGTATGCCAACTACTCTTTGTTTATTGTATTAACAAAATAAAGCCTTTGCCCTCACTGAACCTTATATCATTAGAACACTTTCAGAATGGTGCCCTGAAATAGTCTTAGGCTTTAGAATGCAAAAATAGAGCCATATTTAGACTGACCAAGAATGTGGACCTTATAAACACCACATAGTATCGAAAGAAAACTGCTCAGGGGCAGGACATCTGCTTATCTGTCAGGAATTTTTCGGCAAGCAAAATGGAGTAATTTCGAAAATGATTGGTGTATGAGTTATATGTATGGACACATCATTTTTGAAAGAAGGACAAGAAAGCTACCTTAGTCTATCTGTTTCTGGTAGTGTAAGGATAGTAATGATCAACCTAATGATGGCAGTTGAAGAGCCTATATGGTGGGGAACAACACAGATTCTACAAATAGGCTCCCCACATTTGAATGAGCTTCATCTGGGGAAATTTCTTAACCTATGTGAGGTTCCATGGGTCCATAAGTTTAAACTATCAGAATATCTAGTAATCACTCAATAAATAGTACCTAAGCTCATTAATATAATTATCATAGTCTTCAATTGGCCCCATTCCTTCCTGATTTTTTAATTATTTATTTATTATTTTCATTTATTTAGCAGTACTGGGGATTGAAGCCAGGGCACACTATGACTGGGCCAAATGCCAGGTCCTTTTTTTTTTTTTTTAAAGATAGGATCTCACAGGCTGGGGTTGTGGATCAGTGGTAGAGTGCACTGGGTTCGATCCTCAGCACCACATAAAAATAAATAAGGTATTGTATCCAGCTACAGCTAAAAAAATAATTATTATTACAAAATTAAAAAAAAAAAAAAAAGATAGGATCTCACAAAGTTGCCCAAGCTGGTCTTGAATTTGCAATCCTCCTGCTTCAGTCTCCCAAGTTGCTGAGATTTAAAATCTTAGGGTTTTTTTTTTTTTTTGCTTTGGTTTTTTGGTACTGGGAATTGAATCCAGGGGCACTTTACCACTAAGCTACATCCCCAGTCCTTTTGATTTTTTTTGTTTTAATACAAGGTCTTGCTAAGTTGTTGAGGGCGTTTCTAAGTAAATCTTAGTTTAAAAGGTTGGGGCTGGGGTTGTGGCTCAGTGATAGAGCACTCACCTATCATGCACAAGGCTTTGGGTTAGATCCTCAGCACCACATAAATGTAAAATTGAGATATTGTGACCATCTAAAACCAAAATATAAATATTTAAAAAAAAAATAAAAGGTTGAAATTTTTGCTTAGTCAATCAAAAAAAGTATTTATTGAGCACCTACTATATGCCTTGCACTGTTCCAGGCAAGAATTTGCCAATAAATAAGACAGAGCTCCTATCTTCTCAGGAGCTTACAATTTGCAAGGAGATGCCAGGTAATAAATACACAAAAAAAGTAAGCAAGTTTAGGTGTGATGAATGTAAGTATCTTCTTTGGAATTAATATTAGCGATGTTATAATATGATTTGTTCATGATGATACACATTCATGTAAGAGAACATCTTCCACTTAAGAAATTGACATATGAATTCTAGCAAAGAATTGGATAAGTGAAGGTATTGTCTGGCTTCCTTCTGCACTTCCACAAGATATAAGCAGAAATTGAAGATGCTACACATTCTCTTTTGGTAAAGGAACATTGCATTTGACTGCAATGAGATTTTGAGCCTCATTATTTCTTGCATTGCATTTGTGCTGGCTAAAGACTGAATTCTAGGTTGCTGTTTAGAGTGTGGTTTTAGCAACTGGAGAATGGATTGTGTTTCCTTTCAGCCTTCTAATTTCTGGGTGGGATGAATATATGTTACTGGTCTTAGGTTTCACACCAGCCTACCATCTTTAGCCAGGAGGGAGAGCTTCTAGTAGCCCAGACAGCATCTTGGCCCAAATTAGAAAAAGATGTCCCCTCCTTAAGGCATATTGCTGCTATCTGATAAGGTTTTTCATACTATTCTTTATTTCTATGAGGTCTAAAATGGGAAGTGCTGCCCTTAATTATGTTCAGTGCAGACCCTGCCCAACCATATCACATTGCCCTCCTAATAGGTCTAACCAGGTACTTTGAGGACAGAAGCAGAAGTACAACTTACTGCCCAGCACAGTGGCACACGCCTGTGATCCCAGCAACTTGGAAGGCTGAGGCAGGAGGATCATGAGTCTGAGGACAGCCTCAGAACTTAGTGAGAACCTAAGCAACTTAATGAGATCCTGTCTCAGAACAAAAAATTAAAAGGGCTGGGGATGTAGCTCAGCGATAAAGTGCCTCTGGGTTTAATCCCCCAGGATCAAAAAAAAGTAAAAGAAGAAGTAGTACAACTTATTTCACAACTATTTCACAACTGCCTTCTTTTTGCTTTCCCCCCTTGTGATCCATGTGACAAAACACATTCTTCTCACCTACTGGCAGACATAAAGATTCATGCCAATGGGGAATAAGTTTATACCAGCTACCAGGGATTAAATACATACTTAGGAGGAGACGGATAAGATTTAGATGACCTCAACAAATAAAATTTCAACACCCCTCCCCAACATCAAAAAAAAACAAAAATCAGAAAACTCCTGGTCTAATCTGGCATCCGAACATCTTTTTCAGCTACCACATTAGCTTTCCTGCTGTAATTGCCTCTGTTGAATGAGTGTGTTCTCACAGCGTTGGAATTACCTTGGCTCTGTAATCTCTTGAATCAAACCAAATCTGTCTTTCCGTCTGTGAGTGGGGATGCAAGGTCCATCCTATATTGATTTCCAGGGCTCCTGGTCCATTCTCCAACACCAGGCAGACATCTGCTTGAATGACTATCACACACCTAAGAGTGTTTCAAATACCCTTTCTGATCCTCTTTCTCTTGTGGTCCCCTGGTCTCCATGGATTCCATGATCCTCAATCAGTTTCACAAATAATTGTCCTTTTTTCCTGCAGCTCTGTATCAGTTCCCAAGCACATATTGCTTGTTCTGCATTCTTAAATATACTGGGTTCTCTGTACTCATTGCCTCGGCCTTGGATGTGACCAGGCACCCTTGTCCTTCCTCCCTGGGACTACAGCAACAGATTCTTGGCTAGGGATTTAGACTTTCCTAAGTCTCCCCCCACTCTTGAATTTTCTGCTCTTCTGTTATTTGAAGGAAACTGTGACCAATGAGTGAACTGCTTATAAATCTCTAGCAGTTCCTTACCTGGACTCTGATCCTGTCTACCCCATACTGCCCCTACTCCTAACCACTATTCACTCTTCTCCTCTCTGCTCCCCCTCCTCCAGTCCCCTCCCTTCCCTAAGGTTTTCCCTGTCTTCAAGCTTCTTGGAATTGTCCCAAAATGCTTTGCTCCCAGCCCCTCATCTTCCTGCACTCCAGGGATTGAATACCACCAGCTCCTTCTGGTGGACTCATTCATCCTTCAAAGTCTAGCTCAAGTGTTGCCTCTTCTCTGAAGTCTCCCCATCCCCACTCTCCTTCCTTTGACTTTCCTACTACTTTTTATAATTTTCTGCCTTAAAATTTTTTATCAAAGGTGCAATGTGTTTCCCCTTGATTTTCCCTCCAAGGAAGGTGCCAGCTCTCACCTTTTCTCCTAAAACACTCTGTGATGACACTCAGGAAGTACTCTGGTTGAAATCTTGAAATGGAAAGATAATGACACAGGCTTGTGATGCCATGATCTGCTGAGCAATCTTGATTAGTTTCAAGGATGGATGGGAAGAGACTGCTGTTGCCTTGAGGGTCCACTTGTGGTTGAGATAGCTGGAAAACTCAGATTGTTAAATATCAGAATTTTCACCAGAATATTCTTCTCTTTTGTACATTTGATGCTCTGGGGTTCCATTGAATTGGGGCTTTATAAAATGAAACAAAAGGACCTATGCTATTAACTATAAGGAGAACATCTTTAAAGCTTTTTTTTTTTTTTTTTTTTGAATTTTTTTTTAATATTTATTTTTCAGTTCTCAGCGGACACAACATCTTTGTTGGTATGTGGTGCTGGGGATCGAACCCGGGCCGCACGCATGCCAGGCGAGCGCGCTACCGCTGAGCCACATCTCCAGCCCCAGGAGAACATCTTTAAAAAGACAAACTTTAAGGAAAAAAACACCAATGATTCTATAGTTTGGAACTAGAATGTCCCCTGAATGCCTGTGTGTTGAAGGCCTGGTCCTCAGCTTGGTGCTTTTGGGAGGTGGTGGGACCTAGTGAAAGGAAATTAGGTCACTGGAGGCATGCCCTGGAAGCAGGTACTGGTAACTCAGCCCCCTTCTGTCTCTCTTTGCTTCCTGGATGCCATGAGCTGAACAGCTTCCTCCACAGCACACTCCCATATTGATGCTGCACTATAGGTTCAAAGGCAACAGGGCCAAGTAGCCGTTGACTGAAAGCTCTTCTATGTAGCTTGATTTATCTCAGGTGTTTTGTCACAGTGACAGAAAGTTGACTAATACAAGTGAGTTGAAATTTCAGAGTTTTAGAATTGATTTATGGGATTCAGCAAGGAGTCACATATTAAATCATTATTTAAAAAAAAAAACCCTTCAATTTATTACTCAAAATTGTCTAAAAGTAAAATGGATTGCTTAAGTATTTTGAGTTCCTTGGAGTTCACCACTACTGAAAATAAAGATGGAATGGGTCTCATTATCTTTCCTGCTTACATTTACTGATGGAAAAACCTTTTTTTTTTTTTTTTTTTTTTTTTCCTTTTTTGGCTGGGAAACAGATTGTTTTCAGAACTTTTTTTCCCTCATCTTTGATTATGACTGTGTAAGTAGATTAATTTTAAAAACAAGACAAATTTCTCCCGCAAGTATATTCACTTATAGTGGTTTGGGGACCTGCTCTAATGTATCATCAGCTACCAGCCATTTTGGGGTGCTCACTGTATTCTGATCAGCTGGGCCCCTGACATGCAAAGGAAAGGGATCCTGCTTCTGTACCCAGGGTGCTCAGAGTCTCACTGGGGAGATGACAAAGTAAATATTCACAAGGCAACATAGGAAATGTAGAAAAGTCTTCAACACTGTTGGCATGGGAAGCCAGCTGGATAATTTTCTTGATGACGGTGGGATATATATCACAGAGGGAAACAGACTGGGCCAAGGTGTGGCTGGAAAAGGTACACAGTGTCATTAAGCCAACTCAACTATAAGCAGGTATAAGTTAAGGAAAGGATTCTGGAGTTTTCTGGTTTAGTTTGATCCTTCATGATGAAGGTAGAGTACTGTAGGGTTTTGTTTTGTTTCTTGGGATCACCTAGGCAGGTACACAGGGTGATTCCACAAAACAGATCTGGTATTCTATATTCCATCTCATCTCACAAGATGCCCCCAAGTCTTGAAGCATGTACTAAGAAAGCTTTGTATCAGTTTGATCACATGAAAACCAAACTCTAAGGCATAATTTATTTTAAAAATTATTATAAACGCCAATTGATTTATAATAGTTTCTATTTGGACATCATTTTAGTAATTATATTTATTTGTCATAAATATATTTATTTGCCAATTGACTATGGTTGATGGTTTTAATATACCAGAGAGAAATAAAAATGAAGATATTTACATAATAGACTACTTTCTTTTAGGTTCCTGATTTTGAAGGCTCCAACTGATTATGTGGGATCAATAATGAAAAATTAAAGGAGCAAGCCTGTAATCCCAGCTTTTTGGGAGGCTGAAGCAAGAGGATTGCAAGTTCAAGGCCAGCCTGGGGGCAATTTAGCAAGACCCTGTCTCAAAAATTAATGAAGAACTGGGGATGCTGGATGCGGTGACACATTCCTGGAATCCCAACAACTCTGGAGGCTTAGGCAGAAGGATCTCAAGTTCAAAGCCAGCCTCAGCATTATAGCAAGACCTTAAGCAACTTAGTGAGATCCTATCTCAAAATAAAAAAAAGGGTCAGGAATGTGGCTCAGTGTGAACACCCCTGGATTCAATCCCCAATACCAAAAGAGAAAAAGGAAAAGAATTGGGGATGTACCTCAGTGGTAAAGTGCTCTTGGGTTCAATTCCCAGTAACAGAAAATAATAACAATAAAAAAGTTACTGCCTTAGAAATGCTTTCAGTATTTAATTTAATCTTAGTGTTAAGGATGAACCCAGCATCTCACACATGCTAAGTGAATACTCTCACCATTCAGCTATACCTCAGATCCCCTCAGTTTTATTTTATTTTTTTTTTAAAGAGAAGGTGAGAGAGGAGAGAGAGAGAGAGAATTTTTAATATTTATTTTATTTAGTTCTCGGAGGACACAACATCTTTGTTGGTATGTGGTGCTGAGGATCGAACCCGGATCGCACGCATGCCAGGCGAGCGCGCTACCGCTTGAGCCACATCCCCAGCCCCTTCAGTTTTATTTTAAAATTGTGTTTCTGTTATAGTTGTAGTTAATTAACTTTTCTGACTTCAAAAATAAGTTTAGTGTTAACGTCAGACTAAGATGTGCTCAGTTCAAGGCATTTACAGGTAAATGGATGGAGTTGAAGAATAACATCCTCATCTACATTTATTGTTGTCTGTGTTCTTGGCAGCTGCCATTCTGACTGATGTGAGATGAAATCTTAGAGTAGTTTTCTTTTTTAATATTTATTTTTTTTAGTTGTAGTTGGACATAATACCTTTATTCCATTCATTTATTTTTATGTGGTGCTGAGGATCAAACCCAGGGCCCTGCACATGCTAGGCAAGCGCTCTACTGCTGAGCCACAATCCCAGCCCTGAAATCTTAGAGTAGTTTTGATTTGCATTTCTCTAATTACTAGAGATATTGAATATTTTTCCCTATATTTGTTGCTGGAATGTATATCTTCTTCTGAGAAATGTCTGTTCAGCTCCTTAGCCTATGTATTGATTGGGTTGTTTGGTTTTTTTTGGTGTTAAGTATTTTGAATTATTTATATATCCTGGAGATTATTGCTCTATCTGATGTGTGTGTGGCAAAAATTTGCTCCCAAAATGTAGGCTCTCTGTTCACCTCATTGATAGTTTCTTTTGCTGAGAGGAAGCAAAATAAGTTTGAATCCATTGCATTTATTAATTCTTGATTTTATTTCTTGTGTTTTAGGATTCTTGTTAAGGAAGTCAGGGCCTAATCTGACATGATGAAGATTTTGGCCTACTTTTTCCTCTCTTAGGTGCAGGGACTCTGGTCTAATTCCTAGGTCTTTGATCCACTTTGAGTTGAGTTTTGTGCATGGTGAGAGATAGGGGTTTATTTTCATTTTGCTGCATATGGATTTCTGGTTCTCCCAGCACAATTTGTTGAAGAGGCTATCTTTTCTCCAATGTATGTTCTTGGTGCCTTTGTCTAGTATGAGATAACTGTATTTATGTGGTTGGTCTCTGTGTCTTCTATTCTGTATCATTGGTCTACATGTGTATTTTGGTGCATTCATATGCATTTTTCCAAATGTCTCAATAACCTTGCAGTCAGTGGTAACAGCTCTAATAGGTCCAGAACAAAAGTGACATTTGCAAGGCTAAGTTCCCTATCTCATCTTTATGATCAGTTTTCCAGGTCCTCTTGAGACAGTCCTAACAGTCCTAACTGCAAGGGCACAATGGGAATGCTAATACCTCACCTGTGTTTATACAGATAAATGAGGTTATATCTGCAAGTGAGTCTCAACCTCTTGGAAGAGAATGTTATTATGGAGCCATAACAATTCTAGCCATCAGTCTAATTGTTTTTTAGTGACTTCTACTCTAGTGCACTTTGTTTTCTAGTGCACTTCAGCTTTCTAAAGGAAATCACTGTGTGGGGTGTTTTATAAGGACAGAGAATGATAATAGAATGAAGAATATCAGACAATAAATAGGATGGTATGTAATGATGGATGCTCCTTACAACTATCCTTTAACCCTGTGCTCTCCAGCAGGCACTGGTGTGTTACCAGTATGATCATTCTTTTCCTCCCTCCCAGCTTTTTTTTTTTTTTTAGCAGTCCTAAGGATTGAACCTGAGGCCTCAAGCATGCTAGGCAAGCACTCTACTACTGAGCTGCATTCATAGTCCCAGTAAAATCATCCTTGTATTCAGCAATCAAACCCTTACTTTTTTTTTTTTTTTTTTTTGTACTGGGGATTGAACCCAGGGGTGCTTAGCCACTGAGCCCTTTTATTTTTATTAATTAATATATTTATTTAGGTGCCTTTGAGGCCAGCACCCTACCAACTGAGCTATATCCCCAGCCCTGCCCTTTTATTTTTTGTTTTGAAACGGACTCACTAAGTTGCTTAAATTGCTGAGGCTGGCCTCAAGTTTTCAGTCCTTCTGTCTCAACCTCCCAGAGTTTCTGGGATTACAAATGTGGGCCAAACCCTCACTTTCTGAGGATACTTCATGACATTGCCCAGCACATGTGCTCTAGGTTGGTAATGCATCCATGTCGTAGACATGGAGGATAAGTGAACGTGGGCCAAAGAAGTCACCTGTTTGTCCACGTCCACCCTAGGAGACATTGATTTTAACAACATGAACAATCCTGAGGCTCCCAGATGGTTGGGGGTGTGTGGGTGGGGTGTCAGAATGCCCTCCAGGCACCTCTCACTACCTTTGGGGATTTTATGGAAGCTTTGTTATATAGGCACAATTGATTAAATCACTGGTGGTCAACTGGATCATCCTTTTTGGGAGAGTGGCGAGGTTCAAAGTCCCAACCCTCCAATCATGTAGTTGATTCCCCTGCAACCAGCCCCCATCCTGGGGCTATCCAGGAGCCCACCAAGAGTGATCTCACTAGAACAAAAGCTGCTCCTATAACCCAGGAAATTCCAAGGGATTAAGGAGCTCTGTGTCAGATGTTATCACTGGATAAATTACAAAGGTGTTAGGAGCTCTGTGATAGGAACCCAGGGGCAAAGACCACATATTAGAACAAAAGATTTTCTAATTCTCCCACGTAGGGACTCTGTACCAGGAAGCAGGGGATGGAGAGGGGTAAGGGAGAGAGGGGGAGAGATTAATTATATATATTTTTTATATCACAATATCACACTCTTCCTTAACAAAAATTGATACTTTTTCCTGTATTGGTACCCAGGAAGAGCACTCCTCAGCTGAGCACATGGAACATCTGCAATGAAGATGCTCATCAGAAAGCCCAGGACATAAGCTTCAAAATCCCAGTCTGTACCCCTTCTTCCACCTCTCCCCAGGAAACAGACCTTCCTGCTCATTAGCTTGGGAAATGTACACTGGCCAAGGAATTCTTCTCATGAATCGCTTAAGGAATGCACTGGGGCTGAAGTGTAAAAGTCACTCTTTAAATTTAATCTTATTTATTGGTACTGGGGATTGAAGCACTGAGCTACATCCCCAATTCTTTTCATTTTTAATTTTGAGACAGTCACACCCTGAGAAGTGAGTTGCTGAGGCTGGCCTAGAACTTGAAATTCCCACCTCGGGCTGGGGATGTGGCTCAAGCGGTAGCGCGCGGCCATGCTTGCAGCCTGGGTTCAATCCTCAGCACCACCTACAAAGGAAGATGTTGTGTCTGCCGAAAACTAAAAGAATAAATATTTTTAAAAATTCTCTCTCTCTCTTAAAAAAAAGAAAAGAAAAGAAATTCTCCCACCTCGACCTCCAGCGTCACTGGGATTTAAAAGAGTAAATCACTGAGCCCAGTTTAAAAGTTGCTCTTCTAACTGTGTCTTGTTGCTTCCCCAGTAAAATGCTATGAATAGGATGAAATCTTAAATTTGAAGTTTGAAGTTTGAAACTTAATAACCTGGTTATTTTATTTTAACCCCTCCCCCATTTTATCAAGATATAATCAACAAATAATAATTATTATCTGTATAACATATTTTGCTATACATATATACCATGAAATGATTAAATCAAACTACTTATCATATCCACCGCCTCACATACTTATTTTGTGTGTATTTGTGGTAGGAACATTTATGATCTCCTCTCTTAGCAATTTTCAAATATAAAATACATTATTGTTAACTATGGTCACCATTCTGTACAATAGGTCCCCAGAACTTATTCATCTTATCTAATTTAAACTGTGTGCCTGATTTCCCCTGGCAACCACCATTCTACTTTTTGCTTCTATAAATTTGACTTTTTAAACATTCCACATATAAGTGAGATCAGACAGTATTTGTCTTTCTGTGCTGCTTTTTTCTTTTAGCATCATGTGTTTTATTGGGTATTTTATATCTTGCATTGTTATCTATCTTTTATCTTTTAGCATGCCCTTAGGAAGGTGTTCTGCCCTAATAGTCATTATATAGAAAGAGAAACTAAGGGATAAGTAATATAATTACCTTAATGTTTTTAATTAAGCCTTTTTATAGGCATTCAAAAATACTAACATAGCACAATGAGATCACTTAACTCTAATTACACAGCAGGCTAAGGGCCAAACTTACATGGGGATTTAGGCTCTAATTCGGTACCTACATGCTAGTCATCTGTTTTGTCTACTTTCACATACTAGAAATAAGAAGTATGTAAATATCTATGAAAATTAATAAGCATTTTGAAATTGCCTTGTATTTGCAATATGTTAAGTGGAAAAAGTCAATAGGCACATATTTTTATTTAAAAGTACAGTATAGGCAGCCAGGTGCAGTGGTGCACACCTGTAAATCCCAGCAACTTGGGCAGCTGAGTCAGAGCATGGCAAGTTCAAGACCAGCTTGGGCAGCTTAGCAAGGGTGTCTTAAAATAAAAAAGGACTTGGATGTAGATCAGTGGTAGAGCACCCCTGGGTCATTCCCTCATACCACCACCACAACAAAGTACAGTATATGAATAAAGAAATATATATATATATATAGACACCAGAAAATAACATTGAAGAGTAAGGATTAACACATTACAAGAAATGTTACAGAGTACCTATGCTAGAAATAAAGTAGTGTTTTTCTATTAGAAAGTGGGCTTTGATTAGTTTAAATGTAAACTTAAAGGTGGCCACTAAAAAAATTTACAAAGTTAGTATAACTGATATGGCAAGAGAGGAAAATGGAATCCTAAAAAAATGTTAATTAAAATTACAGAAGTCAGAAGCTGGGCAAGGTGTTGCATACCTATAATCCCAACTACTGGGGAGGCTGAGACTAGTGGATCTCAAGTTCAAGGCCAGCCTGGGCAATTTACACCCTGTCTCAAAAATAAATATTAAAAAAGGGCTGGGGATGGGGCTGGGGTTGCGGCTCTGCACTACAGCACTCGCCTAGCACAAATGGGTCACTGGGTTTGATCCACAGCACCACATAAAAGTAAAATAAAGGTATTGTGTCCAACTACAACTAAAAACAAAAAGGGCTGAGGATGTAGTCCAGTGATACAGCATCCTTGGGCCCAATCTCTAGTAACACACACACACAAAAGTAGAAGATGAAAGAGAAACAAAGAATAAGGGCAATGAATAGAAAACATCTGCAAATAAATAATAATCCAACTATATCAAAAATCATTCTAAGTATGACTGGTCTAAATACAAGAATTAAAGAAGAATGACAGAGTGGATAAAAATAAATGACCCAACTATGCATTGTCTATAAGAAACATACTCAAAAAACAAAGATATAGATTAAAAGTAATACTAATCAAAAGAAAATGAAGCCAGATGTGGTGGTACACACCTGTAATCCCAGCAGCTCGAGAGGCCGAGGCAGGAGGATGGCCAGTTCAAAGCTAGTCAGCAAAAGCGAGGTGCTAAACAAACTCAGTGAGACGCTGTCTCTAAATAAAATACAAAATAGGGCTGGGGATGTGACTCAGTGGTCAAGTGTCCCTGAGTTCAATCCCCGACCAAAAAGAAAGAAAGAAAATGAAGTAGCTATATTAATTTCAGAAAATACAGGTTTTAGCCAGACACAATGGTGCACACCTGTAATCTCAGCTGTCAGGAGATTGAAGCAGGAGGATCAAGATTCAAAGCCAGCCTCAGCAATTTAGCAAGGCCCTAAGCAACTCATCAAGACCCTGTCTCTAAATAAATAAAATATAAAAAGGTTTGGGGATGTGCCTCAGTGGTTAAGCCTCCTAGGTTCAATCGCCAACCCCTAGTACCAGAAAAATAAAATACAGATTTTAGAGCAGGGAAAGTTATCAAGGCTAAAGAAGGAGGTTAATTCTCCAAGAAGTCCACAACAATACCTAACTGTTGCCTAGCAACAGAGTATTGAAATATATGAGGCAAGAACTGATAGAAAAATAGATCAGTCCACAATTACAGTTGGAGATTTTCATATCTTTCTAAGTAATTTTCAGATTCAGTAGGTAGAAAATCAGTAAAAATAGAGTTGAAGAGAACAGCACCATCAATCAGTTTGATGTAACTGATGTTCATAGTCTACTTCATTCAGCAAGAAAAGAACATACATTCTTCTCAAGCTCACATTAACTATGACAGGTCACATCCTACATCATAAAACACACCTTAACAAACTTAAAAGGATAAAAATCATACTGTAAGCCATAGTAACACAAACATACTGGCACCAAAACAGACAAGTAGACCAATGGTACAGAATAGAAGACACAGAAACAAACCCACATAAATACAGTTGTCTTATACTAGAGAAAGGCACCATTGGAGAAAAGATAGCCTCTTCAACAAATGGTATTGGGAAAACTGGAAATCCATTTGTAGCAAAATGAAATTAAACACCTATCTCTCACCTTGCACAAAACTCAGCTCAAAGTGGACCAAGGACTTAGGCACTAGAATAGAGACCCTGAGCCTAGTATAAGAAAAAGTAGGCCCACATCTGCATCATATCAGCTTAGAAACTGACTTCCTAACAAGACCCCTAAAGCACAAGAAGTAAAACCAAGAATCAATAAATGAGATGGAATCAAACTAAAAGCTTCCTCACAGCAAAAGAAGCAATGAATAACATGAAGAGAGAGCCTACAGTATGGGAGAAAATCTTTACCATATAACCTCAGAGAGACATTAATCTCCAGGATATATAAAGAACTAAAAAACTTAACAATAAAAAAATAAAAAATAATCCAGTCAACAAATGGCATAAGGTTCTGAACAGACACTGCACAGAAGAAGAAATACAATTGGTCAACAAATATATGAAAAAATGTTCAACATCTCTAAAAGTTAGAGAAATGCAAATCAAAACTACACTGAGATTTCATCTCTAGTCAGAATGGCAATTATCAAGAATACAGACAACAATAAATGACAGCAAGAATGTAGGGGAAAAATATACACTCATACATTGCTGGTAGAGCTAAAATTGGAGTAAATACTGTAGAAAGCACTATGGAGATTCCTCAGAAAACTTGGAATGGAACCATCATTTGACCCAGCTATCCCACTCTTTGGTTTATACCCAAAGGACTTAAAGTCAGCATACTATAGTGATGCAGCCACATCAATGTTTATAGCAGCTCAATTCACAATAGCTAAACTGAGGAACCAACCTAGATGCCCTTCAATAGATTATTGGATAAAGAAAATGTGGTACATATACACAATGAATATTCTTCAGTTTTAAAGAATAAAATTATGGCATTTGCAAGTAAATGGATGGAGCTGAAGACTATCATGCTAAGTTGCCGCAATCTGGCTGGGCACAATTCAGGAGCCACTTGTCAAAAGAAACAAACTTTATTTTTAAAACTACAAACGCCAAACAAAACAGCTCCTCAGGAAAAACCCTCAGAGCCCAACTGCCACCACCGGCTTCCACACACCTCTCCCCCACAAAACCACACCACCTCCCACAATCCTCCTGCTCTTGAGGCCCATTGGCTGGGTCGCGTGGGCGGAGCCAAAGAAGTCCCCCAATGAGCAGTTCCGTAGTCTGAGGGCAGGGAAACAGCCCAATGAACATCACCGCAGAGTTGCCAATCAGCTAGATGTTGCTGGGGCCGCTGTGAGCCAATCATCAGCCAGCAGCTGGTTGCTGGCAGCTGGAAGTTTGCTAGGGCCCCTTTGGCTGTGGCTCTCAACACTAAGTGAAATAAGCCAATCCCAAAAAAACAAATGCTGAATGTTTTCTCTGCTATGCAGATGCTCATTCACAATGGGATGGGTGGCTAGGGAAGAATAGCTGTACTTTGGATTATATAGCAGGAAGGGAAGGGAAGGGAGGGGTATGGGGTGGGAAGGTCAGCGGAATGAATCAGACATTATTACCCTATGTGCATATATGGTTACATGACTGGTTTAATTTTACATTGTGTACAACCAGAAAAATGAGAAGTTACACTCCATTTGTGTATGATATATCAAAAAGCATTCTACAGTCATGTGTAACTAACTAGAACAAATATTTAAAAAATCATACTGTGTGTACTCTCAGACCATGATGGAGTTAAACTAGGAAACAAGAACAGGAAGAGCTGGGAAATCCAAAATATTTTCGTATTAAAAAACAATTCTAAGCTGGGTGTTGTGGCACATGACTGTAATCCCAGCAGCTCAGGAGGCTGAGACAGGAGGATTGTGAGGTCAAAGCCAGCCTCAGCAATGGCACGTGCTAAGCAACTCAGTGAGACCCTAACTCTATTAAAATACAAAATTGGCTGGGGATGTGGCTTAGTGGTTGAGTGCCCCTGAGTTAAATCCCTGGTTCCCCCTCCCCCCAAAAAAAACACTTCTAGCAGGTATAGTAGCACATACTTGTAATGCCAAAGACTCCGGGGGTGGCTGAGGCAGGAGGATTGCAAGTTCAAAGCCAGCCTCAAAAATAAAAATACACACACACACACACACACACACACACACACTTCTAAGTATTACATGGGTTAAAAAAAATGAAAAATTTTAAAATATTTTTAACCAAGTAGAAATAAAAGTACAACTTTTCAAAATTGATGGAATACAGCAAAACCAGTGTTTGGCAGGAAATGTATATCATTGAATGTGTCTATTAGAAAAGAAATTTAAAAATCAACGTAAACCTTAGGGAAAAAGAGGAAAGCAAAGTAAATCCAAATTAAACTGAAAAAAAGAAAGAACTTGAATAAATTGATACACAAATCAATGAAATTGAAAATAGGAAACCAACAGAGAAACTAAACAAACCCCAAAACTGATTCTATGAAAAGTCTATAAAATTAATAAAACTGATGAAGAAAAAAAAGGAGAGGGGCTGGGGATGTGGCTCAAGCGGTAGCGCGCTCGCCTGGCATGCGTGCGGCCCGGGTTCGATCCTCAGCACCACATACAAACAAACAAAGATGTTGTGTCCACCGAGAACTAAAAAATAAATATTAAAAATTCTCTCTCTCTCCTCTCTCTTTAAAAAAAAAAAGAAAAAGAAAAAAAAGGAGAGAGAAGACAAAATTACTAATATTGGGAATGAAAGCGATGCCATCACTACTGATCCCATGAACATTAAAAGGATGAACAGCTCTGTGCCCACAAATCTGACAAATTAGATAAAATGTACCAATTTCATGAAAAAGACAGTCTATCAAAATCCACTCAAGGTGAAGCAATTATTTTAATAGGCCTGGATCTATTAAGGAAACAGAACCAACAATTTGTTAATTTCCAAAACAGCACCAGGTCCAGATGTCTTCACTAGTGAAATATAACAAATGTTTAAAGAAAAACTGCACTATTTTTTTTTTTTTACAATTTCTTCCAGAAGATAGAAGCAGAGGGAAAACTTCCTAACTCATACTTTGAGACCAGCATTCCCTTAAAGCCAAAATCAGACAAAAATATTCCAAGAACAAAAAACTGAGGAATCTAATTAAAAGCCTATAAATGGAAAATTCCTAACAATTGGATCACCATCCTACTCCCCTGCAAAGAAACAATGCAGCAGCTGGCTTTCCCCAGGCAGAGGGGAAAAAGTTAAAAAAAAAAAAAAAAAAAGCAGGAAACTCTTCTCTAACCAAAGTTAGAGCCAAAGAGAGCCAAGCTTTCTCCTGTATAGTGCCCTGAGGCAGAAATCTCTCAGTGGAGCACATGGCTACGCCCTTGAAGGGAAATCTGCTCAACAGGGAGAAACCCTGGATGTCTATTGCAAGCTCCCAGTTCACCTTTCTCCAGGAAACAGACCTTCATGCTCTGTAGTGTAGGAAATAGACCTTCATGCACTGTAGTGTAGGAAATATACACCCAGGGCCGGGGATGCAGCTTGCCAGTAGAGCCCTTGCCTATTATGTACAAAGCCCTGGGCTCAGTCCCCAGTGCTACATCCAAGGGCAAGGGAAGGAAAGACTCCTCAGACATGTGAGGAAACCAGCAACATAAAGGGGTCAAAGGGAACAAACAGTAAAAAAACAGACACTGGAAAAAGTAGGAATAATTGAGGAATAAAGAGAATCAATTTTAAAGGAACAATAGAGAAATTTGATAAAATGTTATGTGTAGAAAGCAGTGTTGGAATGTAACCAAAAAGGAGTGACTTGAGAATAGGAAAAAGCTCTTGGATGTCGAAAATGCAAATATGGAAATTAAGTCATCTATAGAAGTACTAGACAACACAGTAAAGGTAAAAACATATAAGAGTTTCCATTTAGGAAATTCAAATCTGACCAGGAGGAGTTCTCGGAAGGTAAGAATGGAGAAATGACTGAGGCAGGAGAATTGCAAGTTCGAGGCCAGTTTGGGCAACTTAGCAAGACCCTGTCTCAAAATAAAAAATAAAAAGGGCTGTAGGTGTACCTAGGTAGAGTACCCCTGGGTCAGAGCCCTAATAGAAAAACAGAAAAAATATAGTAGTTTTTTGTTTTTTTGTTTTTTGTTTTTTTTGATCTTGCTGATACATCCTCTTCCTTCTTCTTTTCTTGGTGATGTTTAGCCTGGCACACATGAATATTTGCCCTCAGCATGCCTTGGCAATT
This sequence comes from Urocitellus parryii, assembly GCF_045843805.1. Taxonomy (NCBI): domain Eukaryota; kingdom Metazoa; phylum Chordata; class Mammalia; order Rodentia; family Sciuridae; genus Urocitellus; species Urocitellus parryii. The sequence goes on from NC_135536.1 coordinate 157,344,288, forward strand.
TTGCCATCCTCCTCTAAAAATATCAAGAATAGTTTAAATAGAGTGTGTCACTCTAAAGTACCATTTCCAATCAGTTTGTTGGTAGCTAGTTTTCTGTGGCCAGGAGCTAAACTTACCCTGGGTATCACACATACTCAAATTGATAGAGGATGTTATATCCAGGTCAGCGAATCTGGGCACCTGGGCTGTGGCTTTTGGGGACAGTACCCCTGTTAAGTGCAGGACAGGCTGAACTATGTTGTCTGCAGGGCAGGCTGAATGAATGTTAGCTGCAGGGTAACTCATACACTCAAACCCCCCTCTGTCTGGTCCTTTATCACCTGTTTGAACCCTCAACCCCACTCAAGGCTGAACACTGGACCCCCACCAGTCTGGTGCAACAGAAACCCATATCTGACCCCTGCCCCATCTGCCTGAAGGCAGAAGATGACACCTTAGCAACTACTGTATGATCCAATCACTGTACACCAACAAGGCAGCTTGCAGACCCAAAGACCCCATTAGATTTGGGCTATAAAAACTCCCTCCTGCTGGGCCCCTCTCTCTTGCTCTTGCTCTCTTTGTCTCTCTTTCTCTCTCTCTCTTGCTCTTTCTTCTCTCTCTCTCTCTCTCTCTCTCTCTCTCTCTTTCTCTCTTTTTCTCCTCTTTTGCACTGCTGCAATAAAGATCTCTTGGTCACTCCAAGTGTTGTGCTCACTTTCCTTTCAACCTCCAGAAACCTTCAAATAGGAAACAAATAGAGTCAGTGATACAGCTTTTATAATCCCTGAACTATTGCTAGGAAAAGAAGCCATCAGCCCATGACTGTTGAGAAGCAGAGCCAGGATTTAAACTCAGGTGTGCCCGGATCCTGAGATCCAGCAGAGCAGGCTGGGCAGGAAAGTGGATGCAGGACAGGGGCCAACATGGAGGATCATGTACAGCAGAGGGGACTGGCTGGCAGCCTCGGGACCCGCTGAGCCCAAAGACAGGACTTGTACTGCGTTGTACTTGCAATGCCTGTTTTTCCTCCTCCTCCTCTTTTTTTTTTTTTTGTAAAATTCACATTACATAGAATTTACCATCTTCATCATCTTTAAGTGTATAGTGGTATTGAATACATTTATAATTTATATTGTTGTGCAACTACCACCATCTCTCTCCAGAACTTTTTCTTTTTTTTTTTTTTTTGTACCAGGGATTGAATTTAGAGATGCTTAACCACTAAACCACATCTCCAGACCATTTTTTATTTTATTATTATTTTTTAAACTCCTTTTTAAAAAATATTTATTTTTTAGGGGTAGATGGACATAACACAATGCCTTTATTTTTATGTGGTGCTGAGGATCGAACCCGGGTCCTGCCCGAGCTAGGCGAGCATTCTATCGCTGAGCCACAATCCTAGCCCTTATATTTTATTTTGAGACAGGGTCTCACTGAGTTGCTTAGGGCCTCACCAAATTACTGAGGCTGGCTTTGAATTCATGATCCTCCTGCCTCAGCCTCCTGAACCACTGGGATTAAAAGCCAGCGTCAACCCACGCAGCGCCAGACTGAAACTCCTGACAGTAATTTCCTATTCGCCTTGTCCCTGCCAGCTCCCACCAGTGGCCCTGACCACCACATTCTACTTTCTGTCTCTATGAATTTGACTACTCTAGGTAACTCACATAAACAGAATCAGACAGTATTTATCCTCCTGTGACAAGCTTTTTCACTTAGATAATGTCCTCATATTTCTTGTGTCAGAATTTCCTTTCTTTCTCTTTCTTCCTCCTCCTCCTCCTCCTCCTCCTTCTTCTTGTGTGTGTGACAGTGGGCTGAACAATATTCCATTGTAAACACACACACACACACACACACACACACACCATATTTTGCTGATCCATTTGTCCCTTGATGGACATTTGGGTTAATTTCACATCTTAGCTATTGTGAATTAATAGTGTTATTATAAACATGGATGAACAAAAATCTCCTCAAGACCCTGCCTTCAGGAGGGCACAGTGGTACACACCTAGAATCCTAGCAGCTTGGGAGGTTGAGGCAAGAGGATCACAAGCTCAAGGCCAGCCTGGATGATTTAGCAAGACCCTCAGTAATTTGCCTGTCTCAAGTTTTGAACAAAAAATAAAAAGACTAGGGATGTAGCGCAGTGGTAAAGTACCCCAGTGCTTAAAAACCAAAATACAAAAACACCAACCTCAACTTTTTTTGTGTAACCCAGAAGTGGAATTCCTGGACCATATGATAATGCTAGTCTCAGGTTTTTTAGGAACTGGGGTACCCTTTTCCATAGCAGCTGTACCATTCTACGTTCCCACCAACAGGGCACAAGGACTCCAATTTCTCTCCATCTTCACCAGCTCTTGTTATTTTCTAGTTTTGTTTTGTGTTGTGTTTGATAGTTGCCGTTCTACTGGGTTTGAGATGGTATCGCAAGTGGTTTTGATTTGCATTTCCCCAGTGATTACTGGTGTGGAGCATCTTTTCATGAGTTTATACAGTGTTTGGGATGTTTTAAAATTAACTGCTGTCATTGAAAATCTGAAAATTTTACAACTCCAAATTTCCGGCTTCTCTTGAAAATTAGGCAAAGCTGGGCCCCCAACCCCACCAGGTGGGGACAAGTTTTCTCCAGCTCATCACCAGTCTTCACTGGCCTAGGGGGACCTGGATTTGTGACTCCCTAGGGAGTGTTCAGCATTAACCTCGCTTTGTCTGTGTCCAGATCTTCAGGTCAATGACTCACCCCAGCCCAGCCCTACACACCTCCCGCCCAGGCCCTCGGGCCTTGTGAAATCTGCTTGGCGCAACTCTGGGGACCACATCTGACTTCTCCACCACATACTTCTAGTAAGCGTCTCTGAACACGGGCCAGAAAGTATTTGCGTAGCAAATAATAAAAAAAGGAACCTTTCCCTGCAAACCTTAATAAATCAGTCAAGAATCTAGGCGTTACCAGGGAATGACATCTTGAGCCCAGTTGATTCCAGGAGGGGCTGCCAGAGGCCTTTTGGAATCAAGAGCAGCCTAAGCAGGCGGAGCAGAAACGCAGCCCTTCTTTCTGGCTCTGTGCTTTTACGGGCAACTGTACTTGTGAGTAAGCGGCAGCATGATTGAGTACATGATGAAGCTTTCTTGAGATGACAGAGTCAGGATAACGAAGGAAGAAGATGCCAGCGTATAACCACTTCATTGCTGCATTATATGAACAAATACACAGAGAACTTTTCTGGTGACTAATGAATGCCCTAGCCATGCCCTTGGGGAAGGAACCAGTGGGTGCTGCACTCTCCCACGGTTTGTAGCCAATACCCAGGAACCAGCACCTCAAGTGCCTGGGAAGATGGGCAGGACCTACTCTGCCTCCTCCCAGCCTGAACTCAGAGAATCCCCCAGCATCTCACTGTGGGGAAGGCAGATGCACAAGTGTCCCAGGCGATCCAGGAAAGGGGAAGAATTCCCCCAGGGTCCTGGAATCTCTCAATCTCACCCTAAGCAAGGACTTATCAGTATCAACAAAACAGCTGAAAGCACCTTTCTACCACCTTGAGGGTTTATATCTATTTCACAGGGCAGGAAAATGGAAGTGTCACAGTGCCACATGACCCTGGGTGTGAACTGTAAAAACACTGAACTGTTAAAAGTCTCTTTGGCCATTTTAAAATTTTAAGTTCCCAGCTAAGTGGATTAGGTACTCTTTGAATCGATTATAATTTTAGCAAAGAGGTATTACAGCTCTGGGAGGCAGGAAATCTCTTCATTTTGTAAATGTAGTCCTTGCCCCAGAAATACTTAAAGGGGTCGGGGTAAATTGCCAACTGTGTTATGATTGTCATAACAATAACTAAGTTGATCCAACACCTACAGTAAGCTCTTCTGACAGGTCAAGCGCTCTTCTAAAACTTTCCCACATATTAACATTTTTAGTCATCCTGACAAAGGCTTTGAGGTTGTATTAAATTCAGGGATGAAAAGGCCTCTGAGAAGACAGCTCTCACAGCACAGGTCTTCCTGTATGTATATATATATATATATATCCCTGCCCTAGTGTAGATCCCTGATGGTCTCCACACAGTGGATGAATAAGCGCATCCATGACTTCATCTAGTTTGCCAACCTCAAATTATTGACAACTTTACCTTTTGCCCCCATGCAGCAAAATCTTCTTAAATAATATTTTGGGTTTATATTTTTGTAAAACACATTGCTATTTTATAATAGTACTATCTGCACTATTTTTCTGATTTTTTTTTCATGTGTGTGTGTGTGTGTACTGGGAATTAAACCCAGGGATGCTGTACCACTAAGCCACATTCCCCAATTCATTTTGTTTTTTTATTTGAGACATGGTCTCATTAAGTTGCTGAGAGTGGCCTTGAACTTGAGATCCTCCTGTCTCAGCCTCCAGAGCCACTAGGATTATCAGCGTGTGCCATTGTGCCCAGCTCTTTCTTTATTTTTTCTTTTATTTTTTCATACATTTCCTCAAGACACTTTTTAATAGTGGCTTTAAAAATGTTTTTGTAATGATAAAAATATAAAACATGAAAAATGTAATGAATATGAAAGACTGACACATAGTGGGAGAAGAAGCTAAACACAGTAGGAGAATTATCATAGAGCCACCTCACCACATACTTTGGACTATCAGGGGGAAGAAAGCTTTCGGGCTAAGGAGGTGAGGGCAGGTAGAGACCCCCAAAGCCAGTTTTTACCCAGAGAACTGCGGTACACTTTTGTAATCCCACCAATTTGGAGGATGAGACAGAAGGATCACAAGTTCAAGGCCAGCTTCAGCAACTTAGAGAGATCCTAAGCAACTAAGCAAGATCCTGTCTCAAAATAAAAACATAAAAAGGACTAGTGATGTGGCTCAGTGGTAAAGCACTCCTGAGTTCAGTCCCCACTACCAAGAAAAAAAAAATCATTTCTTTCTTGGACCGCACGAACCTCTAAATAATTTTTACTACACATAATACAACTCATACAAAAATCTTTAGTTTCATTGGCTGGAGGTGGTGACTCATGCCAGAAAGATCATAAGTTTGAGGTTAGCCTTAGTAATTTAGCAAGACCCTCAACAACTTAGCGAGACCCTATCTCAAAATAAAAAAATAATAAAAAGACTGGAGTACATGTAGCACAGTGGTAAGTCACCCTTGGGTTCAATCCCATATAAAAACAAAAGTCTCTAGTCACATTCATTTGCTTAACTCCACAAACAGAGCATTTGTGTGCGTGTTAATATTAATTCATCGAATCCTAACAACCCTTCAAGGTTGGTACTACCAGCAATTCCAATTTAGCATTAGATGAGGTGTCTGAAACTCAGACAGTTTAGAGGTCTCCTCCCTGGTAAGTGGCAGAGAAGTCAGGGCAGCAATGAGGGAGGAAGGTGAGTCTGACTGTTGGACCAGCGTCAGGGGCTCCTTGAGGGGGAGGATAGTCTGCAGCCGGGCAATTTAGTTCTCACTAGAGAGGTGCAAGATGACAGCCATTCCTTGAGTTAGCCATCATTGGGGTTCCACAAGAAACAGGAGTCAGCCTTTAGGATGTCTCATTCCCAGGTGGAGATCCTACTGCTGGGCAAAGACTTGGAGGCAGATCTTAGATCTCAACTTGCTGGGAATGGAGGAAGCCTTGTCCCACACCTCTGCCTTCAGCCTACTCCTGCCCTTGGGCTGTGGATTCGTCAGCCTGTCAAATTTTAGACCCATCATCCTCTTCCCCTGCTCCTGCCAACTGTCCTACTAAATGGCAGTCCCCCAAGGCAGAAGACCGCCAAGACTCCTCCTCTTCCAAGGCAAAATACTGGCTCCACCCCCTGGCAGGTGACTTCCAAACAGTGGAACATCATCTCAGCCTGGCTGGGTTGAAGTGCTGAATCCCAAACACAGAGACTCATTATGTCTTAGTTGGCTCAACCACCTTATCTCATTCAGATTCAGTTACTGCCCTGTGCCCCACAGCTTGGTGTGTTGGCATAATGGATGAGCCCATCTGAAAACCAGGTTCCTTCCCCCTACCCTTCTCTTATGTGGCCTGTTCTCCACTCAGCAACCAGGATGATCCCGAGCTCTCCCCCCTGTACCCACCGTACCTATACTGGGGATGGGACCAGGGCCTCACACATACCAGGCAAGCACACTGCCACTGAGCAACATCCTCAGTTATTTTCATTTTTTAAGGCAGGATCTCACTAAGTTGCCGTGGCTGGACTTGAACTTGTGATCCTCCTGCCTCATCCTCTGAAGTATCTGGGATTGTGGGCATGCACCACCATGCACCTGAATGGGATGGTGTCTTAATTCTACATCCTGTCCCATCCTATGGCTCCATACAAGTACTTTTCTGTTAAGTTTTAAGCTTATGGGAAATAAGCCCTTAGGATCCAAAATGCAGAGATAGCATAACCTAGCTATAGACACAGACTCCTAGAAGAACAAAATGTTTCATGACCCTGCAATGAAATCTTGTAGTAAAGAACCATGCAATTAACTTTCAAGACAAAGTAAAATTATCTTCACTTGTGGGTAATGTGAGTGTATATTTAGGAAACTCAGAACAACTAAAAACTAAATGGCAATAGAAAATTCATCAATAAGACCAGTAAAAATTTAATATACAAAAAGCAATTTGTTATTATTTTTTTTTCTGGGGATTGAACCCAGGGGGGCTTAATCACTGAGCAACATCCCCATTTGTTTTTATTTTTTATTTTGAGACAGGGTCTTGCTAAGTTGCTTAGGGCCTTGCTAAACTGCTGAGGCTGGCCTTAAACTTGCAATCCTCCTGCCTTAGTCTCCCCAGTCTCTGGGATTATAGGTGTGCATCACCGCGCCTGACATCAATTGATTTTTTTTTCTTTAAAGCCTTTACTTTGAGACATAATGGAAAGATCTTACAGGTACACATGGAAAAAGACAGACATGATCATGATTGTGTGAAGATAATCTAATCAGTAAATTTCAATGCCTGTTAGCTACCGCTGAAGCTGGAGTTCTGGGAGTATGACATGCTGCAGGGCTGAAAGGAGCAGCTAATTCGTATTCCTCTCCTTCTTCCTCCCCCTCTCCTTCAACAGAATCCACACCATCCTCCTCATAATCTTTCTCTAGGGCAGCCATGTCCTTATAGGCCTCAGAAAACTCTCCTTCCTCCATCCCCTCACCCATGTACCAGTGAACAAAGCCTCAGCCGTGGCTGTGAGGTTACTCAACATGCACACAGCACAACGTACCTTGACCAGGTCTCCACCAAGCACCACAGTGGAAAGCTGGTAATTATCGCCAACTTTGAAGCCAGTGGGATACCAATCCACAAATTGGAGGCTGCATTTGGTCTTTTTTTTTTTTTTTTTTTTTTTAAAGAGAGAGTGAGAGAGGAGAGAGAGAGAGAGAATTTTTAATATTTATTTTTTAGTTCTCGGCAGACACAACATCTTTGTTGGTATGTGGTGCTGAGGATCGAACCCGGGCCTCACGCATGCCAGGCGAGCGCGCTACCGCTGAGCCACATCTCCAGCCCTGCATTTGGTCTTGATGGTGGCAATGGCAGCATTGATGTCTTTGGGGACCATGTCACCATGATACAACAGGCAACAAGCCATGTATTTATCATGGCGGGGGGCACATTTTGCCATCTGGTTGTCTGATGATCTCTGCTGTAGAAAGCTGTTCATGGTAGGCTTTCCCAGCTGAGATGACAGGGGAATATATGGCCAGAGGGAAGTGGATGCAGGGATAGGGAACCAGGTTGGTCTGGCATTCTGTCAGGTCAACATTCAGGGTTCCATTGAATCTGAAGGAAGCAGTGATGGAAGACAAGATCTGCCTATAAGGCAGTTAAGGTTAGTGTAGGTCTGGTGCTCAAGGTCGGGTGCTCAACGTCAAGGTTTCTGAGTGCTCCAGGGTAGTGTGGGTAGTGAGGATGGAGTTGTAGGGCTCAACTTCAGCTGGGTAAATGGAGAACTCCAGCTTGGACTTCTTGCTGTAACCAACAGAGAGACGTTCCATCAGCCGGGAGGTGAACCCAGAAGCAGTTTCCCCACCAAAGCTGAGGAAAACCAAGAAGCACTGAAGACCTGTGCACTGGTTGGCCAGTTTATGAATTCGGCCCAAGACAAGGTCAGTGATCTTCTTGCCAATGGTGTAGTGGCCTCTGATGGTTATTGGCAGCAGCTTCCTTGCCTATGATGAGCTGCTCAGGGTGGAGGAGCTGATGGTAGGTCCCAGTGAGAACTTCACCAATGACTGTGGGTTCTAGGTCTACAAACACTGCCCTGGGCAAAGGCTTGCCAGAGCCTGTCTCGCTGAAGAAGGTGTAGAAGGAGTCATCTCCTCCCACAGTGGTCTTATCACTTGGCATCTGGCCATCAGGCTGGATGCCATGTTCCAGGCAACAGAGCTCCCAGCAGGTGTTTCCAATCTGAACACCAGCCTGGCCTACGTGTATGGAGATGCACTCCTGCATGGTGGCTATGGGTTAGGAAGCAAAGGCAAAGGAGCAGACACCGGGTCCTGGTTATTCAGAGTTGATTTTTTTGGTTCCAATTAGTTATCATGTACATCAGAATGCACTTTGACTCATTGTACACAAATGGAGCACAACTTTTCATTTCTCTGGTTGTACATGATACAGAGTCACACCATTCTTGCAATCATACATGTACATAGGGTAATAATGTCCATCTCATTCCACCATCTTTCCCACCCCCACCCCCTCACCCCTCTCTTCACTCTCCTCTGCCCAATCCAAAGTTCCTCTATTCTTCCCTTGTCCCCCCTCCATTATGGATCAGCATCCACATATCAGAGAAAACATTGGTCTTTGGTTCTTTGGGATTGGCTTATTTCACTTAGCGTGATATTCTCCAACTCCTTCCATTTACCTGCAAATGCCATAATTTCATTTTCTTTAAGGCGAAGTAATATTCCACTTTGTATATATACCACAGTTTCTTTATCTATTCATATGTGGAAGGGTATCTAGGTTGGTTCCATAGTTTAGCAATTGTGAATTGAGCTGCTATAAACACTGATGTGGCTGTATCACTGTAGTATGCTGATTTAAGTCCTTTGGGTATAAACCAAGGAGTAGGATAACTGGGTCAAGTTTTCTAAGGAATCTCCATACTGCTTTCCATAGTGATTGCAGTCCTACCAGCAATGTATGAGCATAGCAATTGATTTTTGATGTGCAAAGAACCTGTTAAAAAATACAGTAGAAGGAACTTTTCAGTTATAACACTCACAAAATACCTAAGAATAAACTCGATTAAAATTATTTTATATGGGGCTGGGGATGTGGTTCAAGCGGTAGTGCGCTCGACTGGCATGCGTGCGGCCCGGGTTCGATCCTCATCACCACATACCAACAAAGATGTTGTGTCCGCCGAGAACTAAAAAATAAATATTAAAAATTCTCTCTCTCTCTCTGTCTCTCCTCTCTCACTCTTTCTTTAAAAAAAATTATTTTATATGGACCCAAACTTTAGAGTTATAGATAGCAAATAAATCTTTTTTTTAAAACATGAATAACAAAATGCACTCTTTTCTGAATAGAAAGAACTAATATATTTTTTTCTCTTTGAATTTATCTAAAAATTTAATGTAATCTCAATGAAATTCCAACTTCTTATTAGACAAGCTGATTCTAAAGTTTGTATGAAAAATAAAACATGCAAAAATAGTCAAGATCGCCAAGTATGGTGGCTAACATCTATAATCCCAGCAGCTCAGAAGTTTGAGGCAGGAGGATCACAATTTCAAAGCCAGCCTCAGCAACCTAGTGAGGCCCTAAGCAACTGAATGAGACCCTGTCTCAAAATAAAAAAATAAAAAAGGCTGGGGATGTGGCTCAGTAGGTTCAATCCATAGTATTAAAAAAAAAAAAAAAATCCAAGAAGCCAAGATAATTCTACAAGAAACCTGTTAAAGTGAGACCATTTCTTCCAAATAATAAAGGCTTTTCAAAACTGTATAGAATTAAGAAATCTTGAAATAGCATTTGAAATATATAGCTAGATCAATGGAACAAATTATATCCAAATATACATATGGAAAGGTGGCATTTCAGAGTAGTGAAAAAAAAAGATGGATTATTCAGAATGTGGCTTTGGGACAGCTGACTACCAGCTGGAACCATCCCTTACTCCTTACACCAAAGTCAATTCCAGATGGTAAAGTACTTTTAAAAACATAAAAGAACCAGAAGAAAACATGAGAGTTTTAAAAAATTGTCTCCAAATAGGGAAGATCTTCCTATGTAAGACATAAGATCCAGAAGCCAGAAAAGAAAAGATTGCCATGTTCTAGGACATATATAGTTAATGTGAGAAAAATACTTATTTTAAAAGTTTTTTTAAAAATGAAAAACTTAGGACATTCACCTCTCACATGACAAAGGTCCAATTTGCCTTAATCTATAAAGAATTGTTAATAAAAACAAGAGCTAATAAATAGCAATGATGATCCATCCAAGAACAAAAGAAAGAAGTTTTGTAGGTGAAAAGACATTCAACCTAACTTTTAATTAAAGAAATGAAAATTCTAACAATGAGACAATAAAAAATTTGAAAGATCAATAATTCACATTTTAAACATGGAGAGAAAGAAGAACCACTGATTACAGATAAATGACTGTACTTTCTTTCTAGGGCCTTAACTGTCTCAAATAAAAGTGCATCTGCCTCTTACTATTGTAATTCATTCCCTCTTAGGGATTCACCCTACAGATACATCTGAAGCCAAATTCAATGCATGTATATTCATCTATATTGATCGTAAGGAAAAATCTCAATTCATACATTTTAAAAAACAAGGGATGGGGCAGGATACAAAACCAACATGCAAATTGTTTCCAAAAGGCCAATAAATATATGAAAAAATGTTCAACATCTCCAGCAATCAGGGAAATGCAAATAAAAATACACTAAGATTCCATCTCACACCAGTCAGAATAGCAATGATCGAGAATACAAATAAATGCTGCTGAGGTTTTAGGGAGAAAGGTTCACTTGTGCATTGTTGGTGGGACTAGAACAACCACTCTGGAAAGCAGTTTGGAGATTTCTCAAAAACTAGGGATGGAACCACCCTATGACCCTGCTATCCCACTTCTGGCTATTTTCCCCGAAGTTCTAAAATCTGCATACTACAGTGAACACAGCCATCTCAGTGTTTATAGCAGCACAGTTCACAATATTATGGAATCAACACAGATAGCTGTCAATAGATGAATAGATTAAGAAATTGTAAGACACACACACACACACACACACACACATACACAATGGAATTCTACTCAACCATCAAAAAGAATGAAATTATGGCATTTATGGTAAATGGATGGAAATGGAGAATATCATGCTCAGTGAAATTAGCCAAACCGAAATTTATTTCCATGGATGTCTGAGCTTGTCAGGATGAACCCAACTGCTACGAGGAACCACAGGCTCTAATAATAATAATAATAATAATAATAATAATAATAATAAATAGTGGTGTTTCTATACACTAACAATGAACTATCTGAAAAGGAATTTTAGAAAGAAATTCCATTTATAGTAGCATCAAAGAGAATAAATGCTTTGGAATTAACTACAACACATTGCTGAGGAAATTGAAGATGACATAAATAAATGGGAACACAACCTGGGGTCATGGACTGGAAGGCTTAATATTGACAAGGTGTCACTATGGCTTGGGTTGGAATGTCCCCCAAAAGTCCATGTGATAAAGGCTTGGTACCCAGTCCCTGGTGCTCCTGGGAAGAGCCTTTAAGAGGTGGGGTCTGGTGGGAGGCCTTAGGTCACTGGGGAGATGTTCCTAAGGGGACCTTGGGATCCTGGTCTCTACCTCTCTTTTTTATTCATGTTCTGGCCATGAGATGAATGGTTTGCTCCACTATGTGCTTCCAGTCACAATGTGCTGCCTCACCACAGGTCCAAGGCAATGGGTCCAATTAATCATGGACCCAAACCTCCCAAAATGTGAGACGCGGTGGCGCATGCTTGTAATCCCAGCGGCTTGCTCAGGAGGCTGAGACAGGAGAATCGCAAGTTCAAAGTCAGCCTGAGAAAGAGCGAGGCCCTGAACGACCCAGTAAGACCCTGTTTCTAAATAAAATACAAAATAGGGCTGGGCATGTGGCTCAGTGGTTGGGTGCCCCTGAGTTTAATCCCCAGTACCCAAAAACACCCCAAACAAACCTCTTCCATTTATAAGGTGATTATCTCAGGTAATTTCTTACAGTAACAAGATGTGGATACTCTCAAAGAGATTTATAGATTTAACACACCTTGTCTCAAAATCCCAATAATGTTTTTTTTTTGTTGTTGTTGTTTTTAGAGATAGAAAAATCCATCCTTACCTTCATATGGAATCCCAAGAGACATCAAATAGTAAAACAATCTTGAAAAAGAAGGATTCACTAGGCATGGTGGACTATGCCTACAATCTATAATCCCAGGGACTCAGTAGACCAAGTCAGGAGGATCCCAAGTTCAAAGCCATCCTCAGCAATTAGCAATAGCCTGTCTCAAATTTTTAAAAAGCCAGGCATGGTGGTGCACATCTGTAATCCCAGCTATTCCAGAGGCTGAGGCAGGAGGATGGTGAGTTCAAAACCAGTCTCTGCAGATTAGTGAAGCACTTACCAACTCAGTGAGACCCTATCTCTAAAATAAAATATAAAAAAGGGTTGGGGATGTGGCTCAATGGTAACATGCCCCTGGGTTCAATCCCAGTACCAAAAACAAAGCCAGCCCCAGCAATTTAGCAAGGACCTAAGTACTCTAAATAAAATACAAAAAAGGTCTGGAGATGTGGTTCAGTGGCTAAGTGCCCTGAGTTCAATCCCCAGGACCAATAAATAAATAAATGGACTGGGGAGGTAGCTCAGTGGTAAAGCACACCTGGGTTCCAATCTCCCACCTCATTCCCTCCCAAAAAAGATCTGAAGAGTTATACTTCACTATTTCAAAACTCACTACAGAGCAACAATAATACAAATTGTACAGTACTGACATAAACACAGGCACAAAGACCAATGGAATGGAGAGACCAGAAATAAACCCTCACACACAAGGTCAAGTGATTTTTGTCAAGAGATCCAAGATAATTCAATGGAGAAAATACAATCCTTTCAATAAATGCTAGGAAAAATGGATATCCACATGCATACGATTGAAGTTGGATCTTTTCATTGAGGATGGAGGACCTGTATGTAAGTGTGAAAACTATAAAACTCTTAGAAGAAAACACAGGGGTAAAGCTTCTTGATATTGAATTTGTTGAACATTTCTTGGACGTGACATCAGAAGCACAGATGAACAGGAAAAATGGACAAACTGGACTTCACTGAAATTAAAAACATTTGTGCATCCAAGTATGCTATCAACAGAGTTAAAAGGCAACTTACAGAATGATAGAAAATGTACCTGTGCAGATATACCTACTCTTGGCTTTATTGTGCTTCAGGGATATTGTGTTTGCAAGTCACATAACTGGTAAAGGATTAAGATCCAGAATATATAAAGAACCTAAATTTCAAAACCAAAAACTGAACAACCCAATTTAATGGGCAAAAATTGAATAAACGGTACTTCAAGGAAAAAAAATTACAAATAGCCACAATAAGCACATGAAATAATGCTCAACAGTACTCATCACTAGGGAAATGCAAATCAAAACCACCATGATGGGGTTGGAGTTGTGGCTTAGTGGTACTAAATGCACTTGTCTGGCATGTATGAGGTACTGGGTTCAATCCTCAGCACCGCATATAAATAAATTTAAAAAAAGAGAAAAAGATCCATTAAAAAAACACTATAAAATATCATTTCACACCCTATGGTGGATATTACAAGAAAAAGCTAAAAACAAGCATAGGTGAGGATATGGGGAAATTGGAATCCTTGTGCATTGCTGGTGGGGATATAAAGTGAGTTAGCTGATGTAGAAAACACAAATATAGCTCATAAATACATTAAAAATAAAATTAACACAAGCCGGCATGGTGGCACACACCTGTAATCCCAGCAAATTGGGAGACTGAGGCAGGAGGATCACAAGGCCAGCCTCAGCAATTTAGCAAGACCCTGTCTCAAAATGAAAAGGGCTGGGGATGCAGCTCAGTAGCAGAGTGCCCTGGGTTCAATCCCCAGTACCAAACACACACAAAAAATAATTACTACATGATGTTGTGATTCCACTTCTGAATCCGGACTCAAAAGAATGTAAAGTAGTGTGTTAAAGGGGTCTTTAACATCTATATTCAAGACAGCATTCTTCACAATAGCTAATCTGAAAGCAAGGGCTGGGCATGGTGGCACATGCCTGGGCTCCCAGCAACTCAGGAAGCTGAGGCAGGAGGACCACAAGTTGTAGGCCAGCCTCAGCACTTTAGCAAGACCCTAAGCAACTTAGCATAACCCTGTCTCAAAATTTTTAAAAAAATAATAAAAAGGGCTGGGGATGTGGCCAGTGGTAGAGTGCTCCTAAGTTCAATGCGCAGCACCAAAAAAAAAAAAAAAAGGAAGTGCCCTCGGACAGAGGAATAGATAAACAAATGCGGTGCTAACAATGGAATATTACTTACCCCAAAGTATTGTAACATGGACAAACCTTGAAGAGATTATGCTATATGAAATAAGACAGACACCAAAGGGCAAATGCTGTGTGATTCCACTGGAGTCGCCAAATTCATACAGACAATCAAATAGTGATTGTGAAGGGATGGGGTGGAGGAGAAGGGAATGGAGAGCCATTGTTTAATGAATACAGAATTAATTGCAATTTAGGATGATAAGGTTCTGGAGATAGGTAGTGGTGATAGTTGTACAATCAATGCTGATGAATTATACACTTAAAAATTGTTAAAATAGGGAGCTGGGGATAAAGCTCAGTATGCACAAGACCCTGCCTGGATTCAATCCCCAGCACCACACACACACACACAAAAAAAAAAAAAAAAAAAAAAAGTTAAGACAGGAAATTTTATGTACATTTTATCGTAATAATAATAAAAAGAATATTATTTAAAGAAACGGGGAATTGAAGAGTAAGATGCCTTTAAATAGATTAATATGTATATATGCGCACAAATATATATTGTATATGTACAGGAATTGTGTGTGTGTGGTGGGTGCTGGGGATTGAACCCAGGGCCTTGTGTATGCAAGGCAAACACTCTACCAACTGAGCTATGTTCCCAGCCCAGGAAGTTTCTCAATGATGCATGAGTAGCATAATGGGTTTCTGGGACATTAGAGTCTTTTCTTTTCCTTCTGTTTATTTATTTATTTTTTTAATTGGAGTTGAACCCAGATATGCTTCACCATGGAGCTACTTCCCCAGTCCTTTTTATTTTTTGTTTTGAGACAGGATCTCACTAAGTTGCTAAGGGTCTTGCTAAATTGCCGAGGGTATTACCAAATTGCTGAGGCTGCCCTCAAACTTTGGATCTTCCTGCTTCAGCCTCCTGTTTGCTGGGATCATAGGTATGTGCCACCATGCCCCCTAAGTCTTAATTTTTCAATAAAACACTTGACTTAGAATGGGATATTTGCTGTAAAATGATAAAAAAAAAACTTTTTAATAGCCACAGACCATCAAAATGCCTTTGACCATATCAAACTAAATATCTTTGGTCTGCTTCTATCACATATGAGCTACGCTTACTGGAAGAGCCAACAGTAAGTAGCCCAATCAGCACCTTGTGCAATTAGAAGTATCCATTCCTCTGGTGGATAAACCCCAGAGGCATGCCCCTTGGGGAGCAGGAAGAAGATGGACTTCAACCTCTGCTTGTTCCTCACTTGAGAGCCTTTTGGCAGTAGACAACATGCACAGCTGTTGATGTACCAGTGTTATTATTCATAGATCAAGAAAGAACATATAGCACATGGCATTGGAAAAGTTTCCTTAGCCAGGAGTGGTGGCCCACGCCTGTAATTTCAGTGGCTCCGGTGACTCACACAGGAGGATCCTGAGTTCAAAGTCAGCCTCAGCAATTTAGCAAGGCCCAAAGTAACTTAGTGTGACCCTGTCTCAAAATAAAATATAAAAAAGGATGGGAGTGGCTCAGTGGTTAATTGCCCCTGGTTTCAATTCCTGGTACCAAAAAAAAAAAAAAAGTTTCCTTAGCCAGGTACAGTGATCCGCACCTATAGTCCCAGCTACTTGGGAAGGAGAATCCCAAGTTCAGGCTTGGCAGTTAGCAAGACCCTTACTCACAATAAAAAATAAGAGCTGAGGATGTAGTTTAGTGATAGAGCACTTGCCTAGCATGTGGGGAGCCCTGGGTACAATTCCCAGCACCGAAAAATAAAAATCAGTTTCCTTAAAAATAAAGTTTTCTGGGCTAGGAATGTGGCTCAGAGGTAGAGTGCTTGCCTACCATCTGTGAGGCTCTGGGTTTGATCCCCCACTGCAAAGACAATTAAATAAATAAATGTTTTCTTTGAAAAACACCCAAAAGATAGAAGTAGGGAATCTTTAGCTTCTCAGCTGTTCCCTAGATGCAGTACAAAAGGCAACATACAAATTTCTTCTTAACTGTTGGTTTCTATGATTTGCATAAGCACAATGATATACAAAACTCCCTTAGTAGCTGAAATTTGACCCTTTGTATCAGAAGGTCCTAAAAGCTTAATTAGTATGGAGAAATGTCTTATCTCTATTTCCTCCCTATCAGCTGGGTCTCAGTAACAAAAGCCATGGATTAAGAGGTGTGATCTTTCTGGCCCTGGTCTGAGAACATGGATATGCCAATGTCAGTCCAGAAGAAGTTACAAGATCAAGAAGACAGGGAAAGAAAACTCGCACCAACTGTTTTTCTTTGTTGTTGCCTTTTTTTTTTTCTTCTACTGAGAATTTAACTCAGGGGTGCTAAACCACTGCGCCACATCACCAGCCCTTTTTACTTTTTATTTTTATTTTTTAATATTTTTTGGTTGTCAATGGACCTTTATTTTATTTATTTATATGTGGTGCTGAGATTTGAACCCAAATGCTTCACACATGCTAGGCAAGCGCTCTACCACTAAGCCACAACCCCAGTCCCTTATTTTTTTTACTTTGAGACAAGGTCTCGCTAAGTTGCTGAGGCTGACTTTGAACCTGCCATCCTCCTGCCTCAGCCTCCCAAATCACTGGGATTATAGGCATGCACCACCACACCCAGCACCAGTTGGTTTTTATATTGCTTATAATGGCAAACAAACAACCATACCCCACCGGTATCCTCAGTGCATCATACCGTGGGGTACCTTGCCAATGGGTCTCCCAGTGGGGAATGTTATCTCTGAGCACTTTAGTTAAGGTAGTTTCTGACGGATTTTTTCTATTGTAAAGTTACTGTTTTTCTCTTTGCAATTAATAAACATCTCAAAGGAAATACTTGAGACTGAAAATATATTATTTTGCCTCAAACTTTTGATGACTCCTTTCAACAATCTATCAGTGAACCCAACAATTACTACTTTCCTTTTGCAAGGTGATTTTCTTTTTTTCCTCATTCTTCCCCTACAAGTATTATTTATAATTCTTCTATAAGGAGGAGCTGTCCTTTCCCATTTATTTATTTATTTACTTGCTTATTTATTTACTTATTTTAAAAAGCTTGCCATATTAGTATGGACTCATGTTTATTTTATCTTATGAGTTATAACCCAGTATTGCTGTTATTTATTTATTTGTTTATGCCTGATTTTTTTCCAGCTTTGGTTGTTAGTTGATTGTGGTAACTTTTGATGTATTTCCATCCTTTTTTCAATATGCTTCAGGCTCATCTTGCGACTTCCCTGCCCCAGCACTGGAATAGATGCACAAGCAATACCACTGCCTAATTAATCATAACAAAATAAAATATAATTATTGATATCTACATGATAGAACTAAAAGAACATCCCAGATCTCTGTATGAACATTTAGAAACTATGTAATTAGCTTAGATACTATGGTTTTATTCTATTTTTTCTTTCATTTAATTAACACCTAGAGCAGTGGGTGGCACATAAAAGCTACCCAATAAATATCTGTGGAATAAATGGCTACTGTCTGAACCCTGCACATAGTAAGGTCCAGCAAGGAAAAACCATCCCAGAGCTTGGCAAAGAAAATAACCCCTCTAAGGATGCATGGACCATGCTAGCATTTTCCTTTCTTAGCCTGAGAAGCATTATCCATATATAAATTGGGTTTCTCTCTCTCTCTCTCTCTCTCTCTCTCTCTCTCTCTCTCTCTCTCTCTCTCTCTTTCTTTTTTTAGAGGAAAGAGCTGGAGCCATCTCTTGATCACCTCAGGTCTTACGCCCAGAACAGCTCTCAGTTCTGAACCTTCGTTGCAGAACCCAGAATGGGAGAGATGAGAAAAAAGATAGCAGGATGCAGAGAAGATTAGAGCAAGAGTCAAAGTGTCCCCACCTCTAGAGGGCCACCAAGCCTGCTGGCCCAGCCACCCCACCTTGCCAGCTCACCTTGATGAGAAGGAACAAAGCAACAGATTACACAAATGTAGGGAATTTTTTTTTTTCCCTCTGCCAATGTTTTCCAATAGCTTGGCCTGGGCCTCCAGCCAAGAAGCACCTATATGATTCAGTTATCATCACACAGCCAGGACCTGTCACCCTTTGACTCAGAGGCTTATTTGTTATTTATTTATTTATTTTGCAGATGGGGTGAAGAATTTAGAAGTGAGTCTCATCTCTGTCCTCAGGTCCTCAACCCGCTGCTCTGCTCCAGGCACTGCAAGCTCAGTGGAAGCGTGGGACAGGGCTTGGCCAGACACACTCCCTATGGGAGTTGCCTGCAAAACCAGGGAGTGTACACCATCAGTAAACAAAGCAAAGAAAGAAACATGAAGATCCGAGGTGAGACAACCCTCCCCTAGTCAGCCTAGGGCTCAAAGGGCACAAAGTCAGACTAATCCAAAGATACCACCTGTGGGCTGGGCACAATGGTACCTGCCTGAAATCACAATTCAGGAGGCTGAGGCTGGAAGATCCCAAGTTCAAAGTCCACCCCAGCAACTTAGCAAGACCACATCTAACAATAAAAACTAAAAAGGGGCTGAGGATGTAGTTCAGTGGTAGAGCACTTACCGAGCCTGTGTAAGGCCCTGTGTTGAATCTCAGGCACCACAAGACAAGAGAGAGAGAGGCAAGGGGGGTGGGGGGGGGCGAGAGAGACAGGGAGGGAGGGAGAGAGAGAAAGAAGGGGCCCAGGTCCTTATGTCCACTTCAAGGGCCATGCCCTCAGTGACCTAATTTCCTTCCTTCCACTAGGCCCCACCCCCCTTCTGAACAATGCCATGAACAGGGGACCAAGCCTTCCACACATGGCCTTTGGAGGTCATCTAGGATCCAAACTATAGCAATTCTTGTACCTTTTTTTATTTTCTTTTTTTCCAGACACAAGTTCTTGGACTGTCCTCTCAATTAAGATGCCCCTTTTCTTGAATTCAACTACTTGTAGAGAAACGTGCTCTGATAATTTGTCTTTCTAGTGCTGAGGCCTGGCCACCCTAGGATACCCTTTCCCAGGTGGGACTATCAAACCATGGAGTTGGTTAAACTTAAATTACATCTCTAGTAAACAGGATATAGTTGAGACTTGCTTTTATATTTAGTTTGATGAACTCTTCCATATATATACAATTTCTTTATTTTATTTATTTATGTTTACATGGTGCTGAGGATCAAACCCAGGGCCTCACACATGGGAGGCAAGCACTCTACCACTGCAGCCTCCTGACTTTTTAATTGAGGTATTGAGTGCATTTATATTCAATGTACATAGTATAATTGGATTTGAGTCTACCATTTTGATATTTGTTTTTAATTTGTTTATCTGGTTTCTCTTTTCTTGCATTCTTTGGTTTAATAAAATACTTGATTAAACTTAGAAGTAGGAATTTCAGATTGTATTGGTAATTGCTCAAGTCAGTGCAGAATTATGAACTCTCTTTAATTTTTGCCATAGCATGTTTTCTCTGTGATATATGACAGTGTTTATGATATCAACATCAGATTGAATCATATTCAAGTGTCAAACAAGGCAAGTGAAATCTTCAGAGGTTATTAACTTAGGAGTTGTCTGGAACAGTCATTTTAAAAATACTATTATACAGAGATGTTTCCATATAATCCACATAAAGGAGAAACCTCCTGGCATAAGATAAAAATTTGGAGCTAAACCTTAGAGAAGCCGGCTTGCAGGCCAGGTAAAATTCAGTAACAAAGGGCATTACCACCCATCCTGTTAGCACCCTATTTGTCATGTTTATTAGTTCCCCACAGTTAGATGGCAGGTCTGTGATGCACCTGATCTGGAGAGTGACAAAATGTTTCCTGATATGTCTTTGGTCCATTTGACTTATATAAATTAAATCAAACTTTGTAGCTATGTCTCCCTTGGTCTATGTACTTATATGATGGAGCATTACCCCAAGGCCTGTAAGTGTCTAACAAACATAATTGATTGATACTTGTAGGTTTAGTTTCATTGGACAAAAAGTCAGAATATGTGAAAGACTCTACTTTGTGTACAACCAGAGTTATGAAAAATTATGTTCTATATGTGTAATATGAATTATAATGCACTGCTCGCTTGCGCTCTCTCTCTCTCTCTCTCTCTCTCTCTCTCTCTATATATATATATATATATATATATATATATAATTAAACTTTAAACAAAAATTAATGCAATTTGGTGGTTGTGTAAGCATGGGACAGAAGACAAGGGAAAATAGAGGGCAATTAGCATTTTTGGTTCCTGGCTATATTCTCAGCAAGGGTTTGAGTGTTTATGAAAATATGTATATGACTCTCACAGAGAAGTTGATGATATCAAATGGAAACTGCATAGGAAGGCTCTTGGGAAACTACTAATAGAGCCATTATAGACAAGAGTATAGATACATAATAAAAAGTAAAAATAAATCTAGCAATGATCCAGGTATCCCATTTCTGGGTATGTATACAAAGGATATGAAATCAGCATATCAAAGAGATGTAGCTACTTTCATGTATATTGCAGCAATCCCCACAATAGACAAGATATGGAATCAACTAAAAAGTCCATTGATAGATGAATGGATACAGAAAATATCACACACACACACACACACACACACACACACACAAAGGAACATTATTCAGCCATAGAAAATTATGATGTTCTGTCATTTGCAGCAAAATGGATGGAATTGAAGGACATTTTGTCAAGTGAAATAAACCACACACAGAAAAAAATATCACGTTCTCTGTCAAACATGGAAACTAAAAATGGTTACATGAAACTCAGTCATTATTATGGTCAAACTGATTCCATTTCTGTGTCCTGGTGGCCTGATAACTAAGTTCCTAGACAAATGATCACTTGTCATTTGTGAAAAAGATAATGGTGCTTGGTGTCAGGAGCAGTGGCAAATGCCTGTAATTGAAACAACTCAGGAGGCTGAGACAGGAGGATTGCAACTTGGAGGCCAGCCTCAGCACCTTAGTGAGACCCAGTCTCAAAATAAAAAAATAAAAAAGGAAAGCTCCCCGGGTTCAATCCCACGTACAAAAAAAAAAAGGTGGTGGTTGCTGGCGCGTCCCCTCACCAGCAAAGGAAACACGACACAG
This sequence comes from Urocitellus parryii, assembly GCF_045843805.1. Classification (NCBI taxonomy): domain Eukaryota; kingdom Metazoa; phylum Chordata; class Mammalia; order Rodentia; family Sciuridae; genus Urocitellus; species Urocitellus parryii. The sequence goes on from NC_135536.1 coordinate 157,365,906, forward strand.
GATTCTTCCTTCAGCAGTTTATTCAGGCCTTTATTTTGACATGTCTTCTAGCTTCTACTTCTACTCCTACTGCTACTTCTACTGCTACTCCTACTACTCCTACTACTACTACTACTCCTGCTACGTGCCCCAGCCCTAATAAAGCAGATAAAGCCCCAATGCACAACTGCCACGTGGATCTTTCTCATAGGGTGTTTACAGCTACGTGCCAACTCTCCCAAAATAAGGAGTTGTTTATCACAGGCCACGGCGCTTATCAGCGCCATCTTGTAATGGCGGCCACAGTACACAGAAACGGCTCACTACAGGTTGCTTCTTTACCTACAGAAAGAACTTGGATAGACTGTTCTTCCACCCAAAAATAGAAATGGCAGTGGAAATGACCACGTTCTATAATCCAACAGTCAGAAAACAAACTCTTGCTGGAGGAAGTCAGCCCAACAGGCGACAAAGAGTCTCTGTGCTTGAACAGTTGCTGGAGGAAGTCAGTGTGAGCAGAACAGGTCTCTGTGGAGTTCAGCCTGCCCTTTCACCTCCGTCTCACTGTTGTGAAAATTCTGCTGCCTGTTAATAATAAACTCTTTGGGCATGGAGTAAAGGGCTAGTCAAAAGCTCTTATTATCTGAGGTGGTCAGGTGGGCTTGGGTAATGACTGTTGACCTATTCATGTCTCAAGATTCCTTTGGGGCATGATGAAACTGTCCTGAAATTAGATGATGGTGGTGGTTGCACAATTCTGGTAAATGTACTTGAAACCATTGAATTGTGCACTTAAAAATGGGTAACCTAATGGCGTGTAAGATGTATCTCTGAATGATTGTTGTGGGGGGGGAGCAATAAAAAAAAGACATACTAATTGCTATAAGTTATTGGGTTTAATAGCAAAAATGATAGGCAGAGGCATGCCATGAGTCAAGTACATGACTTTAGAGTCATTTTGATCCATTTCAATCTTAGTAAGAGGTTTAATAAAAGGCAGCTAATTTCCAAATCCAAGTAAAACAAAATAATTGTTGCTTTACCTCAGCTTCAAGCTTGTATATAGTATTTTGTTAATTCAGGAATTTACAATGTTGTGGGACCTCCAAATCCACCACTCCTGGAATCTTAAGAGATGTTTTCATTGTGATCTGAACGGTTAAGATGGATACTAAGAGAAGAGAGGCCCCATGGAAATACACCCATGAAGTTAATGCCGAAAGAAAACATACACAGTTGTCCCTGGATGCTAACACCACTGGGCAGGGTCTGGCACATCTGAATTCACCACATGATCTCCTGGTGCCTTGGTTCCCCACCTGGAAGACAGGGCAGGGCGGTCCCATGTCATGTTACTTCCTGTCCCAGTCTTGGTACCATCTTGCCTCGTGATGACCTTCTCTCCCAGCCTTAGAATTTTAGTGTTCTCTTCGAAACTTGCTTTTGGAACATGGTTGGAAAGTTCCTGGTAACTGATCATCTCCTCCTGGGAAAGTCGTCGAAATCAAAGTCTTCCAGGGAGATCACAGTTCATAATGCTACTGTCTCCTGGATTCTTACTAAGACAACACACTTGAGGTTTCCTCTTGAAGAAGGAAACAGAGAAGCATTGTTTGCTTTTGGACAATAGCTGTCCCTTTTTACTTCACCGGCAAGTTTAAACATTAGTCCTAGGGCTCTGCCCCCATAGCCAGGTGAGGAAAATACAAACCTCAAGTTTGCATATCGCCTTAGAGGCTAACTTGTGGAGACTTATTAGGTAATTCCAGGTGTACTAGGGGGGGCCACACCTTAGTCTACCATGATATGTAGTTCTGTGTAGACAATTTGGGTTCTTTCTTTCTTTCTTCCTTTCTTTCTTTCTTTCACTTTCTTTCCTTCTTTGTTTCTTTTTGTGTACTGAGGATTGAATCCTCAGTACCCTGCGGTACTCTACCACTGAGCTACACCCCAGCACTTTTTACTTTTTATTTTGAGACAGGGTCTCACTATGTTGAAAAGGCTGGACTCAATCTTTTCACCTCCCTGTCTCAGCTTCCTGAGTCACTGGGATTACAGATGTTCACCACCATGCCCAATTCTGTACATTCACTGAAAATCTTTAAAATATGAGAATCACAAACTAAAAACTTCTCAGTAAAAGAAACAATCATTGAGGTGAAGAGAGAGCCTACAGTATGGGAGCAAATTTTTACCACACACATACATCAGATGTGACCACTACACAGGATATATAAAAAACTCAAAAAAAACTTAATACCAAAAAAACCCAAACAACCCAATCAATAAAATAGGCTAAGGAACTGAACAGACACTTCTCAGAAGAAGATATATAAGCAATCAACAAATATATGAAAAAGTGCTCAAAATTTTTAGTAATTAGAGAAATGCAAATCAAAACTACTCTAAGATTTCATCTCATCCCAGTCAGAATGGCAGTTATCAAGAATACAAGCAATAATAACTGTTAGAGAGAATGTGGGGAAAAAGGCACACTCATACATTGCTGGTGGGACTACAAATTGGTGCAACCACTTTGGAAAGCAGTGTAGAGATTCTTCAGAAAACTTGGAATGGAACCACCATTTGAACCAGCTATCCCACTCCCCGGTCTACACCCAGCAGACTTAAATCAGAATATTATGATGACATAGCAGCTGAATTCAATAGCTAAAATACAATAAATTACAATAACTAAACTGTGGAACCAACCCAGATGCCCTTCAATAGATGGATGGATAAAGAAACTGTGGTATATATACACAATGGAATATTACTCAGCATTAAATATTCTGAGTATATAATAATTATGGCATTTGCAGGTGAATGGATGGAGTTGGAGAATATAATGCTAAGTGAAGTAAGCCAAACCCCCAAAACTAAAGGCCAAATGTTTTTTCTGAATAGTGGATATTGAAACTCCAGATTGGAACTTGAGATCCTCCTACATTTACCTCCTGAGTAGCTAGGATTGCAGTCATGTGCCTCAGCACCAGCTACTATTCTGAATATGGTTCTTTTGACTCATGGGAGGATTGGGCAAAGGGGAGGGTGGGGAGAGGTTATGAGGCTAGAAAAGATGCTGGGACGAGATGGACATCATTTCCCTACATGTCTGATTGCACAAATGGTGTGTCTCTACACCGTGTACAACCAGAGAATTGAAATGTTGTGCTCCATTTGTGTACCATGAATTGAAAAGCATTTTGCTGTCATGTACACCTAAGTAGAATACATACAAAATAAAGTAAAAAAAAAATGAGAATCAGCTAGGCACATTGGCACACACCTGTAATACCAGCAACTCAGGAGTCTAAGGCAGGAGGATCCTAAGTTCAAGACCATTCTGGACAATTTATTGAGGCCTTAAGCGACTTAATGAGACCCTGTCTCAAAATAAAAAATAAATAGAAAGGGCTGAGGATGTGACTCAGTAGTAGAGTGCTCCTGGGTTCAACACCCCAGTACTGAGGTGGGGTAGGGGGAGAGAGAATCATGGAAAACTACATGTGACCACTACACAAAGCCTGTTCTGGAAAATTCAATGGCCAATCCTCTCAGACGCACAACTTCAGAGGTTGCATCTCTAGTTCTGAGGCACAGGAGTTCTGTTGAGAAACTGCGTTCCCACTTCATGCCAGGTCACAGTTGAGTGAAGCCAATTAAGGAGCACAACATACTCTCGGGTGTTCAGGGAGAACTTGAGGTAAAATAGTAACGTGTCCTTACAGAAAAACTGAGTCACTGAGGAAATCAGTTGGGACCATAAAGTGTGAAGAGGCTCTGCTTGAGGGCGGTGGGGAGAAGAGGGAGAAGGGTCAGTTTACCCTGACGTCATCTGCTCAGCAGCCCCCTGGACAAGTGGGGCAGCTATCTTGATTGTAACCAATGATGATTGACAGAAACCCTTTGTTGAAGACCAAGAAGCTCCACTCTGGTGTGGTGGGTAGCCCAGCCCTCCGACATCAGGGAGGAAACACCTGTGAAGGATAGAGGGGCAGGAGGTAGTGCAGTCCTGCAGCCCTGCTCTCTTGGAAGGAGAATGGGCACAAGTCACAGGGGACCTGGTGGTAACCGGTGTGTGATGCCAGGCAGGCTCCCAGGGAATATATGCAGAATAGACAATGAGTCCTCAGGGTGGCCAAGTGCAAAACAGAAGTGATCTACAGATCTCATGGGAAAGGCAAGTTATGAAGGTGATCACTTGGGACTTTGTCCAAGCAGAGGGGAAGAGACTCTTCTGTGGGAATGGAGGATAGTTTGGAGGTAGGAAAAGAAAAACATGGGGAAATAAACTTGCCTTACTTCTCATGCTGATTAAAGAGTATGATGTGTTCTTTTAAGGCACCTGGCCCAGGAAAGATGAGCTGGATCTATGTTTCCTGTGCTTTAATGGGCATATGAGTCACTTGGCATCTTGTTAAAATGCAGAGGGAGGCCGACATTCGGCATGTCTAATGTGCTGTCAGGGGAGGCCAGTGCTGTTGGTCCGCGACCACGATTTGAGTAGTAAGGATTTATAGACATTCTGAATAAATTTTGAGCTTTTAAAAGAAAATCCAGCTGGGCAGGGTGGTGCACACTTGTGATCCCAGCTCATTAGGAAGCCGAGGCAGGAGGATCCCAAGTTCAAGGTCGGTCTGTGAAATTTAGGGAGACCCTGTCTCAAAATAAAATTTAAAAAGGTTGAAGAGGGCTTGGGATGTCACTTATTAGTAGAAGGCCCTGGGTTCAATCACAAAAAAAAGGAAGAAAAGGAAAAAGAAAAGAAAAATGGAAAAAGAAAACCCAATATGGCCCTTGGTGAGGAATAGCCTCCTAATGCTGTTGGACCAAGAGAATTTTTTCTAGTACTTGACTGGTCAATTATTTTGATCCAATAATAATAGTAGTAGTAGTACTACTACTACTATTACTACTACTACTACTACTACTAATAATAATAATAATAATAACAATAATAGTATTAATAATAATAAATGCTGATTCCCTAGGGATTGATTAGTTGCTTGAGGAGAAACATTTGTTTCATATTTTTTATAATTTTAAAAATATGTGTATATATTTAGTTTTTGATGGACCTTTATTTTATTTATATGTGCTGTTGGGAATTGAACCCAGTACTTCACACATGCTAGGCAAACACTCTACCACTGAGCTACAGCCCCAGCACATATTTCTAATATAATTATACAAGCTTCCTGTTGCTGCTGTGATAAATTACCACAAATTTAATGACCTAACAAGTTCATTATCCTATGGTTCTGAAGCCCACAAGTCTGAATTGGGGCTCACTAAGCTAAAATCCAGGTGTGACCAGACATGGCTACCTAGCTTCTAGCTCTGCCTGCATTCCCTGTCAGGTCTCCTGATCTCCATCTTCACAGCCTGGGAAGGTAGGCGGAATCTTTCTCATGCTCTATCATTCAGATCACTGGACTCTGAGGCTCCTTCTGTCATTCATGGGAAGGCCAAAGGTTATAATGGGCCTTCTGATGACACATGATAATCCCCCATCTCAAGGTCAGCTGACTAGAGACCCAAACTACCTCTTGCCATTCATGTACAATGCATTTCACAGGTTCTGGGGATTAGTATGTGAATATCTTGGCGGGAGGCATTATTCTACATATACATAATAATAAATATATATGCAATTTCCCCCCTTTCAACATAAAAAGTACTAAACTCATGCACTCTTCTGATTTTTTTTTCTCCTGTGGTTCTGGGGTAGAACCCAGGGGCATTCTACCAATAGCTACATCTCCTTATTTTGAGACAGGGTCTCCCCGCTAAGTTGCTGAAGCCAGACTGGAACTTGAGATCCTCCTACATTTACCTCCTGAGAAGCTAGGATTGAAGTCATGTGCCACAGCACCAGCTACTATTATTGTACTTTTGGCTCAATATATCTGGTAGGTGGTTTCAAAGAACTACACTAGGATTGAATTTATTTATTTTTTCTTAACTTCTATTTCTTATGGTCCGTTCTCAAGAACAACAGTAAGGCCCTAAGCAATGCCCCAGGAAACCCATGGCCTGCTAAAACCAGCCCTAGATTTACATAATAATTGGATCTCATTATCATGTGTCGGGGCCCTCCCGAGTAATCTCTCCCATAGCCAGTTTAGTGGAAAGTGCTAGATAGGTGGCAGGCTTGCCAGAGCTAGGCCCCTGAGGCCAACACTTAACAGTGAACTTCAAACAGGGCTATTTTATGAGAGTGCCCTGCCTGGTAGGGAGGGAACAGCCAGCCTCTCTCTGTGTGGCCTTGAATTCCCAGAGGGCCTGTCTGCTCTCTTCTCACCTGTCTCTACTCTTAGAGATTGCAAGTTCAAACCCACCCTGTTTCCCCCAACAAAGAGCCACCAAAGGCTGGGCCCACAGAGCCACGTTGAAGGTCAAGGCAACTGTGGGACTCAAGAGGATTTTCACACAAAAGATAGGCATTTGAATATAAAACTTCCACAGAAGCTATATTTTTACCAGGTCAGAGCAGTTTGTACTAAAGCTATAGGGTAGTTTTTTTTTTGTTTGTTTGTTTTTGTTTTTGTTTTTTAATGAAGGGTTTGGAGAACTCAGGGCAAGAGTTGGCATATTTATTCTAGAAAGGGTCACGCAGCAACTATTTTAGGCTTTATGGGCTAAATAGCTCCGTTGTAACTACTCAACTCTGCCACTGTAGTGTGAGAGGAATCAGACAAAATATATACCAATCAATGTGGTTGTGTTCCAATAAAAATTTCTTGTGAAAACAGATTTGCAGCTGGCACAATGGCATATACTTGCAATCCCAACAGCTCAGAAGATTGAGGCAGAAGGATCATAAGTTCAAAGCCAATAAAATATAAAAAAGGTTTGGAGATGTGGCTCAATGGGTAAGTGCCCCTAGTACTTAAAAAAAAAAAAAAGAAGAAGAAAATAGATTTGTAGGGCTGAGGATGTAGCTCAGTGGTAGAGTGCTTACCTAGTATGCATGAGGCCCTGGTTTTGATCCCTAGCACTGAAAAAACAAATAAATAAGTAAATAAAAATAATTTGTGGATCCCTGGCTTAGGAGATGAAGGTTAAAAAAGAGGGCTGCTGAGGTAGAAAAAAATTCATTTTCAGAAATTTCTTCATTTAACAAATATTTATAGAGATCTACTATATTCCAGTTTGGAAGAGCTTTAAAATTACCCACATTTATAGCAGTACAATTTACAAAAGCCAGGTCATAGAATCAGTCTAGGTATCTGTCACCAGATGAATGGATAAAGAAAATGTGGTTCATGAATACAATGGAATTTTATCTAGCCATAAAGAAGAATGAAATATTATTTGCAGGAAAAAGGATTGAACTGGAGAGCATTGTCTTTGAATAAAATAAGCCAGACTCAGAAAGTCAAGGGTCGAATGTACTCTCTTATATGTAGAAGATAGAGAAAAATATTTTAAAAGGGACATTATGAAAATAGAAGGGAGAGGACTGGGGATATAGCTTAATGATAGCTCCCTTGCCTAGCACGCATGAGGCCCTGAGTTCAATCACAAGCACTACAAAAAAAAAAAAAAGAAGAATAAAAAAAAAAAATAGAAGGGAAACCGATACAGTCAGTGGGGGAAAGGGAATGAAAGTGATCAAATTATATTTTGTGCATATTCATTTCATGTATGAATATGTCACAATGAATCTATTTTGTATAATCATAATGCACCAATAACTAAATTAATAACAATATTGATGTGTCTTGTCATCACAATGACCCTAGAAGTCAAGTAGTATCATTTTCCTTGATCTGAATAAAGAAAAAATAGAGAGGGAGGTTAAGAAACAAACCCAAGTTCACACAGTGTTCTAAGTTAGAGCATCCATATTTGAAAGTGGGTAACTGGGGCTCTTAGCCATGGTGGGTGCTGTGATCTCTGGACTGAACGAATGTCCACTGTTTACCCTGAGGGCTGGTGGAGCTGTAAGTGGGTGGGTAGGAGGGTCCATGGAGTCCCAGAGATGATTAAGACCCAAACCTGCCCTGGGAGCTCCAGCCCCTCAGGGAAAGGCTAATTCAAATTAACAGTGGGTGTAACCTTGGGAAAACGGGAGATATTTATAAAATGATTCCATTTTTAGGAAGGTCAAGAATTAGCACCAGTGATCTATGGAGATAAAGGTCAGAAAGACAAACTTGGAGAGTACCAACTAGAGAGGCACAGGGAAACTTGTGGGACTGAAAAGGGTTGTTGCCTTTATCTAGACATCTGGTATGTCTAGGTGAAAAGCCACCAAGAAGACTCAAAAGAATTTAGAAGAAAGAGGAGCAAGCATTTGGTACTGGGAGGACACTGGTGGGTGTGGAACCAGTTTGGGAAGCAGCTGCTCAGCCTGCAGCACCCTGAGGCCTCATCTGGGAAGTGTTATACCTGCCCCAGGTGGGGCCCCAATCCCTCTCCTCAGAGTTCTGTGGAAGGAAATGGAGTCATAGACAACAGCATGCTAGCTATGGACCAGGGAACTTGTGCCTGAGCACCCACTTGTGGGGCAGCCCAATTTCCAGGAATGCCCACAAATCTCTTTAGGTTAGGCTGGGGTCCTTGACACAAATGGGTCACAGATATGGGTCCGCGACAATTATCCAGCTGACCCACAAAAAGGAGAAAGAAGGCCTCTGTGGCCACCAGCCAGGACTTGAGTCTACACAACATTCCCTGTGAGGGGGGCCCTGACCATAAACTCCTCTGTCAGGGTCTTCTTGGAATCCCCACACCCTGCAGCAGACTAGAGATGTGGAGGGTGATCAGCCTGTGCTTAAGGACTACATTTTAAATGATAGCTTTTTAAATGGACCCTGGGCACTCACTCCTCTGGAGGAAGGAAAGCCTTACACTCACAACTCTCAGTTCAGAGGCCCAAACGGCTCACAGCTCTCTGATTGGAAAGGCCGTCCTGCCTCATTGTGGCCTTTAGACCTAAAGGCTCCAACATATGCCACCTTAAGGCTCAGATTTCCTTCTTTCTTTCTTTTTCACAACTCTTCTTTCTTGCCAGGCACATGCCTATAATCCTAGGGACTTGGGAGCCTGAGGCAAAAAGATCTCAAGTTCAAAGCCAGACTCAGTAATTTAGCAAGGCCTTAAGCAACTTAGCGAGACCCTGTCTCAAAATAAAAAATAAAAAGTTCAGGGGTTGAATCCCTAATACCAAAAAATAAAATTAAAAAAAATTTATTTATTTTAAAATTTTAAATCTGTTTTAATTAGTTATACATGACAGTAGAATGCATTTATGCATTCTGATATCATACATAGATGGAATATAATTTCTCATTTTTCTGAGTGTACATGTTGTAGAATCATATTGGTCATATTGTAGAGTCACATATGTACATAAAGTAATAATGTCTGTTTCATTCTTCTATCTTTCCTATCCCCACTCCCCTCCCCTCCATTCACTTCCCTCTACCTAATCTAAGGTAATGCTATTCTTCCCTAGTGCCCCACCCCACCCCACCTTATTGTGAATTAGCATCTGCATATTGGAGAAAATATTCAGTCTTTGGTTTAGGGGGATTGGTTTGTTTCACTTAGCACAATATTCTCCAACTCCTTCCATTTACTGGCAAATGTCATAGTTTCATTTTTCTTTAAAGCTGAGTAATATTCCATTGACTATATATACTACATTTTCCTTATCCATTTATTGAAGGACACCTAGGCTGATTCCATAGTTTAGCTATTGTGAATTAAGCTGCTATAAACATTGATGTGGCTGCATTACTGCAAATGCTGATTTTAAGTCCTTTGGGTATAAACCAAGGAGTGGGATAGTTGGGTCAAATGGTGGTTCCATTCCAAGTTTTCTGAGGAATCCCCATACTGCTTTCCATAATGGTTGTACCAATTTGCAGTTCCACCAGCAATGTATGAGTATGTCCTCCCCCCTCCCACACACATCCTTACCATTATTTTTATGTTTTGTTTTTTGCAGTCCTGGGAATTGAACCCAGGGTCTTGCACATGCTAGGCTAGTGTTCTACTACTGAGCTACATCTCTTGCCTTGGAGGCTCAGATTTTTTTTTCTTTTCTTTTTCTCTCCTTCCTTCCTTCCTTCCTTCCTTCCTTCCCTCCTTCCTTCCTTCATACTGGGGATTGAATTCAGGGGTGCTTTACCACTGAGCTACACCCCCAGCCCCTTTTATTTTTATTTTGAGAAAGGATTTCACTAAGTTGCTAAAAATCATATTAAATTGTTGAGGCTGTCCTTGCACTTTTGATCACCCTGCCTCAGCCTCCCAAGTTGCTGGGATTACAGGCATGTGCCACTGTACCCACTTCAGATTTCTTTATTCCCTGCCCTCGACTTTGGTAAAACCCAAATAGAGAGAGAAGACAGAAGCTATCCTTAGCCCCTGTATTTGCCAACATCCACCTACCCATGCACCCAACCATCCATTTACTTACCCATAAACCTACCTATGTATCCATCCATCCATCCATCCACTCACCCATTCAAATACCTACTCAGGTACCCTTCCATCCACCCTATTACTCACTTGTCTACTCAACCACTCATCAGTCTACCAAAATCTATCCACAAACCCACCAGAACACCAGCTCCAGTTTCTGTTAAAACCTCTTCTTCAAGGAAGAAGATCTTTGGAGATGATTTTCTTCTGGAGGTCAACTCTATGCTGAGAATTTTTGAAGAAGGTAAGATTCCTGAGGCTTGTAATAGTCAAGAAGATGGGAAAGGGGGCCGAATGCTTAGCACTGGTCTGATCGTCCAGGTTTGAACCTGCCGTTTGCTGGCTTTGTGAATTTAGGCAATTTGCATAACTTCTCAATTCCTCACTCCTATGACTTGCAAAAACAGGTGAGAAAAATTACAAACATGGCCACATTTCCTCTTCCTTGTATCCATCCCCTTTGCCATGTGACTTTTCAACTCCCCCACCAAAAAGGTGAGGTCTATTTTCCAATGCAATGAATTTGGGCTGGCTCTGTGACTTGCTTTGGCCAGGAGAATGTGGTAAAGTGAAGTGCCAATTTTTGTTTCTTTAAATATGCAACACTTCCTGAATTTGCATTTTATCCTCTCACAGGGGCCGGTGCTAATCTCCGTATTGTTCTAATTTTACCATTAGGTGCTGCTGAAGTGAGCACGTGATATACCAAATTTGTGGCAGCCTTCCACAATCTTTGTGTTCGTTGTCTTTCTCTTCTTCTCCATCTGTCTCCCACTCTCAACCCCTGTGTTACCTCCTTACATATAAATAAGTCCAGGCTAAATTGTTGGAGGATGAGAGACCACAAGGATTAAAACTTCCATCACTCCAGCCAAATGCAGCAACTCCCAGAAGCTGAGGTGCCCAACCGACCTATAGCTGACTACAGATGCATGAGGGAAGCCAGTCAAAACTAGACTACCCAGCTGAACGCTGCCTAAATTACTCACAGAAACACAAGCAAATAATAGGTGTTTTTTTTAAGCCACTAAGATTTTTGGTGATTTTATGCAGAATTATTGTGGTACTAGATAAATTATGATCTCAGCTAAATTATTTTCGCTAGAAATGGACTCCATCTGAGTTCCAACCAACTGCTTGTGGACCATATGTGACCTCATCTACAGAAACTTAGGGCCTGCATAACATTTCCAGCAAAACAATTTTAAGGGTACATAATTAGCGGGCACTCATGAAAATGCTAAGAAGAGATGTGTGAGGTTTGGTAGACATATAGTAATGTTGGACTCACCTGCCAAATAGGGGGGACCAGCCACAACACCGCAGACAGTCTCTTCATATTAAAAAAGAAACCTGGTATGTCCAGCTTTCTTGAGGATGTTCTGCCCTTCTCCAGAAAATGATGGGCAACTGAACACGAGGTGTGAGCAGACAACATCTGGAGACCACCCTATACCCACAGCTTGGAGTTTAAAGGATCTGGAAGGCCTTGATCTTGATAAAATTGTAGTTTCAGAAGAGAGTCACAGATTTTACACCAACACAATGGTATATGTGAGAGTATTTTTTGTTGTCTTGTTTGTGGTGACAAAAAAACAAAACTGGAAGCTGCCAGAATGTTCACCAATAAGGAGGTGATTGAAGAAATGTGCTACCTGTACATCTGATTTACTTTCAAAGTAAATTAAAATTATCATTTAAAAAATATTTTTAGTTTTAGATGGACACAATACCTTCATTTTTAAAATTTATTTTTATGTGGTGCTGAGGATCAAACCCAGTGCCTCACATGTGGTAGGCAAGTGTTCTACCACTTGGAGGGTTGGTGCTACAACTCCAGCCCTAAAATTATCTTTTGACCTACAGATGTATTGTTAGGAGAGAAAAATCAGGGCTGGGGATGTGGCTCAAGCAGTAGTGCGCTTGCCTGGCATGCGTGCGCCCCGGTTTGACCTCAGCACCACATACAAACAAAGATGTTGTGTCTGCCGAAAACTAAAAAATAAATATTAAAATCCTCTCTCTCAAAAAAAAAAAAAAATCAAACTGAAGAATAATTATCCCACAGAGAATGATCCTATTTTTATAAACAAAAAAAATCTCATCGGTTATGGTTTAGGTGTCCCCCAAAAGCTCTTGTGTGAGACAATGCAAAAACATTTAGAGGTGAAAAGATTGGGTAATGATTGCCTTAACATAATCAATGCATTAATCCCCTGAGAGCAATCAACTGGGGGGGAACTGTAGACACTGTGGCCGGAGGAGGTGGGTCGCCCAGGGCATACCTTTGGTTTTATATTTTGTCAGTGGTGAGGGAAGCCTGCTTTCTTTGCTTTCTGGTGGCCACATCCTGGACTGCTTTCTTCCTCACCACACTCTTTCACACCATGATTTACTTCTGCCTCACCTTGGGCCCAGGGCAATGGAGCTGGTCATAAATGGACTGAGACTTCTGAAACCAAGAGCTCCAAATAAACTTTTCCTTCTCTCAAACTGTTCTTGACAGGTCTTTTGTTCACAGCAGTGAAAAAGCTCACTAAAACACCATCTAAGTGTATAAATATTAGTACGGATTTGTAGAGGTATGGAGGTTTGGAAGGATATGTACCTACAAGACTGGACAAAGTAGGAGAGATTATTAGCTTTTACTTTGTGTTTATTTTTTAATATATGGAAATAATCGCAGCCAGAAGTCTGTAATCCAGTGGCTCAGGAGGCTGAGGCAGGAAGATCAGGAGTTCAAAGGCAGCCTCAGCAATTAAGTGAGACCCTAAGCAACTTAATGAGACCCTGACTCTAAATAAAATATAATAAAAGGCTGGGGATGCGGCTTGATGGTTAAGTGCCCTGAGTTCAATCCCCATACAAAGAAAAAAGCAAACGGACAGAAAGTTGCAAGAATGAAAGTACAAATAACAAATAACACCTGTATACCCTCCACTCAGATTTACTTGCTGTTAAGATTTTACCTCTCTTCCTCTTTCCTCTCCTTTTTTCTTTCTTCTCTTACTATACACACACCTCTCTCTCTCTCTCTCTCTCTCTCTCTCTCTCTCTCTCTCTCTCTCTCTCTCTCCCACACACACACACACACACACACACATACACACACAGAGTTTTTTCTGACCCAAATGAGAGTAGGTCAGATACACTGACAATTTACTCCTAAACGCTTCAGAGTGTGTTTCCTTGAAGCACAGAGACATTCTATTACATAATCACAGCACAGCCAGCAACTTTAGTAAATTTAATTGACACTAAGTATGTTCTCTGATTACAAGAGAATTAAAGTAGAAATCAATAACAGAAAGATATAGGAAATTCCCCAAAGATATAGAAATTAAATAATTCACTTCTAAATAACCCAGGGATCAAAGAGGAAGTCACAGAAGGAATTAGAAAATATTTCAAGTTTAACAATGTTAAATAAGGAGATTTACTTGCTGTTAAGATTTTACCTACTGATCACTTTCCTCTGTACGCTATTTATAATTCTCCATGTCCATGACCATGTGATTTTACACTGCCACCCACTGGAGTGGGAGGAGGTTATTTTCCCTCCCTGCTGATATTGGGACACGTGAGGCTTTGGCCAAAACAAAGGTGGCAGGATGATGGTATGCCAGTTCCTGACCACAGCCTTGTTTTCTACAATCTTGGGATTCTACCCTTCCTCTGGTTCCTGCTCAGGGCCACTCTGGGTCCCAGAGGAACACCAAGAGAGAGAACTCAGCTCATCCAACACAGGAACTAAAATCAACTGTGCACACAGAATGAATTAGAATGGCCCAGCCAAGCCCTACCAACCTGCAGACATATCAGAAAGAAATACTTACTGTTGTAAACCACAGAGATTTGTGCATTTGTTATGCAGCAATGACTGACCAATATAGTTGCTTATGAATATTTATAAAACACTGTATGCTAGTGATTTCTTTAAGATTTTTATTTATATTAACTCATTTAATACCAACAATCCTTTTCCATAAATGAGGAAACTCAGCTTAAGTTACTTACCTAAGGTCACATAGCTAATGATTGATAAATTGTGTGACCATGAGACACATTGCCTCTAGACTTATTCTAGCTGAGATAACAATTTATGGTGGTAGTTGCTTATAATAAGTCATTTGATACCAACAATTCTTTTTCATGTAAGAAAACTCAGGTTAAATTACTTGCCCAAAGCTAAAGGGTTAATAATCTAGTAAACTGTGTAACCATGGTACAAACTGCTAGGCAGACAATAATTGGTGGTGGTACTTGTTTAAACCAGTTTGAGTAGGGGTTTCAGTTGTTGTCAAATTCACCTGCACAGCCTTCTCCCTACTTCAAGCCTCCCCTCCTCATCTTCTCTAGCCCCAGGGAACCTGATTTGCTTTCCCCAAACATTAATTTGCACCTGTGCTCCTCAGAATGCCCCAAGGGTTTAAAGTTTTAGAGCCCTAAAGTTAGTCCTGAGTCTGTTTTTCTGTCTACAGAAAATGCAGGAAGGGAGGAAAATCACCAAGATGAGATATATATATATATATATCCATAAATATATATATATATATATATATATATATATATATATATATATATATTTAAAGTCATGAGAACAAAATGGAATTTAACACTCGGTTAACTTCTTCCTAGAAAAGGTAAAGAAGCAGGTCCTTCATTCCAGCAGGTGAGCTACAAAAGCTCAGGCAGACCTTGGAGCTTAGGGGAGGAATGCACTTAGAAAGTGAGATGACTAGGTGCAGGATTCAGGCCCAAGAAAACAAAAAAGGCCAGGCTTAAAAAAAAAAAAAAAAAGGCCAGGCTTTTTACAGCCAGCTCACACCCATCTCTGATGCAAATGACCTCAGAATTAAAGAGATAAAACTACTTCTGTGGGATTAAAAAAGGAGGTTGGGGCTGGGTGGGAAATAAGAGCAGTCTGCTATTGCAGACAAGAGGAACCCCAGGGAAGGAAGCCAGGCTCCCTTTATGACCCAGGAGAGCAGCTGGACCAAAGGGCCTCTCCAGGGATCAGGTAACCAGTTTTGCCTCCTCCCAGGGCTCAGAGACTAGCACTGGGGCTGGCCGAGGGCCTAGAAAAGATGCTGCAAGTCCTGCCATTGGGCTGCTTACCCTGGTCTTGGTCCCTCCCTTCTTTTTGCCTCCCTCCCTCAACATCCCTGTTCCTTTAATACCTCATGAAGTAAATTCTCCAGATGGAACCATGATGAGGATCAATACCTACGTTGTAGAAAGAACTCATTAACAAATGAGATCTCCCTATTCCCTTGAGATCAACAAAGGACAGAATAATGTACAAAAAAAATGCTATTAGGAAACAACAAAAAAAAATGTTCAAGATGCTAATGATTTTTCACAAGGCAAATTATTGCTTATTTAAAAGTTAGTCAAAAAACCCAAACTTTAAATAGCAATACCCAATTCTGGCAGTTTTGAAGTGAGATTTGTACCTTAATACTTCAATGGTGAAAGTAACAATGAAAATGATTACATCCTTTGATGTAGGAAATCCACTTCTGGAAATCTATCCAGAAGTAAAAAGAAAAATTCAATCCATGATGTAAAATATGAAACACACAGACACAAAACAAAAATCCCCCATGCACAAGTGTATTCACTGCAATGTTATTTATAAGTGCATATATCTTAATAAGGAAAAATACAAGAATAAGAAAATAGAGTCATTAAAAATGGTTATGAATACTATTTGGCAACTTGGAAAATGGTAATGCTATAACAATGATAAAATGCAGGACATGAAAACTTCATGTACCGTGATTACACTAGACTTAAAAATAAGCTGAAACTTGGGCTGGGGTTTCAGCTCAGTGGTAGAGCGCTTACCTAGCACACGTGAGGCACATTAAAAAAAAAAAAAAGATTGGGGCTGGGATTGTGGTTTAGCGGTAGAGTGCTCATCTGGCATGCATGAGGCACTGGGTTCGATCCTCAGCACCACATCAATGTAAAATAGATATTGTGTCCACCTAAAAAACTTAAAAAATAAATATTAAAAAAAGATTAAATAAACAAAATAAAGGTATTGTGTCCCTCTACAACTAAAAATATACAAAAAAATAAGCTGAAACTAAAAATTAAATAGCAGAAAGGTCAGTAGGATAGAGGGAAGGGAACAAAGGGAGGGAGGAGGTAAAAGAAATACTAGGGACTGAATTAGAACAAATTATATTCCATGTTTTTATAATAATGTAAAAATGAATCTTAACATTATATATAACTAAAAACATCAATAATAAAAAATAAGCTGACAGCTCAGCTTATTGGCACATGTCTGTAAATCCTAGTTAGTGATCTGAGAGGCTGAGGCAGGAGGATTGGAAGTTGGAGGCCAGCCAGGGCAACTTTGTTGCAGCCTGCAACAAAATATCATGGACTGTATAACTTAGACAATAGATATTGCTCAAAGTTCTTGAGGCTCAAAGTCCAAGATTAAGGCACCTGGTGAGGGTTCACTCTCTTGTTCAGAGAGCCATGAACCTCCATGCAGAAAGGCAGATGACCCCTTTGGGCCTCTTTCATAAGAGCACTAATCCTCCCCAAGTGCTCTCTTCCCCAAAGCTCTGCCTCTTAATATCATTGTTTTAGGAATTAAGTTTCAACATTTGATTTTTGCATGGGACACAAATATTCAGAACTTGGTCCCAACTGGCCAGGAGGAATATGGACAGGGCAAGCAGTGGCTGAAGTTTTTAGTGTGGATGATGCATTGGTAGTGAGTGGTGCTAAAGGACATGGCTGGGGAAGGAGACTTGGTACCTCTTCACATAGCTGGGGATCGAACCCAAGAACCCAAAGCCTGGTGCATGCTGGGCATGCACCCTGCTTTTAGACTAACAGCTTTATTGTGGTTTTAAGTGATACAGAAGCTCTAAGCTGTAGGAGGGTCTCCTGCAACCGACTTGGAGGTCACTACAGCTACAAATGGATAAATGTGAGGCTGTGACCACCACCTCCCCGGGCTTCAGAAGCCTCACTCTTCTTTCCTTGCCTACCCCCACCAGCTACTCCTGGCAGCACAGGAACCTTTAGCATGTAGCCCTATCCCTGCCCTAGGCCAGACACTGTGGGCAACACATAGCAAGTGCTAGAAGCTGGTCATATGACCTCTGCCTGTGGGACCACTAGGCCAGCTAGTGGATCCCACTCTGCAAATGTCCATGATGACTGCAGACAGGAGCTGATAGTAAGCAGTTACAGGATTTTTGCAAACCATTAGTAAAAGCTAAAATTATATACATTTACAATTAATCATATAAAAAATAAAGATGGGGCTGGGGAAGGTAGCTCAGTGGTAGAATATATGTGTATGTGTGTGTATATGTGTGTGTGTGTGTGTGTGTGTGTGTGTGTGTGTGTGTGTACTATGTGTGAGGCCCTGGATTTAACCAGGAAGAAAGAAAGAGAGAAAGGGGAGTGGGGTGGGGAAGAAGATGAAAAAGGAAAACAGAAAAAAAAAAGATGATATTCAAAATTTACAACACAATAGTTACTTTACTACACATTACTATTATCTGTGTTCTCACGCCCATGTATTGTTTCTACCCATTTTTCTTGTCTGTAGGATGGAAGTACCACTATGCTTGTCCTACTCTGGTACAGTAATATCACATTGGTGGCTAGGAATCAGCCACAGTGAGAGTATTTATACCCTACAAATCAGAAAATGCTACACATCAGGACTTGATTTGTTGCTCCTCTCCCTCTCCCTTCCCCACCCTGTCAATGGTCAATACCCTCCACATGGGCTTTCCTGAAGCCGTTCCATCGGCATTAGTCATTTTTCATTACTATAAGATATCTGAGGCTAGGGAGCTTTACAAAGCAAAGAGGTTATTTAGTTCTGGAGGTTCAAGGGCATATCATATCACTAGCATCAGTGTAGCTCTGGTGAGCACTTGCATGTGCAAGAGCATTTGTGGGAAGAAGAAATCACATCTACAGATAGGAAGCTAGCTTTCCCATCCATACATAGCATACATAGGAGAGATGGGTTCCACAGTGCCTTCCAAGGACACACCCCCCACTGGCCTAAGGACCTCCCACTAGGCTCTGCCTCTTAAATGTTTCACATCACCTCCCACCAATGCACCTCGGTACAAAGTTTCCAACACCTAAAACCCTGGGATATACTCAGACCATATTCAAGCTATAGCAGCATCTCTGATGGCACAGCCACAGGCCACCTTCCAGCTTCTTACCTAAGCCACCATCAATTTTATTCTCAGCTCATACAATCCAAACTTATAGACTTTGGTTACTTTTGTAGGGTTCCCCAGACATAAGGGAACCTGTACAATGTTGTAAGGTTCTAAGCAGTAAGAGAGAAAGAAGGAGCTAGGTGCAGTGAGAAACACTTAATTTGTGATAAACAAAATAAGCATGTCAAATTTGAAGAGTGAAAGAAACCAAGAGGTATCACTGAGGTCTCTCACTCCACTGAGCCCCTGATGCACACAGTTTATTTCCTCCATCATTCATTCTACATGTGTGGAGCTGCACCCTGTGCTAGCACTGGAAGTAGATGTGAGTCAAGTACACACAGGGTTCCCTCCCACCTCCCACTCCTCCTCCCTTCAGGGTTTAGTCAGAGCAGCGAAGGCTGTAGCCTGTGCCACACTGCCCAGCTTTGAATTAAGAGTCCTCTATTTGTGATTTTCCCAACCTTGGTGAGCTTGTCACTATAAATCTAAAAGGTAGGTATTATCAACCCATTTTACAGATGAGGCAGCTGAAGTATAATATGCACAGTTAACCTGTTTTTAATAGATGATAATGATGTTTCTTAGGGTCAAGTATGTACTAATGGACCAAGTCTGTAAGGTGAGTGTGTTCTAATGAAGTATTATGACCCTATGGCCATTCCCAGTATTGAGATATATTATTCTTTATCCCAGTTTCCTGCAATTATATATCTGAAGAATATCCTTAATCACAGTGTGTAATGCAACCTAGGGTTGTGAAGTTGACCTGGGAGCTTCTCCCTAGGGCTGGGGATGGCACAGGAGACAGTTCCAGGAGACTCCCAAGGCACAAGGCACTGTGGTTTTTAGATGATGCACACTTTACACAGAAGTATGTTAACTATATTTAGAAAATTCAAAATTAAGGTTCCAGCTCTCAAATATCCTGCTTATAAACAGGACTCAACCTTCCTAGAATGTCTGGGGAAATAGGGACATCATTAATTCTGGTCACACTCCTACCCCTACAAGGTTCTGAGGGGCCCAGCTGACTACAAAAGTCCACTTCCAGGGGACAATCCAAACTCCTCAGGAATATACAACTCTAGATAGGGTTCCTCAGCTTTTTAAAACTCATGACCATTTTTGTGTCATGAAAAAAAAAAACAAAAAACAAAAAAGCCAAAAAACAAACCCTTCTCCTTGTTTGAAATTTCAAAGTAAATTAGGACTGCAAATCTATCAAAACATCTTCCATAAGACTAGTTAAGCATTTATTATGGTGCTAGTCCAGGGGAAAGTCTGGAGGAGAAGGTAGATCAAAATCAACAGCAGCCCCATGTGCCCACTTTGGGAAATGGCCCCACCCCAGTGCCCAAGCAGGGACTGGATTCCGGTAAGGAAATTAGGCTTCCCCCAGGACTCCTGCTGAGAAACAAGGTCAGGTCCACTCCTCACCTTGCCCAGTTAGTCTTGCCCCACAAAGGACACCTCAAGGACAAAAAGTTAAACCACAATGTGGGACATTCCACAGGGTGATTGATCTGGTTTCTGTGACAAATCAGTGGCAGGGGTAATAATGAGGCAGGAAACTAACTGGTTATAACATGGATCATGCCTGGCTGCTGCTATAAACCAACCAACTGTGAAACAATCCAGATGGCCTGACTACAGGTTGACAATGAGACAATTCCAAAAATGTGTGTTTGGTTAGAAGAATGATAATAAGCATTGATTTAAGAAAATATCCATAGTTACATAATTCAAATATGATATATGCATGTATGGAAATGTTATAGCAAAATCCATTAATTTTTACAATTAATATGACTAAAGAAATATTTTAAAAGGTAACAAATGAAAATAAAAAAAGAAAATATCCATATTTGTTAAAAATATCTATTTAAATGAGTAGTGATAGAATGTATGATACTTGGGATTTACTTTAAAATATTTTTTCAGCATCAGGGGGCTCTTGCTAAGTGTTGAGTATGGGTAGTGGTGTTCTGCTGTGTCATTCTCTGACTTTGTGCATGACTAGAAATTTTCATAATTAAAAGATGTAAAACAAAGAGTCAATTAAAGCTGGGCACTATGGCACATACCTATAATCCCAGTGACTGGGAAGGCTGAGGCAGGAGGACTGCGAGTTCAGTCAGCCTCAGTAATTCAGCAAGGCTCTAAGCAACTTAGCAAGACCATCTCAAAATAAAAAAAAATTAAAAAGAGCTAGGGATGTGGCTCAATGATTAAGTGACCCTGAGTTAAAAAAAAAAAAGTCAATTAAAGCAACCATGGCCTTCTTCAGCTCCATGAACTTATGGAGACAATCACCTGAGACACTCTCTGCAACAAGTCTTATCATTCACACACAACAGTTACAAGCTGGTTTCTATGTTTGAAAAAGTTGTTTCCTCAATCTTACTTGTGGGGCTTACAATTCATTTTGTGAACAAAAAAATCTTTGAAAGGTAGAAAACTCCTGGAAGTAAGAGAGCAGGAGAAAGAAAAAAGACATGAGGAATGCTGCTAGGAGTTCCCATACAATTGAAATGGAGCCTAAGGGACTTCCTCAGGTACAGAACAACTGGCTGACCATCTTACCATGGGAGCTGAACATGCTTCTCTTGAACAAAGGGATTCAATCTGGCTGCAAATATAGCCCATGGAATAGAATCTAGTGTCCACGGAGCCCTGACGCAAAATCTTAAAAATGCACTAGAGTTTCTACAGAGTTCTTGGCTTCCTCTAGATTTTTAAAGTAATTCATATTCCACAGAAGTTAAGAATCTGAGCTCTTTTTGAAAATTATTTTTTAGTGTAGATGGACACAATATCTTTATTTATTTTTATGTGGTGCTGAGGATCAAACCCAGTGCCTCACATTGGCAAGGCCAACACTCTACCACTGAGGTACAGCTCCAGTCCAAGAACCTCTGCTCTTAAAGAGAGTTAAAAAGCCACCTGCTGGACTGAAGCCCTTCCCATGGGTTGTTAATACAATTTTTATTTGAGAATATCTGATAGTTTTAGGAATGTTCTCACTGGGTCCCAAAACACCAGATTGACAGTCCATCTCCAAAATCCACAAACACACCAAGCAGCCTTGTCCTGCTGATGGGCAGGTCATATCCATGGCAGGTTCTGCTTGTAAACACCTCCACCTCCACTTCTATATTGCAAATGTCCTGGGCATGAAAGGCCAGGGGAGGCAATCTAAATGGCAGCCTGCTCGACCACTCGGATCCCCTACTGACTTCTCAGACCACGGGGAGAAAGAGATCCCTCATTCCCAGGTCCATCTCTGCAAGCAGATGCCAACAGGTACAATAGATAAAGCAACATGTAGACACAGACATTTAGTTTATTTTTCCTGGCAGTGACAAAAGTCAGCAAAAGACAAGAACTTCAATGCCCTAGAAGTCCTCCTGGATCTAATGTCAGCACACACTGGCTGGGAATAGGGTGGGATCCCCTTTTTATAATCATCCCATAATTTCTCATCCTAGGACACAGTGCTTTCTTGGGTTTCCTGTCCTCTCAATAAGGACATACAGATTCTCTCTCACTAAGAATATCAATCTAGAAGTTCTTTTATTCTCACAAGCTGTCAGGTGGAAGGAAGGACAGCAGCAGCATTCAGTTTTAGTGAATGGTGGAATCCAAGATGTCAGCTGAAGGTAGCTCCATGAAAGACTGGAGGGTGACTATGCTGAAGGGCTGCTCAGCACTCACTTCATTGCCTGTTGCTTGGTTCTCCCCAGTTGAGGTGTGGAGGACCATCCGTCTAATGGCAGAGGAGATCTGAGCCCACTATGAAACCAATAACTGCCTGCAGGACTCTGTGAATACCTGTTCTCTGATAGCCCACACATTTCTCTGGGAAGAGCTGGTTCACATCAACGCCGGAGCCTCAGAAAGAACGCATGTTTACACTCTGTACTCTCCAACGGGTAATATTTATCATAAAAATCTAAAACATACTCTTCAGTCTTGAATCCAAACTTCTGGTAGAGCAGCATAGCGGGGTTGCTTGCTGAGACGTGAAGGGTTACATCCTTGCCCATGCAGGTCTGCCAAAAGAGTGGAAAAATACAAGATGAAAACAAAAAGGCCTGAGGGAAAATGAGTAGGTGAAGAAACTCTTTCAAGCGTAGGCAGTTAGTTATGGAAACTGGGGAAATAAGGGACTGAGGCCGAGGCACCGCAGTACTTAGCAACGGCTAGAAACCGAAGGACATTTTGCTGCTGATCTAAACATTCCTAAGACTAAGGAGATAATGAAAATCTGGGCATTGTTTTTGTTTTCCTCTGAATCAAAGGGTCAAGGGAGATATTTTATTGTCAACTTTACTTATAATTGAATTACATTTAAATGTCAAACATATCAGCATCAACTCTATGACAACCTTCAAGAATTAAAGATTGAGATAGTTCTACTTTTATAAACTAAATGTTATCTCATACCCTGCCCTCCAACATATAAATTCCCCCCAGATGTGCTAGAAAAGGTGCTAATCTACACACATAGATACTAAATATTAAGAATTTTTTATTAGCTAACATGACAGTATAATGATCTTGACATATCATACATTTGAATCAAATGGGGTATAATTTCTCATTTTTCTGATTGTACAGGTTGCAGAATCACATTGCTCATACAGTCACCTATATACATACAGCAATAATAATGTCTATTTTATTCTGCTGCCCTTCCTATCCCCCCTTCCTCTCTCCTCCCCTCCCATCACTTCTCCCTATCCAATCTAATGTGATACACTTTTTTTTTTCTTTTTCTCCTTACAACATCATACATGTATTCTGTATAATGATGAGGGTCTCCTTCCATCTTCCGTGCAACTCCCCTTCTCCCTCCTTTTCCCTCCCACCTTTCTTCCCTATTTAGTGGTAATCTTCTTCTCATGCTCTTCCTTCCTATCCCATTTTGAGTCACCCACCCCTTATATCAGAAAAGACATTTGGCATTTGTTTTTTAGGGACTGGCTAACTTCACTTAGCATAATCTGCTCTAATGCCAACCATTTCCCTGCAAATGCCATGATCTTGTTACTAAATATTAAGAATTTAATCATAAAACCTGAGGACTTTGTCCAGACCCTCTGAATCCCAAATCCACCTTCCATCCCTCCAAAACTGACAGTATTTGCTTCACAGAAATGATATTTCTGAATTTTGCATTGGCCTAATCTTTGAGGAAAAGGGTAATAATTGTTCTGTGAACACAAGACAAGCTCTTAGGTTCTTTAACCAGCTACACAGAATAAGGTGTTCCAAAAGCCAGAGAAATTAGGAACTCGTTTTTTTCTTTTTCTTTCTTTTTCCTTTTTGTTTTTTTGTACCAGGGATTGAACCCAGGGGTGCTTAATCACGGAGTAACTTCCCCAGTCCTTTTTGTTTTGAGACAGGGCTTTGCCAAGTTGCTGAGGCTGGCCATACACTTGTGATCTTCCTGCCTCAGCCTCCCAAGCTGCTGGGATTAAAGGCATGCACCATTACACCCAGCAAGAAGTTGTTTTTTAATGAGGAAGGCACGGGGACTGAAGTTGACAGAGTCCTGAGATTTGTAATCCATGATTCCCAAGGCCTCTCTGTAAGCACTCTGAAGGCCACTTGGCAGCTACCATCTTTTCTCTGCTTAACCCACAATGTATACCCAAAGCCATTTTGGGGGACAAAAGAGCCCTGCCACTATAACCAGGACAAGGGCATATTGAGCTTATAAAGTAAATTTTGTGGGGTGATATTAATGTTCTCTAGATGACAAATACACATCACCTAACCTTAACAATCACCAAGTACTACCAATTGAGCCCCCTGAATTTAGGCCCTGGGATTGATGATCTGAATGGGGTGCAAGGTACATACATACAAAGATGAACCACTCCTCCACCCATTTAGCAAAGATCACCTCCATGACAGGTCTTATATTCAGCACTGAGAACACACACTGAGATGTCACCCCTGCCCTCCCTACAGGCCCTTTCTGGTAACACAAAAGGCAGAGAACCCTATAGGCACCCTGCTAGGATAGAACGATAAATGCAGAGAAGATTGATTCTGTGGGTGGGATGTGGTAGAAATAACTCAATGGGTCTCAGTTGAAACATAAGGTAGCACAGGTTAATTGCTAGGAGTGATTTCTTGAGAATGAAGCAATTTCTAGCAAGATGGTTTTTAAGGATCCTACCAACATTTGGGAATTATTAAGAAAGTTTCATTAGAAATTGGAAAATAAGTGCCATTAAAAATTGGAAAAAACATTTTATCATCTCCAGCATCTCTTTAGAAGGAACCTTGGCCACATCAAGTTTACACTCAGTACTCTATACAAATACTTCCTAAACAATAGTTACCAGAAACATTACCAGGGAGAAAAATAATTCCTTGAAGAGGGGACATTATTGCATTTTTATTTGACATTAGCATATAGATATGTGATATATTTTCTTCAAAGGTAAAAGAGATATATCAAAGGAAGAATTGAATATTAGAATCAAGTTGTAGAAGGGTCACAACAGTTTATACAGTGATAGCTAAATTAAAATAAATAGACTACATGCTATTTATTGTAACAGTTGTGCTAAAATATTATAACTACTTAAAACAAAACAAAAACTTCTCAGAATTTTGACAGTTTGAGTCAAGAGCAGCAGCAGTTACCAGTATGGATAGTACACATACATTACAGTCTTACATTTAGGTGTTTTGTTGTTTAATTTATGACATATATTCACAAAATGGTTTCTCTGAAACCAGGGTTTGAACAGTAATTTTATTTTAGGGGGGGCTCTTATAGCCCAGAGTGGTAATGATTGGCTTCCTTTCACTTGGTCTCTGAGGCCCCACCACTGGGCTGTGCTGGACAGGACCAGCTCAGCTTCATGACTCCAGGTCATTTAGTGGAGCCCTGAAAGGTAAATCAGGAGCACAGACCACTTGCCTGAATCAGATGATAGATCATGAAAGTTGCAATCCCCGCTCTTCTCCATTCAGGATGGACAAACAGAAATGAAATATATGCTTCATTATATTTCACATCAGGAACCATGAAGCCAAAGGCAATAATGACTTTTTTATAAAGGACGACTACACTGAAGTCTGGATACTGCAGGCACTCAGACAGGTCAATGCCTAAAGAAAAAAAAACAACCAGAGACTCAAACTGTGTGCCTTTTGGAATTAAGGCACACCAAGCTGTTCAATTTGTACTTATAGCTATACCTGCATGCTAAAAAAATCCCAAAATTGGAGGCAAAGATATTACCATAGATACCACACATTCAAATCACAAAAATGAATTTTAGAAAATATCAAAATTAACATAGTCTTTTCTAAATACATATGTTAAAAAGATGAGAGGCAGGACAGGTTGGATAGGAGAGAGCGCTCAGGTTCAGAACCGGACACACCTGGCTTTGACTCAGCCTCCTCTACCATGTGTGTGACTTGGCACATTTCAAAATGTCTCAAGGCCTCAGTTCCTGCAACATGTAAGCAAGGAGCATACCCAGACCTGACAGAGCTGGGTAAAGATCCCAGAGAGTGTCCATTTCTTATTACCCCCTCCATATACAACTTATAAGTTTTTTATATAAATGCTACCTTTTATAATAAAGAAGTAAAATTTAAAAAATGATTCTGTGCATGATGTATGAAGGTACCTAGCATAATGGCAGAAGCAGCAGATGCTCCCAGAATGCTACTTTTGGCCCCAGTATCACTCCCAGAAGAATGAGCACAGCTCTGCCACCACATGCACTATTATATGATTATTAGGCAGTAAAGATGACATGGCTCTAAATCTTGGTGAAATCCTAACATCTGGAAGACATGGATTAGATAATCC
Organism: Urocitellus parryii; assembly: GCF_045843805.1. Taxonomy (NCBI): domain Eukaryota; kingdom Metazoa; phylum Chordata; class Mammalia; order Rodentia; family Sciuridae; genus Urocitellus; species Urocitellus parryii. The sequence goes on from NC_135536.1 coordinate 157,392,405, forward strand.
TTTAGGTTTCAAAGCAGATCCAAAACAACATGTGTATATTTAGCAATTAAAATGTGTTCCTCTAATTGATGGCTCTGGTCCTCAGAGACAATTTCGTTAAGGCTGATAAGATAACAAACCCTACTGGGTTTACTTTTATTCTCAAAGTCCATGACTGAGGTATTTGGACTTTTAAAAACACCTTTTGGCAGTACTAACACTCACTAAGGAACAGCTAAACCAATAAAGCATAAAGAACTATTAAGCCAAAAACAAAAGTGTCCAAACGCACCCAAGCTACCAGTCTGTGTATCTTTGATAGACATTACCTGGTATCTAAACATAGGTAGAAGCAAAACAGGATGAATCTTTTATTCTGGAAGCAGAGACAAACAGGGAAGAGAAACAAACAAAAACACTGTTTATTACTTTAATTGCTGGCTTCTTCTTGATCTTAGGAAAGTGAGAGGCATTTATATTTTAATATTTCTATGTTAGTAGAAACAAACTACATGAAATCATAAGACTAAAGGTCTTAGGGTCATGTGGCATACACTAATTTAAAAAGGTGAACTACATAGAAAATTGATCTGCCTGGTTTGGAAGGGGGAACATACCAGGCCAGAAAAACTCCTGACACATAGAGTTGATCGTTGGGATGTGATTTGGTCGAACATAGCAGTAATCGAGAGGCGCGTCGGGTTCAGGTGTCCAATGAGGGTCACTCTTGTGCAGGTGGGAACGAATCTGTGACAGAAGCTGTAGTTTGGGTGGCTTTGTCTCATAATCACGCCTCCAGCAACACAGAAAATAAACAAATTCAAGTCAAGAAAAATAGCTTATATTATTCCTAGCTAACTCACACATACTTTGATCTGCTTTAAATTTTAAACTAATTTATACTGCTCTATATGATAGACTCATTATTAGAAATTATCCTAAGCCAGTCTGGATACTGGCTCAATTGAGACATCTCTGCATTTTTTCTCATTTCAGAGACTATTAAACTTCCAGATTTAAAATTAAAATGATTAAGATAATCACAAAAAATCTACTAGTTGATTTATCTTTGTTTTATAAAAGGACCATCTTGTCTATAAAAGGACAGCTGAAACAAAGAAAGGATGGAAGAGCACCCAAAGCAGAAGTTTTTGGTCACAGAAAAATGGAGTGCTGAAACCACAAACATTACTCCCTGTGACACACTCAATACCACATCTCTTCCCCATATACCTGATATAGGGTTTCAAAATTCGAGAAGTATAAGGGCTGACAATACTTTGGTCCACGGCCATATCTTCTGATCCCACCAAACGATACAAAAACTTGGTGGTCTGATGCCGAAATCCTTTCCTGGATGGCAAGGCAGTCTATGTGAAAGAAACGTGGTTATATAAACATAAAATTACTCAAAGGATTGGTTAATTTCCATATGTAATTAGTACTTATGGTATTTCTATGTGTCAGAAAGTAGGTCTTTCTGCATTACTTATTTGGAAAGCTCAAATTTCAGTTAAAACTTTGTAGACAACTTTTGCCAACTAGATAACAAAAAACTAACCCCAGTTATAATAAAGTCAAAATGATTTTTAAAAATTTAAAAATCTTAAGTCACTTGAGTGAAATGCAGGACTAAACACTGGATTTACAGCTTCTTTTTGTCTATGTTATGTATTCAGCCAGTCTCTAAATACTAACCAGCACTAGCATCAAGTAGGTAACATACACATGGGACATACTGTATGACTACACTATTATGCAATGTGCCACAGGGGCCAATTACTGCTGTCCTTGTGTATGGGTTTTCTGAAATATGTCAATTTTTCATGAGCAAAACTGACAAAAATGGGAGTGATGTTAATTTATCATCCCTAAAACAAATCTCAATTAGCAGGGAGGCCCTCTCAGAGGGAGGGTGTCCTAGCAGAACTGGGGAACTTCACAGATTCCCTGTGAAGCCCAAGAGCAGCACTGAAGGCATGCTCTTCTGCAATGACTGCTGCTCCAGGGCCCTCATTAGTGTAGTAACAGAACATGTGCAATTAGGGTTTTATAGCACAGAGCTCAGAAGTAAAATTAAAAGGCACATTTATAAAGTGGATTGCCAAGGGTTGGATGAAGTTTAGAAACCTGAGTTGTTTTTGTAGAATCAGTTTTCTCTTAGCCTAGAAAATAACTTTGTTGAAAGAAGAGCAAGATTTCTTCCTTTGTAATTTTCTCTCATACTTTCCCAACCTGGACACCAAAATTTTCAAAAGCCAACTTTGAAATTCTTTCAAGGCTTAAAGTAAGTTTCAAAGTAATCATCCCTGTAGGTATAAGTGGCTCCTCATATCCAAAGGCACAGTCAATTGCTCCTCCCTTTCAATCTGGGTGGGCCTTATGAATAGTTTCGACCAATCAGAAAATGAGAGAAGTAACATGAACTTTGGAATCTAGGTCTAAAGACACTGGCAGCTTCCCATATCTCCCTCTTTGAATTGGCCTGCACGTGCTAAACCAGTGAATGACTAGCGGCCATATGGAGACAGGCTCTGGAAGAAGAGAAGTATTCTGGGCATTACAGTCACAACCCAGTTCCCTAGCAAGTACAGCCACATAAGTGACCCCAGTCTTCAGCTCTCGAAGTAAACAACCCAGCTGAGCCCAGTAAATTCACAGAATCAGAGGAAATATTAAATAGTTATTATAATAGGACACTAAATTGGAATGGTTTATAATGCAGCAACAGTAAACTAACACACTAGGCACTTAACAGGTAGCCCACAAAATACTCAAAATATCTGGTTAGTCTCAAGGTGGGTCCTGTGGCACCCCCTGGATGTTATACTGCTTCCCAACTTTCTTCCATCTCCATTGCTTTCATCCTATGCTGAACCAACTTCCACTCTGCCTGGACCACCATCACTGTTTCCTGTTGGTCTCTTTGCTACTACTACATAGCCCCACATTATCCACTGAGAAGCCAGAATCTTCTGGGCATGGTGGCTATAATCCCAGCAATTCAGGAGGCTGCAGCAGGAGGATCACAATTCAAAGCCACCCTGGGCAACTTAGCAAGGCCCTAAGTGACTTAGTGAGACCTTGTCTCTAAATACAAGTTTTTTAAAAAGGGGGAGAGGGCCTAGAGATGTGGCTCAGTGCCCCTTGGGTTCAATCTCCCGTACCAAAAAACAAAATTAAAAAAAAACAAACACATAAATTCACATCCTAAAAAAAAAAAAAAAAAAAAAAATATCTACATCCTTTGATCAAAATTCCCATGGTAGTTTCCCACTATATGTTCATGATACAATTCAAACTCCTCAATTGTGACTTGCAGGATCATGCAGAATCTGGTTGCATTACTCCTAAAGCCTCCTCTTCCATCCATTAATTCCTCTGCCATCACCATGTTCGAGGCATACACACCAGCCTTACTCCTGCCTTTGGACTTCCCTGACCTTCAACCCTGAGCTTTCTTTATTCTGGCTTCTCTTTGACAATCAGGACTTAGTTCAAGTGTTACCTCTACTAAGAGGCTACCTTTAACCCCCTAGAACAGAGTGGTGCCACTGCCCTCTGCTCCTCTCCTCTACCACAGTACTTGCTTTGGATCGGGAGATCTCTGTGTTGATTAAACTAGTCACCATCATCTCTCTGCTTGAGGAGGTCAGCTCCATAAAGGCAATTTAACTCTGCAGTATTCCCAGGTAGACTGATGCCTGGCACATCTTAAGTACTCAAGTTACATCTGAATGACAAAGTGGGAAATGACAAAGGGGGAAAATACAACATGGTGAGGATATACAGAGAAATCAGAACGTTTATACATGGCTGGTGAACAATGATGCCCCCACTCTGGAAGACAGTCTAGCAGTTCTTCAAAATGTTAAACATAGAGTAAACCATCTGACCCAGCAATTCCACTCCTAAATATACACCCAATCAAAACATATATCCACAAAAGCTTGGACACAAATGTTCACAGCAGCATTATTCATGATAGCCAAAAGGCAGAAACAATCCCAATGTCTATCAACTGATGGAATATTAAGCCATAAAGAGAATAAACTATTAATACATGCTATAACATGCATGAAACTTGAAAACATTATATAAGTGAAAGAAGGTGGTCACAAATCATATGTGACTCCATTTATATATATCCAAGATAGGGAAGCCTATGAGGTGAAGAGTAGATTAATGGGGAGAAGTAGGGATTTGGGCAGTATAAGCAAAAGGGCTCAGGGTGTCTTTTGGGGGTGATGAAATGTTCTAAAATTGATTATGCTTAGACTCTGTGAATATATTAGAAACTTCTAAAATGTTCAGTTTAAATGGGTGAATTGTTTGGTACATGAATTGTATCTCAATGAAGCTGCTTCAAAAGCAAAAGCGTAATGAATAAGACTCCAAGGTAATGGAGGTGTCTGGAAATAGGAAGGATTAGTTATAAAGTGTTTCTTATTTAATAACTGATATTAAAAACACAGTTGCTGAAATAAAGCACTCAGTGAATGATGGTAGGGAAGGTCAAGGAATTATTTAAAAAGCGAAAGGAAGAGAAAAAAGATGTACTGGTGTTGCTGGGCACAGTGGTGCACACCTACAATCCCAGAAACTTGGGAGGCTGAAGCAGGAGGATGGTGAGTTTGAAGCCAGCCTCAGCAACTTAATGAGGCCCTTAGGAACCTAGTAAGACCCTGTCTCAAAGTGGGGGGCGGGAGGGGCGGAGGAGGAGGTTTTGCTGCAATGCGGCTCAGTGGTAAAGCATCCCTGGCTTCATGTCATCCTAACAAAAAGCTGAACAAACTGAAAAGTCAACAGCTCTTCTTAGATCTGCACCAGAAGTGAGGTGACAAGGCATACTGCTGCCCCCCAAGTTAAAGAGAGAGACTGGAGCAGAAACAGGAATCAGTACTGGGGCAGGAAAACCTAAACTATAGCTGAATTTCTGGAATCTCAGTGTGGTCAAGGCAGAGACAATTCTAGAGGGCCCAGACTGAGGGGGAACCCCACACTCTTCTACGTTTTATCTCCAAGAGTTGGACCAGGTTCTCAAAGTGAAGATCAAAGAACCTCCTAAGCACCACATCAGCAGGGGAGGGGGAAAAGGAACCACTTTGAAATAGGATAGAGAACTTTGTTCTTAACGATGCCTTCCCTCAGGAAAAATTATTTTACTAAAGCCTCATCCACAGGGGTTTCCTCAGTAGATAACTAGCCTTAGAGAAGAGATAATACACAACTCTAGAACTCCAACACTGTCTAGTCATCCCATTGACTGAGAGTCTCCCACTGATTGGGGAGAAAAACTGAGAAGCACTAGAGAAGTTCATAGCCCAGAGGCACAGGCTCTCTAAAAGACTGAGACCTAAATCACAGGACTACAGAACAACTAACACTTCCTGGCACCACTAAGAACTTGTTACTATAGTTCATCTTATCCAAAACATCATGTTTGGCTTTCAACAAAAAAATACAAGGCATACTAAAGGCAAAAAACACAGTAGGAAGAGAGAGAAAAAGCATTACAACCAGACTCAGATATAGTAGGGTTATGTGAGAGTTATTAGACCAGAAATTTTAAATGACTATGATTAATATAATATATTAAGGGCCCTAGCTGGGCATGGTGGTCTACACCTGTAATCCCAGCCATCTGGGAGGCTGAAACAGGAGGATTGAAAGTTCAAGGCCAGGGCTGGGGATGTGGCTCAAGTGGTAGCGCACTCGCCTGGCATGCGTGCGGCCCGGGTTCGATCCTCAGCACCACATACCAACAAAGATGTTGTGTCCGCCGAGAACTAAAAAATAAATATTAAAAAAAAAAAAAAGAAAGTTCAAGGCCAGCTTCAGCAACTTAGTGAGATCCTGCCTCAAAAATAGAATACAAGGAGTTGGGAGTATAGCTCAGTGGTAGAGCACCCCTGGGTTCAATCCCCAGTACCCCAGTACCAAAAGAAAGAAAGGAAAAAAAAAGTTGAGGGCTCTAATGGACAAAGTAGACAACATGCAAGAATAGATGGGTACTTTAAACAGAGAGATGGAAATTCTAAAAATGAATCAACAAGAAATTCTGAGATCAAAAGCAAATAACTAAAAAGAAGAATGCCTTTGATAATGAGCTCATTAGTAGCCTGGACACACAGCTAAGAAAAGACTCTCTAAGCTTGAGGACATGTCACTAAAACCTTCTAAAGTTGAAATGCAAAGAGAAAAATGTCTGCAAAAGAAAGAATGGAATAGAATATCCAAAATATGTGGGACAAATACAAGAGTGTAACATATGCATAATGGGAATACCAGTGAAGGGAAAGAAAAAGAAAAAAAGAATTGCAGCAACAACAACCCCTAATTAATGTCAGACAGCAAACCACAGATCCAGGAAACCTGGAGAACACCAAGCCAGATAAATGCCAAGCAACACCTCTGACTTAAAGTCAAGAGTTGTCAAGCAAGTTAAATGACAGCAAAAACACTTAAAAATGCATTAAGATAAAAAATGGAGAGAAAATCTGGAAAGCTTCCAGGAGAAGGGAGAATTTTAAAAGGAGGCCACAATGAAATAAAAATAAGATTGATACTGGGGCTCTCAGAAGTAAATATATGTAAGATGATAACAGAGTTATAATTTCAAAATGTCAGAGGAAAAAAAATCACAATTTTATATTTAGATATGCTATCATTTAAATGCAAGAATGAAATGAAAATATCTTAGACATACAGATTTTCAAAATTAACCTCAAAAAGATTGCATTTTAAAGAAACCTAGGAGGGAAGAAGTCCAGCAAGAAATTAATTTGAGAGGAAATATGAGGGCTAGGGTTGTGGCTCAGAGGTAGAGCGCTTGCCTACCATGAGTGAGGCACTGGGTTTGATCCTCAGCACCACATAAAAATACAATAAAGATATTGTGTCCACCTATAACTAAAAAATAAACATTTAAAAAGAAAAGAAAAAAAGAAATAATGAGCCAGGCACGGTGGTACACACCTGTAATCCCAGTGACTTGGGAGGCTGAGGCAGGAGGATCATGAGTTCAAAGCCAGCCTCAGCAAAAGCGAGGAGCTAAGCAACTCGGTGAGAGCCTGTCTCTAAATAAAATACAAAATAGGGCTAAAGATGTGGCTCAGTGGTCAAGTGCCCCTGGGTTCAATTGCTAGTACCAAAAAAAAAAAAAAAAAAAAAAAGAGAGAGAGAGAGAGAGAGAAACCAGAGAGAATAAACAATGTAGCAAAATTTACTTACCACTTAAAATAAATAAGGCAAAGAAAAAATACAAATGAGAGCATGCAAAAATACTTTAGTTTGGGAAGAAAACCAGATGACAACATTAAAAAATTAGTATAGAAAAATAAATGTCTCAAAAATAAATAAATAAATAAATAAATAAATAAATGTCTTAAGTTAGGACCTATAAAAATAATAAAAATAAAATGTATAACTTAAAAAAATTAATCACAGACTATTTTCTTTGACCATGATATAATCTGATTAGAAATAAATCTAGTTACCAAAAATATTTTATCTGAAAACTGATTACTAAAATTATTTTATCTGAAAACTAAAAATGGCACTAATTCTTGGGCAAAGAGGAAATAATGAAGAAAATTACAGAATGTTAAATACTGATTGGTAATAAAGTCACATCATTTTAAAAGCCATAAATCATAGGTAACAGTACTTACAGGGATATTTATAACTATGAATACACATTTATCAGAAAGTAAGGAAGACCATGAATAGAATAAGTGAATGTGCAACTGCCAACCTGTGTAACTGCATTAAACTCATACTAAAGGTCCAGGAGGTCCAGGTTGCTTGGCATGGTGGTACATGCCTGTAATCCTAGACACTAGGGAGGCTGAAGTAGGAGAATGGTTAAGTTTGAGTCCAACCTGAGCAATTTAGCAAGACCCTCTCTCAAAATAAAAAGGTCTGGGGATGAAGCTCAGTGGTAGAGCACCCCTATGTTCAAACCCTAGTACCAAAAGAAAAAGTCCAGGTTAAGATGGAGGATTAACTACAAGCACCCCCTATTAAAACTACAGAAATAGAATGGTGGGGAGTGGGGTGGTAAATACACAAGAACAGAAAAATAGAGAAAAGAAACAATAGGAACTAGGGGGCAAATGGACGAATAATAACTGATTTAACCAAAATCCTTAGATGACTTTGGATACAGTGAGAACTAGCCCAGTCAATGCTGTAGAACGCACAGAACTAAAACCTAGGTGGTTAGCAAGATTCCTCATCCCCTATCCCTCAATTCCCTGCTGTGGGTGGCTGCCCTCTCCCAGCAGCAGTTGGGAAGTACCATCTCTACAGAAGGTGTAACAGGGGTTCTGATAGCAATAAGGTGAGTGGGAAGGTCCCTCTTCTCTTACTTGGCAACCAGGTTTCTGAATCTGGAAACTCTTCCCTGGGAACTCTGACCAGTTCATGAGGAGAGACTTAAAAGCAGAGTTGTTAGGGCCTGCCACAGAGGACTCACCTAGACTCTGAGTGTGCACAGAATCACAGGTTTAATTGCATTTTCCTCAGAATTTGAAAGCATTGCCCATTGTCTACTTGGTTCCAGTTTTCTGTTAGGTTGGCTTTCAACTTCATCTGCCACTGGCTTGAAATTCTGGTTTAACTTAAGGCTTTCTCAAACATGCAGATCTCAAAGTTTACCTTCCGTGCATCTGTTTTTGTTGTTGTTGTTGTTTGGTTGGTTTTTTTTTTTTTGGGGGGGGGGGTTGAACCCAGGGACACTTTATCACTGAACTATATCCTCAGCCCTTTTTGTTTTTATTTTGAGATGGGGTCTCACTAAGTTGCCCAGTCTGGCCTTGAACTTGCAATCTTTCTGCCTCAGCCTCTCAAGTCACTGGGATCATGGGCGTGTGCCATTGTACCCAGCTCCTATGCAGCTTTGCTTAGGGAACCAACAGGTAAAGAAGGGCCACAGGAAACAAATCAAACACACAGGATGGGCAAAGGAACTGCAGGAGAAGGGAGAAATTAGGACCCCTGCTGAGTCTCACACACAAAAGTGGCCAGCACCAAGGTCTAAAGTGTGACTCCAGGGGCAGACACAAGAGGCTGTCGTCACTAAGTCCCTGTTACCACCAACCATCTTTTAAACCTAAGGAGTAAGTGGTGGCCCAGAATAATCTCAGCTGTGCTCAGCTTTTCTAAACCATGCACTCTGAACCTCCTGTACCCTCTCAGTACATGCTCCCTGGATCAGAGAAGGATACCCACTACACAGGTTGCACTGACTGACTTACAAGATAGAAGCCATGTCAGCCTTAGCAGGAACTACAGAGAATCTCACTCCCTCTGTCCAGAATTCTTTTTCTTTTTCTTTTGTACTGGGGATTGAACCCAGAGGCTATTAACCACTGAGCCATATCCCCAATCCTTTTTATATTTTATTTTGAGACAGGGCCTCACTAAGTTGCTGAGGCTGGCCTTGAACTCATGATCCTCCTACCTCAGCCTCCAGAGTTGCTAGGATTACAGTTGTATACCACCATGCCTGGCTTTGCCCAGATTTCTGCCATGGTTCCTGATATATATACAACAACCCTAACTGACATTCAAACTGTGGTGAGCATTCTGTTTCCCAGGACCCCTAATGACCCTGATCACTGACTTGCCCAGGCGGGGCTCATGGAAACTGAAGCCAGAACATAACTGTATAGGGCTGCCAGAACAAAGTATAGTTGTCTCAGTATCTGTAGGAAGTTGTTTCCAGGATCCCCTGAGAATACCCAAATCTACAGATGCTCAAGTCTTTTATATAAAATGGCACGGTATTTGCATATAATCTAAGCACATCCTTCCATATACTTAAAATCACCTCTAAATTATTTATTATACATAAAATAATGTTATGTAAAAAGATGTCATACAAATTGTTTAGGTAATAATGATAAGAAAATAATCTATATATATTCAGTACAGATTTAATTTTTCCCCCAATTTTTTCCATTTACAATTGGTTGAATCTGTGGGTTCCCTCTCCATGGATACAAAAAACTGACTGTATCATAAACTGGGTGCCTTAGAACAAAGGAAATTAACTGTCTCAGCTTCAGAGCTCAAAAGTCAGAAATCAAGGTATGGGTAGGGCCATGCTCTCTCTGAGTGTATTACCAGATAATCTGTGTCTCTAAGATTCTGGTGCTGCTGGCAATCCCTGGGTCATAGATGCACCGCTAATATCTGCCTGTCACATGGTCTTCTCCCAGTGACTGATCTCTGTGTCTCTTCTCTTATAAAGTCATCAGTTGAATTGGATTAAGGGTCCACTCTACTCTAGAATAACCTCATTTTAATAGGACTACATCTATAAAAGCCCTATTTCCAAATAAGGTCAATTCATTCACAGGTAACAGAGGTGGGGGTGTCAATAGATCCTTTTGAAAGACACAACTAATCTAAAACCATGATTCAGAAACACTGTTTTGCATTATCTTCTTTCACAGCATTTCTCTAAAAGTGACAATTTCCTTGAAGTTAGATTTGTGCATGTTGTTCAGTGTTTGTTTTTGCTTTTGTGCTGGGGATTGAATCCAGGGCATTTCACCACTGAGCTAGCCCTTTAATTTTTTTTTTTTTCTTACTTTGAAATAGGGTTTTGCCAAATTGCTGGGGCTGGACTTCAAACTGACCTCCTGCCTTAGTCTCCCAAATAACCTCTATGACACATTTCATAGTTAAAAAAGTAAAGTATAGAACAAATCAAGAAAAAAAATAAATATATGGGTTAAAAACAAAGACACAAAAGAATGAAGAACAGGTGAACAGATAACTATAAGCAAAAGCACGAGAATATGCATAAAATACTGAATAAAGAAAGCTGAAACCTTAGGTTGTAATAAAGACAGGCAGAGAGCAGAGTGATTTACACAACAGCCTCAGGAAAGCACAGATATTAGAAGGATCAGGCTCTGTTAAAGCTGAGGGCAGGCAGTGGGACTACGGAATGAGAGGCTCTTTGTTTGCTCATCCATAGGAAATTATCATTCCCTCATAGGAAGAAGACTGGACCCTCCACAAAGTCTCGAGAAATTCTGGACACAGGGAACCAAGCTAGGAGTAAGGCCTGTCTGGAAGACAAGGAGAGTCATGGGAGGTTGCTTTAAAGGTAGGTAGGCTCCTGGTTACTCCCCACCTGGCTCCTGGAATTGTAGGTAGGCAGGTTAATACTTCAAAGGGAAGAAAAGATGGGAAGTAGGTGGGAAAAGAAGTGACAATTAAGATGAGTAGGGGTCTTGCCAAACTATAGCCCACAGGACAAATCCAGCCATTGCCCACTTTAGTAAATAAGTTTCTCTGGGACATAGTCATTCACTATGGCTGCTTCCCATTACAGCAGCAGAGTTGAATTAATACGACCTAGACTGTGTGACCCACAATATTTACTGCCTTTAAAGAAAGTTTGCCAATCCTTGGTCTATAGGGTCCAATGTGCAACAATAGGAAAGTTCCTAAAACAGAACAAAGGAAACAGAAGACAGGAAATCAAGACTTTCTAGAACTCAGGAAGAAGGCATGACAAATCGAAAGGGCTTACAAGCCAAATGCCCAGCACAACAAAAGAAAGAAGCCCCATCCTTGGTACATCACTGAGTAATATCTTACCATGAGCAATAAAGAGACATGTCATTACCTTCCAGAGAAAAATAAGCAAACAGAAAAATGAAAATTCACAGGGTAAGAAACAACTAGGGAACATGTTTAACCTCACCTGTAACCAAAGAAATGAAATAGAAAAGGCTGGGTAGTATCTAGTGCTAGCAAAGAGAGAGGGAAATAAGACATTTCCTACCTACTAGTGGGAAGCCCCAGAAGTTCTGATTGGAATTAATTGTTTCCAGGAGCACTCACAGAACGTGGGTTCCATTGAACAGTCTCTGAGCAGAGGGGACCAAACACTGATACCTCAGTTACCATTTCATGTTGTTTTATGTTTTGCCCTAACTATACAAATATTTACACACCTGCAGGTTCTGCTCTGCACAGTGTCTGGGACACTGCACATCCTCAACAAATCTGCCAATCAAAATGACTTGAAGCATGTACAACTACCATCAGAGACAGAGAGACAGGAAAAAAATCCTCTAGGTTATGTCTTAAATGCTCAGTGGAAAAGAAATTGAAGATGTATTGAATAATTTTGAAACATAAAGCCAAGCAATTTTTGCATTTTCCTCCCTTATTCTTTTCTTTTCTCTCCTAAAATTACTCATGATTTTAAAAGTCATAGCATAGCAACATGATGACACATGCCTGTAATCCCAGCAACTTGGGAGGCCAAGGCAGGGGATCATAAGTTCAAGGCCAGCCCTCAGCAACTCAGCCCCAAGCAACTTAGTGAGACCCTGTCTCAAAATAAAAATTAAAAGGGCTGGGATGTGCCTCAAAGCACCCTTGGGCTCAATCCCCACTACCAAAAAAAAAAAAAAAAAAAAAAGGCAAGCGTAACATGTCCACTGTCAGATGCTGCCTGCCGGACTTCCACCCAACCCCTAACAGTTTTAGAGTGCATGCTCACATCACCTGGTATCGGTCAAGAATCCTGAAGTCCTGACAGGTAGTCCGATATGTGGCTTGTCCAGCTGGAAGCCTGGAAACTCCTCCTTCTTTGGCTCCATAAATCCCATCAACTAACAGAAGAGCAGCATTAACAACTTGATCCAAGTCAAAAAGTGGTAATCCCCTATCCCTTTTTGCTTGTCTGACAATCAATTTCCGCTTCAGTCTCCGAGCTTCTGGTGTCATAGCAACTGCACCGGGACAGGCTTCCAGCCTCTTAAGCAGAAGTTTTTCCTCATAGATGCTCACAGGAGTGTACTTGGGCCCTTTAGGTTTTGTGTCTTTCTCCAGTGGAGGCTTCCTCTTTTCTCGAGCCCTTGTTTGCAAAGATGTGTTTGAATCCGTGTCTTCACTGTCAACATCCATCCTGTCAGGCTTTTCCTCCTCACTCTCTACCTCCTGCTTTATCTGTTCAGGTGCTCTGACCTTCTTTCTGCCTCCAATCACGGGCCCAGAAGCTGCTGACCCAGATGGGGGTGGAATATACTCCATCCCTGGGTCTATGACGCCATCGCCTTCCAGTTCATCATCATCTACACAGAGTATAAAACAGTAGTATCAAGACATAGGGAAGAAGGGGCTGAGAGTATAGCTCAGCACAAGGCCCTGGGTTCAATGCCCAGCACCAGGAAAGTTTAAAAAAAGAAAAGACATAGGAAAGAAGAAGGAAAGAAGTGAAAACTCACACCCAAGATAAAAGACTTGGCCCACACCCAAGATAAAAAAATTTGAGGAAGGTTAAGTCTTACCATGAAACAGAGCTTGCGGTGGCATCACATCTGGAATCAGATCAGCTTCTGAAAGCAAGCTAGGAGTGGCAGAATGAGAGGCAGGCGTCCCGGGGGCAGAGAAATCCAGAGAGGGAGAAGGAGATGGGCTTGTTAGAGGGGTGCGGTCAGAAGAGCTCAAGGATGAGAAATCAATTACTTCTCCTTTCTCAAGAATTACATCTGGCCTGCGGCCTCGGCTTATGAATTTCACAGGAGTAGAAGATGTGCTTCTGTCCAGAAAGCCCGCTGCTTCCTTCTGGGCTCTTCTAATGTCTTTGGCTTCCTGAGTTCGAGACCTTTTCTCTTTTAGTTCCATGGCAGATTCCACAGGATTCCGGCTCACCCGTTTTCTAAGTCCCTCGACAGTAATGATGGGATCCAATGCTGGTTTTGAGGCTGCTAGAAAGTAAATATCCAACTTTTATTTTTATTTTGTTTTATTTTTTTGGTACCAGGGATAGAAACCAGAGATACTTAACCTCTAAGCTACATCCCCCTAGTTCTTTTTTAATTTTTTACTTATTTATTTAGGTTTTTTTTCTTTTTCTTTTTTTCTCGGTTACTGGGGATTGAACTCAGGGGTACTCAACACTGAACCACATCTCTAGCCCTATTTTGTATTTTATTTAGAGACAGGGTCTCACTGAGTTGCTTAGCGCTTTGTCATTGCTGAGGCTGGCTTTGAACTCGCAATCCTCCTGTCTCAGCCTCCAGGGCTGGGATTACAAGCATACGCCACCATGCCCAGCTTTATTTTTTATTTTGAGATAGGGTCTCATTAAGTTGCTCAGGGCCTCGTTAAGTTGCTAAGGCTGGTTGCACTCCTCCTGCCTCAGCCTCTAGAGCTACTGGGATTACAGGTATGGAATACCAGCTCCAACTTTTAAAATAACTACTCAATGTTAATTTCTTTTTGTAATGTATTACTGTGAACTTAGAACCATGTTCAATATAGAAATGTTTGATGAATGCCTTAAGTTAGAAGAATTAGATACCTCTTAAAAAAAAGAAGTTATAATGTAAATCTAAACAAACATTACCTTTCACTTATTAAAAAGGGTAAACATTAAAAGTTTGATAATGCTCAGCAAATAGGCATTTTCATGACTTTTTAATAGGGTATAAGTTTTAAGATGGTTTCTGGAGGTTCATATTTTCTAATGAATATGCCCTTTGATACAGCAACTGTTTGCAATTTGTACATGTATACAAAAATTGAAGCACTGATTAAAGTAACAAAGGGCAGAACAATCAAAATGTCCATCAACAGGGGAATGGCTTAATACATAATCATAAAACCATATAATGGAATCAATGAAATAAAAGAAAATAGGGTAAACCTATATGTATTGTAATGGAAGGATGTCCAAGGTGTCCTGGGGGAAAATGGGGAATAAGTATTAGAGTGTATTTAGGCTTAAAAAAAAATGCTTAAAATGCAGAGGTAATCTCTAAAAGCATTCATGAGAGATAACCCTGGTTACTCTGGGGAGTAAAACTGTAGTGGGAGAGGGGAGATTTTCAGACTTTATACCCTTCAACACCATTTGATATTTTACCATTATATGTTGAAAATTGTTAAAGCTCATTTAAAAATTTTTGGATTAAAAACAAAAAACAAAAAACAGAAGTTAGCCTGATACATTGACACGTTTGTAATTCCAGTTACTTGAGAGGCTGAGGCCAGAGGATCTCAAGTTTGAGGACAGTCTATATAATTTAGTGAGACACTGTCTCAAAATAAAAATTAATTTAAAAAGCGGGGGCAGGGCTGGGGATATAACTTAGTGGTAGAGTATGTGCTCAGCATGCATGAGGCTCTGGGTTCAATTTCCAGTATTGCCCAAAGGAAAAAAAATCAGATCAATGGGTACTACTAAGGAGTTACTAATTTTTTAAAAAAAATGTAAAACAGCACTATAGTTAGGCTATGAAAAGGAAAGAATCCTTATTTCTTAGTGATATATATATATATATATATATATATATATATGTGTGTTTTTTTAAATTCTAATTTTTATATATGACAGCAGAATGCGATTCAATTCATATTACCCATATAGAGCACATTTTTTTATGTCTCTGGTTATATACAAAGTAGAATCACACCATTAGTGTCTTCATATATTTATTTAGGGTAATGATGTCCATTATATTCCACTGTCTTTACTACCCCCATGCCCCCTCCCTTCCCTCTGCCCTATCTAAAGTTTGTCTATTCCTCCCATGCTCCCCTCATCCTCATTATGAATCAGTAGCCTTTTATCAGAGGAAACATTCAACATTTGTTTTTTTGGGTTTGGTGGGGGTTTTTTGTTGTTGTTGTTATTGCTGTTATTTAATTTTATTTTAAGTCAAGATCTTGTTAATGCCCAGGTTGTCCTTGAACTTGTATCCTCCAGCCCAGCATCTGGCATGGAGTTACTATTGTTGGAGTAAGGTGAAAGACACATAGGAATTTATTATAGTATTTTCTTTACCTCTGTATGCTTTTAAATTTCTATAATAAAAAGTTAAAAAGAAATCAGATTAAAAACATTGAACCTTTCAGACATCAGAGGAAATTTATAAAACTGGTAACTTGATTAAGAAATGATAAAATGTTGTTTTTACATAGTATTTATTTACAATATAAAAGAATAGTGTTATCATAAAATTGTCAAGTGGAATAGCTCCAGAGAGACTGATGAGCTATGGCTGATAAAAGCAGGACTGTCTCCTGTGCTAACATTTGCTCTGCTCTGCCTGAATTGCACCTTTTACAGTGATACCTTTTACTTTCAAAGTGGATGCAGACAACTTCTCTCCTTCAGGTTTCATTGTTGGGGGCTTGTTATGAACAAGTTTCCACCATCCAGGCTCTCCAAATTCCTGAGCACCTGAACGAAAGTACATAGGACTTCCCACACTGAGGCAACCTGCTACTGTGCTCCACCACGTTGAAGTCTTTTTCCTAAAGAGGAAAAAATTTGTAAATTCCCAAGAATTTACAAACCATTAGCACTTTAAGTTGATCATCATACAGCAAATACACTCCACATATATTCTCTTTGACTTCTAGACTATGACATGCTATGGATCCCCCCTATTGTTGAAGGAACAGAACATAAGAGTCAAGAGGGAAGCTCTGGAATCTAACTAGCTTCAAATCCTGCTCTACCTTCTTTCCACTGTCTCAGTTTCCTAATCTGTGAAATCAGAATATAGAATTTACTCCACCGGTTGCTAAGAGGATTGAATGAAAGAACTCAAACAAAGCATATAAAACAGTTCTCATCATACTTATTAAGCTATAGAGTTCTGTAAGCTTTAATTAAGTTGCTTTTACATGTGAATTGAGCACAGCTCTCAAGAAATAAAGCACACAAGAAGCATAAGTCCTGGTAAATGGCTCACTTTACCAGGGAGATAGATGCATCTCTCAGCATCTCTCAGCTGCTGCAGTTTGCTCTGATATACTAAAATGGTAATAAAATTACATGGTATGTTCCACAAATACAGAGAGCCTATATGACTTAGAAAAAAAAATCAACTATTAAAGTTCCTGTTGAAAATTCTTTTAAAGGCAACTATTTTATTTCCATCTTGAAAATGTAAGTGAACAAGAAATTCTAAAAAACAAAACAAAACATAACACTTCTTCAGTGTTTTTCAGTTTGGCTGAGTGTCCCCCAAAGGTCCATATGTAAAAGCTCGATCCCTGACACAGTGGTATTGGGAGGTACTGTGGACTTTTAAGAGGTGGGTCTTAAATCACTGGTGGTGTGCCCTCAAAGAGGACTATAAGGCCCTGGTCTCTCTCTTCCCTTTCTCTCTCTGTTCCTAGCTTGAGATGTGACCACCTGCTTTAACCACTGGCCTAAACCAAAGGGGCCATACATACAATCTTGGCTTGAACCTATAAGAACCTTGAGCTAAAATAAACCTCTTTATTTCATAAATATCTTATGTCAGATATTCCCTTACAGTAATGGAAAGTTAAAATGGGGAGAATAACAACTTGGTTTCTAACCTTAGCCCTTGGTCCCAGGGAACCTCTCCTACTACCTACTTTTTTCTAAATTTTCCAAAACCCTCTGTCTCACCCAAGGAATAAAACTAGGGTAGAAACCACTCTATTTGTTTTCTTACCTCACCCATCACTTGAAAATCATTCTTTTGCCAGGCATAGTAGTATATACTTGTAATCCCAGCATCTCAGGAGACTGAGGTAGGAGGATTGCAAGTTTAAAGCCAGCCTCAGCATCTTAGTAGGGCCTGAAGCAACTTAGTGAGGCCCTGTCTTAAAATAAAATATAAAAAGGATTAGGGATGTGACTTGGTGGTTAAGCACCTCTGGGTTTAATCCCTGGTACAAAAAAAAAAAAAAAAAAAAAATCACTCTTTCAAAGGAAGGTTTTTCTAATTTGGCCATCATGGTTTCAAGAAAAAGAAGTGAAATATCATGCCTTCCAAAATGGCTGAAACCAGCTTAGCTTGACTGTACCAGCAATTCTCAAGATGAGGTCCTGAGACCCCGGAGCTGAAGCCTGTCAGGAATACTTGAGATAAAAATTATTTTCATAACAAAAATAAGATGCTGTTTGCCTTTTTCACACTAAGTGTGTAGTAGTTTTCCAGCAATTTTATAGCTTGATATTCAATACACTGAATACATCTTCTACAAGCCGTACATTGAAGAGATCAGTAAATAAAGGAAACAATGTGACTTTTCTTGCTATTATTTTTGTTTTGGAAAATATTTTTTACAAAAATATCATGTTAACAAGAAATTTGGTAGTTATTATTCTTTATAAATAAATTAATTTTAAAAATTTGGGGGGTAATGAGGATTGAATCCAGAGCCATTTTACCATTGGACTACATCTCCAGCCCTTTTTATTTCAAGGTGTGTTTCAACAAGTTGCTGAGCCTAGCTTGGAACTTGTGATCCTCTTGCCTCAGCCTCCCAAAGTGCTGGGATTACAGGCCTGAACCACTGTGTCAGGCTAATAAATATTTTAAAATTTTCTGCTTCAATTTCTAAAACAGAAAATATCAATAGCAATAATCAACATAAACAAAAACTATTTGAGATCCTTAATAATGTTTGGTTATAAAAGGATCCTGAGACCAAAAAGCTTAAAATCCATTCTACTACATGTACTTTTTTTTTTTAAATATTTATTTTTTAGTTCTCGGCGGACACACATCTTTGTTGGTATGTGGTGCTGAGGATCCAACCCGGGCCACACGCATGCCAGGCGAGCATAATAACAAATAAGAGTGGATGGTATAAGCCTCATGGGTCCCCAAACCTCACTTTGCCCAACAGATAATAGAAGGTTGGGAATGTTGGAATTACAAAGTAAGATTAGAAAGAAAAATGATTCTTTTTCAGCTTCTCAAAAAAGATTAACAAAGATAGAGGCAACCCAAATATCCAAGTAGGGATGGATGAATAAACAAAATGTTTTATGTAGCTGGGTGTGGTGGCACACACCTGTATTCCCAGCAACCCTGGAGGTTGAGGAACTTTGAGTAACTTAACAAGACTATGTCAAAATAAAAAATAAAAATGGCTGGGGATGTAATTCAGTGGTAAAGGGTGAACCAACTATCCCAGGGTCTAATTCCCAATAAAAAAATAATAATAATTAAAAAAAAGTTGCATACACACACACACACACACACACACACACACACAGTGTCCTAAAAAGGAAGGAAATCCTACTACAGACTGTAACATGGACAAACTTTGAGGACACTATACTAAGTGAAATAAAGCTAGTCACGAAAAGACAAATACTATAGGAGTCCACTATCTAGAAGAGTCAGATTCACAGAAAGTAGAATGATGATTATCAGAAGCTAAGAAGAGGGGAGAAAGGACAGTTGTTTAATTGGTACAGTGTTTCAGATTTGCAAGAAGAAAGAATTCTGTAGATCTGTTGCATAACAATGTGAATATTCTTAGTATCACATAACTGCAACACTTAAAAATGGCTAAGATGGACTGGGTGTGGTGTGTCCACCTATAATCACAGTAACTCAGGAGGCTGAGGCAGGAAGATCACGAGTTTGAGGCCAGCCTCAGCAACTTAGCAAGACCTTAAGCAACTCAGGGAGATTCTGTCTTAAAATAAAAAATAAAAAGAACTGGAAATGTGGCTCAGTAGTAAATATTTAATGATGGGTATAAGATTAAAACCCCTGGGTTCAATCCCCAGTACCAAAAAAAAAAAAAAAAGCTAAGTGATATAAATTTAGTTTTGTTTTTTTTTTTAAATCACAATAAAATGGGGCTGGGGATGTGGCTCAAGTGGTAGCACGCTTGCCTGGCATGCGTGCGGCCCGGGTTCGATCCTCAGCACCACATACCAACAAAGATGTTGTGTCTGCCGAGAACTAAAAAATAATAAATATTAAAATTCTCTCTCTCTCTCTCTCTCTCTCTCTTTAAAAAAAAAAATTAAATCACAATAAATAAACAAAAAGCTGACAAAATTCAAAATATTTTAAAAACTAATGTGTTGTTGATGGGAGTTTGGGAAGTGAGCAATCATGAATTTAGTGGGAATATAATTGGTGTATACTTTCTAGAGGTTACTTTCATAATTTGTATCCAAAATATGTATATCCTCTGACCTCAGAAATTTCCTAATCTCAAAACTACAGAGCATGTATACATAAGAAAATTCTTTACAAGTTTGATTTAAATGGGGGAAAGCTGGAATAACTTAAGTGTTCATAAAGTTAATGATCACTGTCACAGATTGAATTATTACCTCCCCACCACAAAAAGATGCTGAAGTTCTAACCCCTAGGACATGTGAATGAGAAAACAGCATCTTTGTAGGAAGATCAAGTTAAAATGAGGTCATTAAGTTGGATACTATCCAATAAAATTTGGACATAGAGACAAATGTGTACAGAGGAGAGACAATGTGAAGACACATGGAGAAAGGCTTCTGCAAACCAAGGATTATCTGAGACTAACAAAGCTGAGAAAGAGGCCTGGAATAGACCGTTTCTCACAGCCCTCAAAAGGAACTAACCCATGGCTCAGGAGGCTGAGGCAGGAGGATCCTGAGTTCAAAGCCAGTCTTAGCAACTTAGCAAGGGCCTAAGTAACTCAGTGAGACTCTATCTCTAAATAAAATATCAATTAAGCTGGGGTGTGTGGCTAAGTGGTTAAACTCCCCTAAATTCAATCCCTGATACCAAAAAAAAAAAAAAAAAGGAACCAAGCTTACCAATACCTTGATTATAGAAGATTCATCCTCTATAATCATCACCCCCATCCAGCTTCAAAATTCTTTTTATAATGCAAAACAAATCCTATATCCCTTAAACACATAATTCCCAATTATGCCCTCTGCCCTCCTCCCTAGACCCTGACAACCATTGTTCTATTTTCTTTATTTATGACTTTCATTATTCTACATACCTCATGGAAGTAAAGACATACAGTATTTTTTTTTATAATTTATTTTTGAGAGAGAGAGAGAAAGAGAGAGAAATTTTTTTTAATATTTATTTTTTAGTTCTTGGTGGACACAACATCTTTGTTTGTATGTGGTGCTGAGGATCAAACCTGGGCCACACACTTGCCAGGCGAGCGCGCTACCGCTTGAGCCACATCCCCAGCCCAACATACAGTATTCTTGTGACTGGCTTATTTTATTTAGCATTATATCCTCAGAGCTTATCTATGTTGCAGTATGTGCCAGAATTCCCTTCTTTTTTAAGACTGAATAATGCTGGATGCAGTGGTATTAGGCTTATAATCCCAGCTACTCCAGAGGCTGAGGCAGGAGGATCATAGGTTACAAGCCAGCCTCATCAATTTAGTGAAGCTCTATGCAATTTGGCAAGACTATGTCTCAAACTAAAAAATAAACAAACAGGGCTGGGGATATAATTCAGTTGATAGAGTGCTTGCCTCACATGCACAAGGTCCTTGCTTCAATCCCAGCACCACATAAATACATAAATAAATAAGTGAATAATATTTCATTGTATGTATATACTCCATTTTGCTTATTCATTCATTTGTTGATAGACACTTGCATTGCTTCCGAATTTTAGCTACTGTGAATAATGCTGCTATGAACATGGGTGTGAACTCAGCTTTCAGGCCCTGCTTTCAATTTCTTTGAATATATACTATAATGCCAGTGACTGGGGATGCTGAGGCAGAAGGATCTCAAGTTCAAGGGCAGCCTGAGTAACTTAGTGAGATCCTGCTCAAAATAAAAAATAAAAAGGGTTGGGGCTATACCTGAGTGGTAAAGTTCCCTAGGTTTCAATTCCCAGTACAAAAACAAAAACAAACACAAACAAAAAACACACAAGCGCATGGCTCCCTATCTGAGGGCTGGAGGTGGTGGATGAGCAGTTGCTATTGTCAATAATTAAACTGACCACAATAAATGACAATTTATTGTCCAAGCCTTCTCCTAGAAGTTGTAAGGCTTCATTAGACTCCAGAGTTCCAAAATAGTTCTCAGAAACAGAATTTCTATCAATGCTACTGTTGTCTAGGTGGGGAGACAAATTTCTAGTGCTTCCTATACTGTTTTCCCTGGACCCTCCTCAGTTTTTTGAATTGTAATGCATATGAATGCACTCTATCACATTCCATCAAATCTAACATTCATTGACTTTAAGATATACCATTTTAAGTACAAATATGAAAGAGTTGGCTACCAATTTAAATTATGACATATCATCAACTGTAAGATGTATCCAACTATCAGAAATGTCAAAATGTGAAAATTATGCATCTAAAAGTCAATGAAACATGATAATAGAAGAAAGTATTCAAAATGTTCTTCAGTAATCAAAAACTATACCTTCTACAAGAATTCAAAGCAGGATTGTAAAAGTAGATTAAATAAGCATACGCACAATGGCAATTAACCTTAATTAATTTAGCTCTTGTATAGTTTTTTTTTTTTTTTGGGGGGGGGGGGTGTTTGTTTGTTGGTACCAGGGATTGAACCCAGGGGCACTTACACTGAGTCATGTTCCCAGCCCTTTTCATTTTTTATTTAGAGAAAGGATCTTGCTAAATTGCTTATGGCCTTGCCAAATTGCTGAGGCTGGCTTTGAACTTGCGATCCTTCTGCCTCAGTCTCTGGAGATGCCGGAATTAGGGACGTTTGCTACCATGCCCAGATCAGTGACTGGAATTAAATAGAAATATTAAGTAAATAATAATTCAAGTGATATGCCAATATAACAAAGTACCTCTAGTTTAATAGTTAAGCTACATAGAAGCTGGAAAGCAATGAATGCCTTTCACTAGAAGGTCAAAAAGAAAAAAGCTTTAGCTGATTCCTCTCAGAACATATTCTAGAAATGAACAAATGAAACTGAGCAACTTCTATTAAAATACAACAATATTCTTAAGAGCAGGCTATTTAAATCCAATTTCTTCCAGAAAATAATCCACTAAATAAAACAGCACTCAGAGATCATGAAAAAAATCCAAGATCTAATTTTACCAGTTTTTTCTCTTTTCTGTCCCTTATAAATGGGGTATATTAAGTTCCATAAATAGTGCTAAAGCATTAAACCAAAACAACAGAAGTTCTTTCCTTATGAGAAAGAGCTAGTCATAGTGTCAGTTCTTCTCTCAGCACTAAATAACTCAATAACTAAAATAATCCCATTTTGTAAAATGTTCTGAGTCTATTTTGTTTTTTTCTTCACAGCAAATCTTTAGAGGATGCCCCTCCTTTCCACTGCTTTCCCTTCTTCTCTGTAACCTGAGCCAAACTGATTTCTCAGAATTGAAGGTTAACAGAGGCTGTGGTGAGTCCAGTGAGGACAGGTACAATTCCCAATTTGACCTGAAGTTATCAGAAGCTCTGTTGTGTCTACACTGACCTAACTTAAGTATGTTAAGTTTTGGGTTTTTTTTTTTTTTTGGGGGGGGGCAGGGATTCTGGGCATTGAACCCAGGGGTGCTTTACCACACATTACCACACATTCCCAGCCCTTTTTATTTTTTGAGATAAGGTCTTGCTAAGTTGCTTACGGCCTCACTAAATTGCTTTTGAGGCTAGCTTTGGACTTGCAATCCTCCTGCCTCAGTTTCCTGAGTTGCTAGGATTATAGGTATGTGCCACCAAACCCAGCTAATTATGTAAGATTTATGAATCTTATACAGGACTTCAGACACAATCAGAATCTTAAACAAAATTCACCTAATAGCAATAAAATTCTTGTTAAATTGGCACAGATCTTTAACAAATAGTCTCAGTGCCTGTGCATCCTAAGACAGATACTAGATACTGATCCTTACGTGTAATGACCCAAAGGAGGAACACTCTCCAGCAAAAATTAAAGCAAAATTATAAAAAGAGTAATTAATGAGT
This sequence comes from Urocitellus parryii, assembly GCF_045843805.1. Classification (NCBI taxonomy): domain Eukaryota; kingdom Metazoa; phylum Chordata; class Mammalia; order Rodentia; family Sciuridae; genus Urocitellus; species Urocitellus parryii. The sequence continues at coordinate 157,416,097 of NC_135536.1, forward strand.
AAACCATTTACATGTTAATGCACTCAAACTTTGCTAAGCACTACAAATATCAAGTAGTATACAAGAGTATTTACCTTTCCAAGTTAATAAAAACAAATTCTAATAATACCTTAATTAATTAAGAGCAATATAAATAACTACCATTACCTTTTTTATCTTCTGACCTGTAAGTCATTGATTTTAAAAGGACATAATAATCCTATTTCTCCAAATTAAATACTTATTTCTCCACCACTTGAACATCCCCCATTTAGTAAAACTCTCAATTTTTTTTTAACAAAGAATTACTTAAAAAAAAAATCATAGTTGGTAGAAACCAACACTTTCCTCTGCAGTAGAATGAGAGAACTATGGAAACTTACAATTTTATAGCATATAATTCTACTCTGATTTTTCATAAGCAAGTCTTTCTAACTTAAAAAAGTAAACAACAGGGGCTGGGGTTGTGGCTCAGCGGTAGAGTATTCACCTAGTATACGCGAGATGCTGGATTCAATCCTTAGCACCACATAAAAATAATTAAATAAAAGCACTATGTCCCACTACAACTAAATTTTTTTTTTTTAATTTTAAAAAAGGGTTTTTTAAAAAAGTAAACAACAACAACAAAAAAAAATCTGGAATTCAAAAATTCTTTGATTTCCACGAACAAATCCTGTTATTAAACAGGGCTATGTTAGGCTGAGTCAAATCATATATATTTGTTTTTTTACATCCTTCAAGTATAAGATTTTAAAAACCACATTACCTATTCCCTAGTAAAAAAGTCCAATGTTTCTCAATAAAAGAGCAGATATCTTCTTTCCACCTGAAATAACCTTGACGTCCACTTCCTTCCAGAGACAAGTTGTACATTGCCAACATGACAACCTGAAACACAAATGAAACAGGAGTCCGGAGATAGGCATGATTAGGGATGTTAATCTTGAAGGGGGTTAAAGCATTGTTTAAATTCTGAGTAGGAATGGTAAGGAATGGTGGAATAAGGGAAGGATGATACTTTCACATATTCTGGGTGAATTATTTGCTTTCTTTTTTGCTTTTGTAAGATATCACGTGCAGCATAACACAGGTAGGGCAGATGCGTGGCTAAGTTACCTCAGAGGATTGATGAATAGGCACTGTCGCAAGCACCCCATCCTCTATGAAATGCAGCCCTAAATAAAGGGTTAACTACTGGACAACTGTATGCCTACAGAAGTCAGCATTTTTTGACTAAATGGTGCTACCCTTTATAAAATATTTTGAAAATCACCCCTGCATATATATTTTTCAAAGCTCTTTATAGGGCAAAAACAAGACGATCAGAATTTCAGAGCTGAAAATAATCTTAGAGGTTATATACTCAGTGATTTAGCCATGTGTAAGCTATGGAAACCTTTCTTCAAATGGAATCGCCACCACACAAGAGACAGAGAACTAAAAAAGGCCTGGCTGCTCAACCCATACACAGAGGGCTCCAAGTCACCCCAAAGCTCAGTGTGCAAACTCCTAATCTAGTTATTTTTAGACAAGGATTCATGGTCCTGGACAGGGAGTTTATTCCAGGAATATCAATAACACATGCTCACTGAAAAATATTTTAATAATACAGAAAAGAGAAAAGAAAAAAGTAAAAATCACTGAAATCTACCATCAAGAAATTACTGGGCTGGGGTATAACTCAGTTGGTAGAGTGCTTGCCTCGCATGCAAAAGGCCCTGGGTCCAATCCTCAGCACCACAAAAAAAAAAAAAAGAAAAGAAAAGAAATAACCACTTTTGCCGCATGCAGTGGTACATGCCTGTAATCCCAGCGGCTTGGGAGGTTGAGACAGGAGATGGAGAGTTCAAAGCCAAGCCTCAGCAACTGAGAGGCACTAAGCAATTTAGTGAGACTCTGTCTCTAAATAAAATAGAAAAAATTAAACACAAAAAACAAAACACACACACACATTCAGCTCAGTGGCTAAGTGTGCCTAGGTTCAAACCCTGGTATCCCCCAGCCCCCCCAAAAAGAAAGAACCACTTTTAGGGATAGGGTGTAGTTTAGTGGTAAAGCACATGCCTGGTATGGGGAAGGCCTGGGGTTCAATCAATCACTGGCTGCTCAAACACATTTCTTTGCACTCACATTTATGTAGATGCTTTATATATGTAATTTTATGTAAGTGGACAAAACTGTAGAAGCTATTCAAAACCATGTTTTCCACCTAATAAAAATCATAACGTATTTTGGGCCAAAGAAACAGAAAAGAGGACACAGAATCTAGAAAAGATTTTTAAATAACCCTTTTTTCTATAAGGAGAAGTCTTCAGCTTTTAGAAGTCTGGTAAACTGCAATTAGTGGCCCCAGCATCTTATTCACAGCGTTAAATCCCTAATAATTCTATGAGAAGAGCTATGTCTACATCAGATAGGCTCAGAAATTCTGATACCTCACTGAGTTTCAATTTCTGCCATCCTTAAACACACAACACTTACAGAGAGTGTACTATACAACTCACCCCATTACCAGATTTTATAAGTCTTCCTTTTAAAAAAAAAAAAAGTCTTCCTCTTAATTTTGCATTTGATCCATATCAGCCCCTACAAATTACTTCTTTAACAGTTAATGCCCACAGAGACTTGTTTAATGAATGTGAAGTTTCAATTTGAGAAGATAAAAGTTCTGGAGATGGATGCTGTTCAATAAATACTTTGATTACAGAATGAGTTTTGCCCACTCTCAGATACAACAGTATTCAGAAACATGCATTCACTCAATCTCAAACATAGGTATGTGTCTGTTATTATATTTCCAGTACTTTCCTGTATGCCTGAGTTATTTAATGACTTACAAGTTAAAGTTCACATACCTACTTGAAAATAATTTTTCAGTATCATCACATATTATTTACTGGACAAACTATATTCTAATACATAAAGGACCTGTTTTTCCACCTCTTCTGGCATTTGTGATCTGAAAGAATGAATTCCAGTTAACTGAGTTTTCTAATCTCACAGTACCAGACTAAGCTCATCAGTAATGAAGCCAGCCTCGTGGATCAATGTATCCCCAAGGCCTACCTCAGGATTGGCAATGCCACAGGAACTATCTGTTGAAAAACAATCAGAAAAAAAAATAAGCAGAGATCATGATATCTTCACCTGTGCCATGAGTCTCTAGTACATGAATGCAAAAATGTTCCCTCCCTCTCAAATGTTTGATAAATTTTCTTCTATATATCACATTTGTTCTCAAGAGTCACCAAGGAGGAAGAGGTTTAGAAGGAAGGGGCCTTTTGGTTCAGAAACCAGACTCTTCACTATTGGTATTTTGTAATACAAATGAAATGCTATTTGTTAAAAGCATTTCTACTTATTACTTTTCTTTCCCCCCAGCACTGCAGATTGAACTCAGGGGTGCTCTACCACTGGGCTACATCCTCAATCTTTTATTTTTTCATTTTGAGACAGGTCTTGCTAATTGCCCAGGCTGATCTCTACTTATGATCTTCCTGCCTCAATTTGCCAAGAAGCTGGAATTACAGGCATGTACCACCATACCTAGCCTACTTATTACTTTGATAAGTCAGAGTTTAAGACTTAAAAAAGAGAAAGTCCACATTCCAATATCCTAAGTATTTGGAGACATCAATGGAATTATTTAAGACCAACTGATTCTTTCAGATTTTTGATGATGTAACTAGAAATACTGGTCAGTAGTTTGCCGAGAACCATGTGTGTGACCTAAGTTGTCACTTCATCCTACCAGGGTATTATTCACGGTTGATAGTCTTCTGGAAGTGAAAAAATATTTTTCAAGTGATGCTGATTAAATATGCAAATTGAGCCAATATTGTATATTCTGAGCAATATAATAAAAAAGCTAGCTTTTCTTTTAAAAACAACCTCCACAAAAACCCATTCTTAAAAATGACAAATTACATGGGCTGGAGATGTGGCTCAAGCGGTAGCGCGCTCGCCTGGCATGCGTGCGGCCCGGGCTCGATCCTCAGCACCACATACAAACAAAGATGTTGTGTCCACCGAATACTAAAAAATAAATATTAAAAAACTCCTCTCTCTCTCTCTCTCTCTTAAAAAAAAAGAAAAAACAAGAAAGAAAAAAAAATAAAAGAAAAAAAAATGACAAATTACATATTTTGCTGCTCTTCCATTTACTGCTTTTATGAGAATCCACTTGTTAGCCAAATATAAATCTGCTCAATTAATATTAACATGATTTGCCTACATATAATATCCCATGTATACGTTGAGAAAACTATCCCAATAATATTCATGTGATTATATCCTCAATTCAAACTTCCCTTATTTCCACACACACACACACACACACACACACACACACACACACACACATATATATATAAAAATTTTTTTTTGGCAAGTCAAAAAAGGTTTTCTAAATTCACCAGTGACAGATTTCATGAAATAGTCTAATAAAGTACTAGTAATTAAGATAATAGTCTCAGGCTGCTATGGCAACAATTTACAAGGAACACCATAAAGGCCAAAATGGTATAATCTAAAATCCTTCTCATCATTCTGTTTATTTTCTTCAAAGTGGTAAGTGCTATGGGTAATTATCATGTTTATCTGCTTATTATCTAAAGTAAATGTTGAATGTCAGTTGCCTGAGGACAATGGCCTTTGTGGTCTCATTTACCACAGTAACCCAAGATCTAGAATAGAAAAGTATTTGGTTCACTACAGGGACTGAGGAGTGAGTATTTGTTAAATACACATCAAAACTGAGGGCTGGGTATGTAGCTCAGCAATAGAGCACTTACCTAGCATAGGCAAGGCCCAGGTTTGATCCCAAGCACCACAAAAAACAAAATAATATACACACACGCACACACACACAAATGGATGTACACAAAAACTGAGCAATTCATTTGTTTTTTTGAACTTAAAGACTATTTATACTTTGGTGGCTTATTATATATAAATATTAATTCAAAAACAAAACTAAAAAAATTAATACAAGTCAGAGATCAGTAAAAAGCTATTGCTTGGGCTGGGGTTGTGGTTCAGAGGTAGAGCACTCCCCTAGCATGCATGAGGCCCTGGGTTTGATCCTCAGCACCATATAAAAATGAAATAAAGGTGTTGTGTTCACTTACAACTAAAATAAATAAATAAATAAATAAGCTATTGCTCAAGGCTGGGGCTATAGCTCAGTGTCAGAGTGCTTGCCTAGCATGTGTGAGCACTGGGTCTGATCCTCAGCACCATATAAAAATAAATTAAAAAAAAAAAAAAAGACATTCTGTCCATCTACAACTACAAAAAATTGAAAAAAAAAATCTATTGCTCAGGTCATAGGTGGCTTGGATTAGAGTGCTGGTATTGGAGATGGTTAAAAGTAGATATTAAATTTCATCAACAAAAAAATAAACATCTGAGCTCAAATGTAGAAAGGCTGGGTTACATTGGTATTTACAATCTAGTTATATTACTTCTTCCAAATCTATTTCCAATGTAACCATCCTATGGGTTTTGCTGTTCTAAAAACTGCTAACAGAAAAAATGTAAACCATACTTTCAATTAAAATCAGAGCTTGGTGTTAGATATACATAAAATTACATGACATTTTCAAGAATCTTAAAACCCAATTTACTAAGTTAACATCAAGTATTATTTTTACCAAGAACTCCTCTGTCCACACACTCCATATCCAATTTTCATCGTGAAATGAATGGTATCTCTTAAAACACAACAAAAGCTCATTGGTAGGTTCCTTGCTCTGAATATTCATTCCAACAAATTTCCTGGAGGACCCAGCATGACATTCTAGAGAAGAGCTTTTTACTCACTTGTTGCCATGTCAGCTTCAGCCTCTCATACTGCTCCTTGCCATCTGCCGAGCAATCAGAACAAGTAAACCTAAAAAAATTATCACCCTTAAGATAACTGAGCTGTTCCCTCAGCTGACCTAGGGGGGAAAAAAAAAAAGTCACATCACAGGTTTATCTAGAGCACAGGCAACCCAAAGGTTTAATCAGTTTGTCAACCAGATTTCTAAGTATGCTGAGTTTATCAGCCAACCCACAATAGCAGGATGGGCCTGGGAAAGGGAGAGGAGTTTTATTCTTCTAACATCAGATATACACCCCTACAAGGATCTGTGGATCCTTAACTTTTAGGAGAAAGGTACTGGAAAAGCAGGTATGATTGCTCTAACTGGATTTTCCAATCGTTACATACCTGGACTCTTCTAGGTGGGTCCCTTTAGCATTCTTTCAAAAAACATTTGATCTCCCACAATCTGCCAGGCACTGAGCTAGGAACCATTGTGTATACAATAACCAAGACAAAGGCATAGTGCCTGCTCTCACTGGTCTAGAAGTCGGGGAGGGCAGCAAAGGAGAAAACAGGCAATAGGTACCAGCTGCATGGAACTTTTTCCTTCTTATGGTGCATCAGAACCACTCAAGGAGCTGCTGTTTTTCTAACTATGTCTAGGTCTCTCCAGATGAAAAGAATCAGTCTCTGAGGTAGAGCCTAGGCCTCTGCATTAAGGTTCCCTAGGTGATGATGCTAATGCTTTGTGGGACTTGAAAATCACAGGAGTGAAACATGATGTGCACCATAGGGCAGTTGAGAGCACATAAAAGGGAGACAAGAAAGTTGGGAAGAGGGGTCTACAGGGACCTGAGAGAAGACTAGAAATTGGTAGTGGGGTTGGGGGCGCATATGTACCCTTGAGATACATATTCCAGAAAGGAAATAAAAATGTGCAAAGTCCCAGGAATAAGAAAGAATTGTTTGTGGAAAATGAAAAGTTCATCCTACCAACAAAGTTCTGTTAATGTGAGGGATAGAAGAGGCTGAAGAAATTAGCAGGGGTCTGGCCACAAGGGTGTTTAAAATTTATCCTCTAAGGACAAACAGCCACCAAGATATTCAAGACAAAACCCTGCACTAATAAACAAGAACGCAAAAGCCAGCTAAAAAACTTATTAATAGTAATTATTAATTTGAAAAGTTGAACTCATTCAGAAACACAGCCACATACCAGAAAATTAGTCACTTCACTATACATAAATATATATAATACATATATATAATATGTAATATGTATATAAATGTATGTATAATATATAAATTTAACTTAGTTATGAATTCCGTTACACAAAGCATTTCTTTAACACACGTCTTTCCTAGTTTCTTGCCTGATGGAAAAATCCTGTTTTAGTGCAAATTATATGATGGCTAGCAAAGCAAGCTCAGGAGTTAGGAAGCTGGCAGCTAAAAACAAGATGTGTGTGCATAACTCTTGTCAGCAGATAAAGAGAACTGCAAGTGGGAAACAAGACAGGTCCTAGGAAAGGCCATTAAATACCTTCAAACTGCTAATTCTAACCTCACTTTAACTGTAAGTTAAAGTGACAGATGATAGTTTTCCACATAAGTTAAATATACCACAGTAATGGTTTTGAACTTGAACTTTTAATTCTACACTCAGGCTAGAATCTGGGCCCCAGTCCATAACATAGTCTTATTAGAAAAATGTGGTTTAATTCCTTCAGTAACACAGGATTTCTAATTTTCTAATTTTTATTGGGTCACCATCAAGAATATTAATTTAACAATGGAATAGTGGTTGGCAACAATTTTTATTAGTACAAATGTGTCTATGTGTTATATAAATTTGTATTTGATCATCTAAGTTAATGAATGTAATAATTATCCTTTTATTTAGATCTATTTTACATTCATGTTTCTTTCACAGGTTGGAAAAATAAACCTTCACACAGGAATTGACAAATAAAGGAATTGAGAAGCTCCTTACTGGCCGGTATCCATTTTTGGCACTTGTCACAGAAGTAGGACAGCTGCTCCTCCATCCACGACACATCTCCTTCATCACTGTTGAGGGAATCCCCACTCTGGTCATGAGATAAGTCCACAGATGCCTGATCCTCAGATTCAACAATCAAGAGAGTCTCTCCCTCCACTTCACCCTCTTCCAGCCCTTCTGAGGTAGATGTTCTTGTGGCTTCATCATCATGTCGACTTATCAAACTACTGAGGTGGATGTTACTATCCATCCCTCCCTTCTCACAATTTCAGAAGTGCTCTTCAGTAACAGTTCTAACTCTGGATGCTGAACTTAAAAAGGCTTCTATCAGAATTACACAGGTAGAAACTCTTCAGAGTGTCTGCCCACAACTTCTTTGCTCAAATATAGGGGATTCTTAAAGTCATTTAGAGTATAGGATCTACTGTCCTTTACCAAATTTAAAAGGACTGTCACAAGAAGGGTGAAGATCTCACTAAGCTATTCTCTATCAACACACATACATAACACACACGGTTTCAGTGCTTTGTCCCATTAATATTTCACATTCCTTTGAAGTCATGTTTTTTGAGATCCTTTTTCCAATAACATCTTCTCTCTTTCTGCTTCAAGTTGTTCAGTCAAAATAATCTGTTCTCCCAAAAGACGAATGTTTTCTTTTTTCCGATTTTGCCTCTCAATATCTCTGATCACTCCGTCACGAAGCCTCTAAAAACGAAAGAGATTTCAGTAACACCCTGAACAGGTGGTTCCCATCCTTGTGCCATTCAAATCCAAATAACAGTGTTACCAAAATACACTTAAAATGTTCAGATTCCAAATACCCAATTACTATTTTAACTTTCTGTACAAATGTAAAATGTAACAAAGAAACCATCAGATAAATTAGGTAGTGCACTATAATATCATTACTAAAATGATTTCTTTCTCATTTTAAGATATTCCTAAACATTTTGTCCAGAAAACTTATTGGGAAATAACAAAAAATAAAAAATAAAAAAAAATTTTAAAATGGCACTATGTTGAATTTTAAAAATCTAGCTGATATAAGACTCTTTAAAAATTAGCTGTTACTACAGTAATAGTCTGAACTACTTTTCTATTGACAGTTATCTTAGGTGAATAATAAACATCAAGAGAAAAAGAAAGGTGGGCTGGGGATGTGGCTCAAGCAGTAGCGCGCTCTTCTGGCATGCGTGCGGCCTGGGTTCGATCCTCAGCACCACATACAAACAACGATGTTGTGTACTCGGATAACTAAAAAATAAATATTAAAAAATTCTCTCTCTCTCTCTCTCTCTCTCTCCCTCTGTCACTCTCTCTTTAAAAAAAAAAAAAGAAAGGTTACTAAAAACTGAACAAATTATCTTAACAATATAGGTACAAGAAAACAAAGAGGGGCTGAGGATATAGCTCAGCTGATAGAGTGTTTGCCTAGCATGCATAAGGCCCTGGGTTTAATCCCCAGCACCACCAAAGGGGGGGAAAAAATTGGGTTAATGGGCTGAGGATTAATGAGCCCAGTGGGTAGAACACTTGCCTAGCATGTACAAAGCACTGGGTTCAATCCCAGCACCACAAAAACCAAACAAAAACATAAAGAACTGGACTTCTAGTATATAAAGTGAAAAGGTAGAAATTATACAAAATACTATCAATTATGTAAAAAGAAAAGTTTTTTTAAAAGACTACTAATTCTAGAGGTAAAAATAAAACCCATCAATAGTAGTTAGTTACCTTAATAAGCACTAAAAAGGAGAAATTTCAGAATGCAGACTTGGTACTTTTGTGTGTGTTTGTGTGTGTGTGTGTGTGTGTGTGTGTGTGTGCGCGTGTGAGGATGGGATGCTGAGGACTGAAACTAGGGGTTACCATTGAGCTACACCCTCCACCCTTTTTATTTCTATTTATTTATTTATTTATTTATTTATTTATTTTTGAGGCATGGTCTCGCTAAGTTTCTTAGGCTGGCCTTGAACTTGTCATCCTCCTGCCTTGGCCTCCCAAGTAGCTGGGATTACAAGCATTTACCACCATGCCCAGCTTGAGACTTTTTAAAATATCAATTCAGTCATTACTAATAACTAATATTTTATAGTTCATAGCTCAAAAATACTTCAGTAAGGTGATAAGGCATTTTTCTTGTTGTTTCTATTGTTTTGGTTTTTTGGTGCTAGAGATTGAACCCAGGAAAGTGCTCTACCACTGAGCCACATCCCCCAATAAATTTTTAAAAATAGAATTTAGGGCTGAGTATGTTTGGTTTGTAAAAAAAAAAAAAAAAAAAAAAAAAAAGAAATTACATCCATTTTAAAAACTCACCTAGTACCTATTTGCTGGACATCTTCCAGGCCTGGAGTTTCATTGGCTATTATGAGGGAGTTGGGAAATTTAAGAGTCCCAGGACTGATAATTCAACTGGTACTAGATTTTCTTAAATCCTGTGTCCTTGGCAAAATCCCTACTGAGACAACAACAGGTGCTTACTCCATTTTCCCCACTGCAGGTCTACCTTACATTTACACATCCTGCTCCCGAAGCCTATACCATTGGTTGAGATCATTCTTTCTACATCTGCCTCCCAGGTCCTCATCTACTTTTTCAGAGATGTCAGCATTTGCTCTGATCTTACTTGCCATTCCATCATTTGTTATCTTTCTCCAGGTGACTACTTCATACATCCTCCCTGTGAATTGAACCTCTCTTACCACCTAAGACCTCCTCACTATCACAACTCTGATACCTTGAACTCTGGCTCATGTAGCACTACAAATGCTCCTTGACTTAAGATAGGGTATATCCTGATAAGCCCATTTAAAGTTGAAAATATCAGAAATTGAAAATGTGTTGGGCTGGAGATATAGCTCAGTTGGTAGAGTGCTTGCTTTGCATGCACAAGGCTCTGGGTTCAATACCCAGCACCACAAAAAAAAAAAAAAAAAGAAAGAAAAAGAAAATGTGTTACATATACCCAACCTACCAAACATTACAGCTTAGCACCACTTACCTGAAATCATGTCTGTGTAGCTGATTGGGAACTGTGGTTTACTCCACCTGCCCAACATCTCAAGAGAGGATTATAGTCCCTAATCATTATCCTGGAAAAATACTGAAATCTGAAGTACAGTGCAAATCATATTGCTTTTTCACCATTGTAAAGTCAAAATATTTTAAGTAGAAGAGTTGTAAGTTAGGGACCATCTATACTTGGTTTCTGGAAGGAATAGTAACCCATGAGTACTGAACATGAGTGTCTGGTATGTGGTAGACTCCAGTCAGGAAACAGTAGTCACTATTTAACTTCTTGCTTCTTTCAACTTTCAGACACACCTACCATGTCCTTCTAGTTCTATTCTTTCCCATTGTTAGAGAGTACCTAGTGAAGGTCTGGATGTAAAAACAGGGCAATCTTTTCTTCGTCTCTTTCCTACCCAGCAGGCAGAAAGACACCCCCTTCATCTCAATTTTTCTCAGGACCATCATCTTTTCCTTCAACAGAGGAAGAACCCTGCCTCTATTCCAAAAGCTACCTTCTTAAAGACATACTTTAATCCCAAATCTCTAATTCTTTCTGTGCCTTTTCATCAGTGGTTATCCCAACCCCATCACAAAATTCTTGTGCCATTACAAGATTTCTCTCCTCCTGTCTCCACAGGTTATGAACACCAATGACAAAGACCTCATCTGCTTCATCTCCATATACCAACCACATAGCATAGTCCAAATCCTGGACAAGTAAATTAAGACTGTTGACTCTTGATCATTCAGATCATTACATCTACCCTTGGCAAACTAGGTTCTACTCAACTACCTGAGAAGGTGTTACTTGAAAGTTCAACAATGAACTGCTTGCAATATTTAGCACTGTTGCAAATTATTTACAGACTCTGGAGCGGTTGTTTCTTTGTCTTTGTATTCCCAAAGTACCTAGCGCTATGCCTGGCAGAGAGTGATTAATCACTAAAGATATGCCAACTTGAGAAAGAAAATACGAACTGAGAGAGAGTGAGACTGATGGTAAGTTAAGTCACAGAGATCTCCAGAAATAGAAGTACCAAAAAGATAATTTGGAGGACTGTATCTTTATCATTCCCAGAGTCTACATTTTCCACAGTCAATATTCACCTAAGCAAAAATTACAAACATCTCATCAAATTACCTTGGCCAAAAGGCACGGGAAGTGGGTAGGTGAGGAGGAGCCAGCTTTACCACCGGATAAAATCTTTAGCACTCAACGGCCTTAGGGTTTAGCGCCCACCTGGGGCCCGAGGGGTGGTGAGAGGTGGATAACTTGCAGAATGAGCCCCACCCCACCCCCGCAAAAAAAGCCCTTCCCTGCCTGGTACTTTGTAGCGGCCCAAGCGGGACGCTGACAGGTCCGCTTGGCAGCGGGCTCGCGGTGAGCTGAAAACAGAACTACAGAGCACCCAGGAGCATGCGTTCGCGGGAAAGGCCTCTTGGAGCTGGCTCCTGGGCGCTGGCCAGCAGCGGGTCAGCCAGGACACCGGGTTGCTCGGCCGCCGGGAGCCGTAGGCCGGGGTGACCCCAGGTTCACGGCCGCGAATGCGTGGGGATGCGGGGCGCGCCACCGCCGAGCCCAGAGGCGAGAAGGAGGGGGCAAAGACGTGGGGAGCAGCCGGGGACCACGCGGGCAGAGCCCACCAGAGGCCCCAGGCTGCAGCCCGCGGGCCCCGGAAGAGACGGTCACGTGACACCGACCTGCAGGTCCTGCTGCTGCTTCAGGTGCACGCCGGCCACCGTGGCCGCCGTAAGCAGCACCGAGAGGCCCAGCACCACCTTCGAGCTCCTCGACATCCCCGCGCAAGCCGCCCCGGCCGCCTCCCGCCAGCCCCAGGCGCCGGGGCCACAGCCGAGAGCGCGTCGCTGCCGGTTCGGGCCAGGCTTGACACCTCGAGCGCAGATTTTTTGTGTATTGCCCGCCTCCAGGCTCAAGCAATCGAGAGCCGAGCACCGAGATGCGCCCTTGCTCCCCTCACTGAGTGGCTTGACAAGGGCCCCTGGGACAAGAGGGACCTTTTTCCTACCCCGCGGACAGAAAGACAAGCCAGATTCAATTACAAAAAGCTCCGACCCAAAGGTGACCTTAGCAGCTTGCCAGATTCGGGATTCCGTGCCTGAGCTCGGTCTTGTCCCCACCTCACCCCAGCGGCCCGGAGTGTCCTAGAGGGTCCGCTATTCACACTGGAGTAGCATGCTGACCCTTCTCCCACACCTATACTTCTGACCATCTGGCTGACCCAGGTGCTTTGCTGGATACCTCACCTAAACACAGCCCCTTGTTGTCCTTTTGTGGAGTAGATGCCACCACCAGTAGTTTGGTGGCTCCAGGGACACGGGTGGGAGTTGTGGAGTTTTGGCTTGAGGACCCATAATTAAACGTGATAGATACAGTTGACTTCACGTTGAGGCGGTGGGGCGACCGTCAAGCTCTGAGTTTTCTCAAAACCGAAAAGTGTCTAAACAGCATGCTAACTGGGCAGCCACACCTCCTGATAGGAAATTTGTCCTGACCTAGCTTCCCGCATAATTTTTTTTTTTTATGGGGGTGTTACCGCTGTTGACTGGTGAGGAGTCCCTGCTTCCCCAATGTTGAAGAATAACACCAGAGAAGCACCCCCAGGCAAGGTCAGAGTGGAAAATTAGAAGTTTATTAAAGGACAGCAGAAAAGACTTCTCCCTTCTCCCGGAGAAAGAAGGGGACCTAAGAGATGGAATCCGTGAAAGTGCGGTTGTTTCCCTTTTTTATAGTTTTCGGTGATGGAATGTAGGTGGGAAGGCCGGAGGGGTGGGACACAGGTGGGCCAAAGAAGTAATCTGGGCACTTCCGAGTCAGCATCTTTAAGTTTGCTGTTCATTAACATTTCTTTGGGATGGACTTTGGGCCTAGGGCTTTTCTCCGGACTTCATTAACATTCCATGAGTTGTCCTGCATTTCCTGAAATTCATTCTCAGCATGGCCTCCATTTTAGATTTCACTTTATTTACCTAACTACACTGACTACCTAATTTTAAATCTGGCTTCAGTGGTACCAGGGATTGAACTCAGGGGCACTGGACCACTGAGCCACATCACCAGCCCTGTTTTGTATTTTATTTAGAGACAGGGTCTCACTGAGTTGCTTAGTGCTGGCTTTTGCTGAGGCTGGCTTTGAACTCTTGATCCTCCTTCCTCGGTCTTCAGAGCCGCTGGATTTACAGGCGAGCGCCACGGGGCGCCGGCATAATTTTTTAAGAGATCACTTTTACACCCTTGAAGCCTCAGTTCTTGATCAGTAATGCTAATAATCATATTGTTAGGAATACAAATGATAGAATGTAGCTAAAGAACTAGGCAAGGCATCATTTTCACTTCTCTAGAATAAAGAGGTATGGCCTCCCAGAAACTTTTTTTTTTTTTTTTTTTTTTGCGGGGGCAGGGGGTGGTGGTTGGGATTGAACCTGGAGCACTTCACCACTGAGTTATATCCCCAGTCCTATTTATTTTATTTTATTTTGAGACAGGGTCTCCCTAAATTGAACTTTGTATCCTTCTGCCTCAGCCTCCCAAGAAGCTGGGATTATGGGCATGGGCCACCACGCATGGCAGAAAACTTTTTAAGTGTCTGATAGTGCAGTACATAAAGACATGTTTAGCGTTAAATCAGTCTTTCCCACTAAAATACATATTGAAAAAGCTTCTTTCTGTGGAAATAGTTACATACCATATTGATTAGGGGTAGGTCTTGCTTAGAGTTAAGTGCTTCTCCACCATTAATCTGTGTTCATAGTGTGTTGCTATTCCAGGCTCTGTCATATGAGCATAAATAGTATGAGGCAAAATAACGCTCAAATATTGAAATGTAGGGGCTGAGGTGGTGGCTCAGTGGTAGAGTACTTGCCTAGCATGTGTGAGGCATTGTGTTCTATGCAGCACATATAAATAAATAAAATAGAGCTCCATTGACAACTAAAATATATTTTTAAAAAATATTGAAATATAATTTTAAAAATTTAAAAAGATACCTTTTTCAAATGTCAATCCAGCCACAGCACTTTTTATTTTATTTTATTTTTATTTTTTGCAGCCTGAGGAGAATGTACTATTATTTTTTATTTTTTTAATATTTATTTTTTAATTTTCAGCTAACACAACATCTTTATTTGTATGTGGTGCTGAGGATCGAACCCAGGCCCCATGCATGCCAGGCGAGCACGCTACCACTTGAGCCACATCCCCAGCCCAGAATGTACTATTAAATTGGAAAATGAGGGCTGGGGTTGTGGCTCAGTGGTAGCATGCTTGCCTAGCATGCATGAGGCACTGGGTTCGAGTCTAAGCACCACATACAAATAAATAAAATAAAGGTCCATCAGCAACTAAAAAATATTTTTAAAAAATTGGAAAATGAAGTTCCATTCCTAATGAACTCTGGAATGAGAACCAATTTAATTTATGGTGTATTTACACATTTAATCTAAAGAAATAGAATTATATTTGACTGCTCTTTACTTGTGGAAGATCCCAGATATTTTCCCCCTATAGATCAGTGAGGGTTCAACAGAGATGCATGTCCTTATCAGGTCATTAGATGACCTTTCATTCTGTTGTGATTTTTCAGCTTGTCTTCTTGGAAAGAACTCTACTTTAAAAAAAATCCTTTGGGTGTGAACTGAAATTTAAAAAGTGGATTATCTGTTTAAATATTTATAAACTTAAGCAAGATTTTTGTATGATTACTGTCACTTAAATTACTGAGTTGAGAGAGTGACTGCATACCATCAAACATTGAAAAGTAATTTTTTCTCATT
Organism: Urocitellus parryii; assembly: GCF_045843805.1. NCBI lineage: Eukaryota > Metazoa > Chordata > Mammalia > Rodentia > Sciuridae > Urocitellus > Urocitellus parryii. Next base: position 157,431,699 of record NC_135536.1, read on the forward strand.
AAAATAATTTCCATCTAGTTTAAATACATTTTTAAGCATATGCAATGTTTTAGAATAAAAATAGTTTTCTAGGAAAACTTAAAGAGTTTCTTTAAGTTGAAGATGAATGAATAAATGAATATGTTTCAAAGAGAAAAGTCCAGACTTGCTGATCAGCTCTTTTCTGTGTTGATTACTTTCCTTCTTCAAACAAACTGGGAATGTCCCAGGAGGAGTGGATTCAAGGTCACCCTCCATCCCTCAAGCAACTAAATTCATGGAAGGAAGACAGATTGGTGTGTCAAATAATCACAGTAAAACAGACAAAAATGATATTGATAAGTAGCGAATTGTTATGCTGTGTACCTCTCCCATCCCCAAAATTCATATGTTGAAAACCTAATCACCAAAGGGATGGTAGTAGGTGGAGACTTTGGGAAGTAATTAAGGTTAGGTGAGGTCATGAAGCTAGAGCCCCTTGATGAGATTCCTATTTAAGAAGAGAAAGAAACTAGAACTTATTCTCTCTACCATGTAAGGACACAGCAAGAAGATGGCCATTACAAACTAGGAAGAGAGGGAGGGAAAGAGATATGAATAGACACACAGGTGAGAGAGGGGGAATGGATACATAGAAGAAAACAACAACAACAACAACAAAATGATAATCACTTGATAGATACACAAGTAATGGCATTTGCCCTCTGGGAATGCTATTTGCTCACCTGAAAATGGACTTGAGAGAAACGTGCCTTTCAAGATTCCATATTTGGGTCTTGCATGCTTCCCTTCAAGCAGGAGAGCTGCTGCAGCCCTGCAGCTTGGATGTCATTATCAGAAGTTGGCCTTTCTAGCAAGCAAAGTTCTACGGCAAGAAACCGGTGGGAAGTAGAACATTTAGCTTAATGCAGCTGATCCCATGCTGAACATTTTGGGGACAATTTACTTCTCTGAGCCTAGTTTTCTCCTCTGTACTATGGGGAGAATAATGTCTTTTTTCTTTTTGGTGTGCTAGTTGAGATGGTTAATTACTAGTAGGACTGCACCAAAGTCAGGCATGTGGCAAAAGGCATGTGAGAGCACTTCAGCCAATGAGCCCCCAGGGGCCCCCAGGTCTATCAGAAGACCTGGACCCCCTCAATCCTGCAGGAAGGAGATGGGGGAAGGCAGAGGGAGGCTCCCCTCTCTTCCGCTGTGGACAGTGGCTCTGAATCCTTGTCTTCACATGTTTTGAAAATATCAGTTTGTAGCTGAATAGGCTTTTGGTGAGATCCCAGATGGCGACAGTATGATCCCTCTGACAGTGCTTGCCCAAGCTGTGAATTACAGTTTCACTGTTTCAAAATATAGATGTTCCTCAATTTACAATGGGATTAGGTACCAACAAGTTCATTGTAAATTGAAAATACTGTAAATTGAAAATGCACTGAATACACCTCACCTATCGAAGAAATATCCCAACTAAGCCACATAGCACACCATCGAGTGTCAGTTGTCTCCCTTATGATACTGTGGCTCACTTGGAGTTGTGTGATGCTGCCCTCCCAGCATCATGAAGAGGATCACATTGCACTTTGTTAGCATGGGAAAGGATCAAATTTCAAAATTGGGGCTGGGTGGGTAACTCAGTGGTAGACTGCATGCTTAGCATTTGTAAGGGCCTGGCTTCAATCCCCAATCCTCCCTCCACCCTGCCCAAAAAATTAAATTTTAAGTACAGTTTCTACTGAATATATATTGCTTTTGCACTATCGTAAAGTCCAAAAATTGTAAAACCTAAGTCTAGGATGATCTATATTTGGTATGACTAAGTTCTCTTGGATTCAAAATTCACTCACAATTACTAGGAAAAAAAATACATTGATTATAGAAGAAAAATGTTAGATCCTTTAAATACAAATTCAGGGAGCCATGTGCTGTGGCACACACCTGTAATTGCAGTTCAAGGCCAGCCTCAGCAACTTGGTGAAACCCTGTCTCAAAATAAAAAGGTTGAGGATGTAGCTCAATGATAGAATGCCCCTGGATTCAATCCCTGGTACTGTTTTAAAAAAATTATATATATAAATTAGACTTTAAAAAGCAAGTTCTAGTTTTTCATTTAGAAATATTATTATAGGGCTGGGGATGTGGCTCAAGCGGTAGCCCGCTCGCCTGGCATGCGTGCGGCCCGGGTTCGATCCTCAGCTCCACATACCAACAAAGATGTTGTGTCTGCCGAGAACTAAAAAAATAAATAAATAAATAAATAAATATTGAAATTCTTCTATATACTTTAAAAAAAAAAAAAAGAAATATTATTATAAATGTTATCAGGAAATTTTACACAAATTTGATATTTAAATCTACCTCAATACTTCTTCCTTTTTGTCTTGTAATTATATGATGTGTTTTTTTTTTTTTTTTTCCTTTTCATAAGTGAAGGAAATGTAATTATCATCCTTGAAGCTTCATTTAGAATTATATAAACTCCTTCAAGTTTGATCTCAGCAAGCTATACAAATATTATCCTTTTTTATGTTTACTGGGTGGGACAAAGATTAGGAAGCATGGCTAGTTTAATATGATTTTAGGTTAGAATTTTTGAACCTTGTATATCTGCCTTTATTCTAGTTTTCTTTTCCCCCCAAAAAACAATTGCCCAGGCTGGCCTTGAACCTGCAACTCTCCAGCCTCAACCTCCTGAGTAGCTGGGATTACAGATGTTACCAAGGCTTATTCTAGTGTCTTGGCATCCAAGATCACATCGGCTCTCAATCACATGCCCCTCTCAATTTTGGATTGACCTGGGTGTGTCCAGAGTAACCACTGCTCTCCTTCAGGGAAAAATGGCTGCTCCAAATGCTTTACAACAGCATCCTACCCTCTTCCTCTCCCTTCAGCCTCCTCTAAGTAAGAGGCAACATCAAACAGTACAGGGCTTGAGAAGAATCAAGAATTGAAAACTAAGGCGCTGTGGCACTTGCCTGTAATTTTCCAGCAATTCAAGAGGCTGAGCCTGAAGGATCATGTGTTCAAGGCCAGCCTCCGCAACTTGGTGAGACTCTATTTCAAAATAAAAAGGACTGGAGGTGTAGCTCAGTGGTAAGAAAAGAAAAAAGTAAGAGGAGGGAACACAGTCATCACCCCATGTTTGAACAATGTGGTCACAGAATGTTTGTTCCACCTTCACTCACACAGGGTGGGGACTTGAAAAATGCTCTCACCACTGAAATGTGTAATTTGGCTTACGTTATTTGGGCTTGAATCAGGGCCAGGTCCTTGTAGTGATTATGGAAGAGATGGGTTTCAAGTCACCTCTGTCTTAAAGAATAGTAATCATTAGTACCCTACTAGATGGTTTTCAGAGGGAGGCAGAGGTTTAAGGTGGAATCCACAGTGGGCATGAACTTAACAGGTGAGGGGAGAGGCATGAAGTAATGATTAGAAAGCAATGATTATATGGGGCAGGACTGAGAATGAAAGAGGAGGCGGGAGGGGGGGTTTGTTTGGGAAGAAGGTGGAGGGTGTTGGCGGCATTGGCATCAGTGACTGATTTTCCTGTAAATGTTTCCAACTCAGTATCAGATGATTGCAGAAATATCATGCCACATGTCACCCCCTAAGGCACCATTATGATCATTTAAAAGGCAAACAAGAGTCTGGTGTGGGGCTGGGGTTGTCGCTCAGCAGTAAAGTGCTCACCTAGCATGTATGAGGCACTGGGTTCAATCCTCAGCACCACATAAAAATAAAAAATAAAGATATGTGTCCACCTAAAACTAAAAAAAAAAGTTTAAAAAAAGAGTCTGGAGTGCACACCTGCAATCCCAGCTACTCAGGAACCTGAGGCAGGAGTATCACAAATTCAAAGCCAGCCTGGGCAATTTAGCAAGACCCTGTCTCAAAATAAGAAGGTCTGGGAATATAGTTCAGAGGGAGAATGTCCCGGTATTCAGTGCCCAGTACCACAAATAAGTACATAAATAATGAATAATAAATAAAAGCAGGGCTGGGGATGTGGCTCAAGCGGTAGCGCGCTCGCCTGGCATGCGTGAGGCCCGGGTTCGATCCTCAGCACCACATACCAACAAAGATGTTGTGTCCGCCGAGAACTAAAAAAATAAATATTAAAAAAAAATTATTTAAATAAATAAATAAATAAAAGCAAAAAAGCCTTTCCTTGTGGATGGCCCTGTAGTAGGCTCCACCTGTGGCCAGTGTCTTTGAATCCCAGCTTCCTCAGGCTGAGGTTATAAAGGATGCCGTCAGCATATTGAAGCCAAAATTTTAAAACATATATAGTTAAAACTACCCTTGAAAATCCCATAGGAGGTGCTATCACTTGGATCTGGAATATCCTTTAAAGGCCTGTGTGTTAGAGGCTAGTTCCCCAAGTCGGCACTATGGGGAGGTGGTGGAACCTCTAAGAGGGGAGGCCTACTGGTAGATCTTGTAGTCACGCCCTGAAGAGGATAGAGTGACCTCTGTCTTTTTCAGTTCCTACCCACGAGGTAAGCAGCCTTGTTTCACCTCACACTCCCCACCATGAGGTGATGCCTCACCACAGGCCCAAAACAACAGGGTCAAGCAACCATGGACTGACTGAAAACTCTTAAAGCCATTAGCTAAAGTGAAACTTTTCTCATTATAAGTTTCTTAGGTATTTGTTACAGTGACTGAAAACTAACACAGAAGGTGACAGGTTGAAGACAATTTTTCCTCCAGCACCAGGATTAATTGCTGTGAACTCAATAATGTATCTCCAAAACTAATTTGGAATTCTGTGCAGGAGATTTCTTCACCCCCCCCCCAGTTAAAATTTATTCAATCACTTATGTGTATCAATATGTATTCATGGCTATTTTATACTTTGGGTTATAATATAACATTACTATATTTTATACTCAGATGGCTCCTGCTTTGGCCATTGGGAGCTCTTTCATTTGGCTCCAGGGCTCCTTTGACAAATCCCATCAATGTGAGCTTTCCTTTATTAACACTTCCTTCTTTTCTGGTGCTATGGTATGTCCCCCCTTATAAATGTTGTGCCCTAGTCCTAGAATTAACCATTCCTCCAAGGATCCCTGGCTTTTATTATTATTTTTTTTAATGGTACTAGGGATTCAACCCAGGGGTGCTTAACCACTGGACCACATTTCCAGCCCTTTTTTGTATTTTATTTAGAGACAGGGTCTCACTGAGTTTCTTAGGACCTCACTAAATTGCTGAGGCTGGCTTTGAACTCGTGATCCTCAGCCTCCTGGGCCTCTGAGATCATAGGCATGCACCACTGTGCCTGGCTTCCCTGGTTCTTTTTATGCAAGAAGGTGTGCTTGTTGCTAATGGATTGTCCTTTCATTTAAATCCTCTCAATTGATGGATCAAATAAATATATACATGTATACCAACCTGTATATGTGCGCATATCTGTATATATTTCTCTTTTTTCCTACAAATTTTTTTATGTGTAATCATCTGAATCTATATGCAGTAAAACATCAGTTGTTAGTGAGGACTCCAACTCTAGTTCATTATCATGTGGATTATTCTTGTCTCCACTTGTTTATCTGTAAACTCCTACTCCAACAATTGGCTCCCAGCATTGCCATCATTTATATAATTGCTTGCTTCAGTATACACGTACAGCAGTCTCAGGATTGTTATCTGTAGCCCTGCAGGAAAGAACAAGGGCACTGTGCTTATGTGCACTTCCTATTTGTTTTATTTTGTGATGCCATTCATTCTAAAGTTACTAATTCAGAACCGTTTTCTCATCCCTTCAGTGAAGTTGTTTTATACATTTGCAAAAACAGATTCTCCTGTCACAGTTGACACTCTTTCCTGGGATCTTCCTAAAGATTATTATTTTTTACTCCTGTCTATAAACATGATATATCCACCCGCCATACCACTCATCGGTGGAGGTTATATTGTGTTTAGTCTTAACCTTTATCCTTTAATATTTATCCATTTTAAATGGCATTTTCCCTGGCCACCAGCTCTTTCTCAGCCAAGTTTTGTTGGTTATATCATTCCTTCACCATGAGAGTTTATAATATTTACATTCTCTTCTGTAACCACATTTGCTTTAATCTTACCTAGTTCCATATTTAAATGAATCTTCTTTGTGTGTGTGTGGTCCTGGGGATTAGAACCCAGGGCCTTGTGCATGTAATGCAAACACTCTACCAACTGAGCTATATCTCCAGCCCCTTAAATGAATCTTTTCCATTTAAAGATCTCCAGGATATTTTCTCCATTTTCCCTCTATTAGAATTGCTCAGGTGCCAGGTGCAGTGGCCCACACCTGAAATCCCAGTGGCTCAGAAGGCTTAGATTAGAGGATTGCAAGTTCAAAACCAGCCTCAGCAAGGATAAGGTGCTAAGCAACTCAGTGAGACCATGTCTCTAAATAAAATACAAAACATGGCTGGAAATGTGGCTCAGTAGTTGAGTGCCTCTGAGGTGGATCCCCAGTACCCTACCCATCCATCAAAAAAAAGAATTGTTAAGAAAGCATTGTAGGAACTGTATTTCCTGAATTATAGCACACACAAAAATATTTTTGTGTTACCTTTGTACCTGGGGTACAGTTTGGTTGAGTATAAATTTCTTGACACTCTTCATGAGGTTGAGTATAAATTTCATGACACTCTTCATGAGGACTATATAAAGTTCACTCATCTATCTTCCAATATTAATATAGCTATAAAGACTTTGAGGCCAGTCTAATCTCCTTTTCCATTACTTACATTACTTTGCTTAGTTACTTAAAGTATACTTTATCTCTGAAGACCAATAACTTCAAAAACTAGACTGTTTTGGAGCCAATTTTCCATGGGTAGGAAGTCCCCATTCAATTTTTAGATTCATAATTTTATCTCTGAAAAATTTTTAAATTTCATCTGTAAATATAGTTTCTGTTCTCTCTCTTCCATTTTCTTCAGCAGGAACATGAATTTTGTGTATATTGGGTCTCCTCTGCTTGCCTTCCACACTTATCATTTTTCTTTCTCATCTTTTTATTAACTCTGGTCACTTTGATTGCATTTACCTATGTTTCTCAATTCAATTCAGTATGTTTCTCACTTTGGCAGTTTCAATTCTAGCTTGACAAAATACATTTGGCAATGATTTTTGGAATGTATTTTTAAAATTCCTATTATTTTTTCCAATGCTTTTAACTCATATCTCATCTTTAAAAAAAAATTGTAAAACCAGACACAGTGGTGCACAACTGTAATCCTGTAACTCAGGAGGCTGAGGCAAGAGGATCACAAATTCAAGGCCAGAGTCAGCAACTTAGGGCCTTAGCAATTTACTGATACCCTGTCTCAAAATAAAAAATAAAAGGAGCCAGGCATGGTGGTACATGCCTGTAATCCCAGCAGCTTGGGAGGCTGAGGCAGGAGGATTTCGAGTTCAAAGCCAGCCTCAGCAATTTAGCAAAGCCCTAAGCAACTCAGTGAGATCCTATCTTAAAATAAAAAATAAAAAAGGGCTGTGGATGTGGCTCAGTGGTTAAGTACCACTGGGTTCAATCCCTAGTACCAAATAAAATAAAATAAAAAGGACTGGGGATGTAGCTCAGTGGTAAAGTGCTCCTGAGTTCCATGCTGGTACCAATACAAACCACACACACACACACACTTAAGTTTTTGAGGAGCTAGGCGCTGGCCCACACAAATTACTTAGAGGCTGAGGCTCTAAGTAATTTATCCAGACCTTGTCTCTAAAAAAGGGCTGAAGATGTGGCTCAGTGTTTGAGTGCCCCTGGATTCAATCCCCAGTACCCCCCCAAAAAAAAGTTTTTGAGGAAATGATAGACTATTTTCTACAGTGGCTGTGCCATTTTGCATTCCCACCAGCAATGCACGAAGGTTCCAATTCTTTAAATCCTCACCAACATTTTCTTTTTTTCTTTCCTCCCTCCCTTTTTCTTTCCCTCCCTTCTCTGTTTCTCTCTCTGTGCCCCCCATCTGTCTCTACCCTCCTCCAATAATAAAATAGCTAGAATTGGTATCTCATTGGGATTTTCATCTGCACTTCCCTAATTACTTGTGATGTTAACATCTTTTTATGTACTTATTTGCTGCTTACATAATTTTGTTTGGAGAATGTCTGAGTCCTTCACTCATTTTTGTTGTTGAGTTCCAAGACTTCTTCTTCTTCTCCCCCTCACCCCTGTTTTTGTGGTGCTGAGAATTGAACCCAGGGCCCTGTGCATGTGAGGCAAACACTCTACCGACAGCTATATCCCCAGCCCACAGGACTTCTTTATTCATTATCAGATACATGATTCACAATATTTTCTTCCATTTTCACTTTTAATGGTGTCCCTATGTGCACAAAAGGGTTTAATTGCTAAAGTTCAATTTATCAAATTTTTTCTTTTGGTGCCTTTGCTTTGGGTGTCATATCCAAGAAACCATTGACAAATCCAATGTCACAAAGCTTTCCCTCTAGGTTTTCTTCTAAGTTTTATGGCTTTAGCTCTTACATTTAGATCTTTCACTTATGAGTTTATCTATGTATATTTTGTAAGGTAAGGTCCAACTTCATCATTTTGCATATTGGTGTCCAATATTCCCCAAAACATTTTTTTTAAATTAATCTTTTTTTAAATTAATTTTTTAAAGGACTATTTTTTCTCCATTGAATGATCATGGCACCATCATTGAAAATCAACTGACTGCGTATGGGTTTATTTCTGGACTCTCTAATCAGTTAGATGACTTTGAGTATCTGTCCTGTGCCTGTCAGTACTATACTGTTTTGATTACTATAATTTTATAATAAGTATTAGAATCAAAAAAACATGAGTCCTCCAACTTCATTCTTTTGAAGATTGTTTCAGTTGCTTGGGGTCACTTGATATTTTATATGAATCTTAGGTTAGTTTTCTATTTCTGTAAAAAAAAAAAGCAGTGTTTGAACTTTGGTAGACATTATATAAATTCTGTAGATTGCTTTGAATAACATTGTCATCTCACTGATATTAAGTCTTCTAATCTGTGAACAAGTGGTGACTTTCCATTTAATGTATTTTTTTGGCATATTTTTTATTGGTGCATTATAGTTGTACATAATGGTGGTATTTGTTGTTACATATTTGTACCATCTATTGTCTTTTAAAATTTTTTTAGAATGTTTCGTAGTTTTCCACAGAAAAATCTTTTACCTCCTTCATTAATTCCTAAATATCCTATTTCAATACTGTCTTAAATGGAATTGTTTTCTTATTTTCCTTCTTGGATTATTCATTGTTAGTGTGTATGAAGGCAATTCATTCATTTATTTATTTGTTCTTTTTTAGTTACACATGACAGTAGAATGTATTTTGACATATTATACATACATGAATTATAACTTCCCATTCTTTTGTTTGTACATGATGTAGAATTACACTGGTCATGTATTCATATATGAACATAGGAAAGCAATGTCTGATTCATAATGCAATTCAGTTTTGTGTGTTGCTTTTATATTCTGAATCTTTTGTTTCATTGGTTGTTTAGCTGCAAAAGTTTTCTTGTGAAACAAATCTTTAGGATTTTCTGCATATATTGTCATGCAAACAGGGGACTGGGGATACAGCTCAGTTAGTAGAGTGCATGCCTTGCATGCACAAAGGCCCTGGGTTCAATCCCTGCACCACACACACACACAAAAATCATGCAAACGGAAATAATTTTACTTCCTCGTATCCAACTGAATGCATTTTTGCTTACCTAACGATTCTAGTTGGAACCTCCAATACTATGTTGAATAGAAGTGGCATAAGTGGGTATCCTTGTGTCTGGGGTTATGGCTCGGTGGTAGAGCACTTGCCTAGCACACATGAAGCACTGGGTTTGATCCTCAGCACCATATAAAAATAAACAAATAAAGGCATTTTGCCATCTACAACAACAACAATTTTTTTTTTTTAGGTAGGTATCCTTGGGTCTGGGGTTATGGCTCAGTGATAGAGTACTTGTCTGGCACATGTGAGGTATTGGGTTTGATTCTCAGCACCATATTAAAAAGATAAATAAATAAAATAAAGGTATTGTGTCCATCTACAACTAAAAATTAAAAAAAAAATAAGTGGGTATCCCTTGTCTTATTACTGATCTTAAAGGGAAAGTTTTCAATCCTTCAACAATGAGTATGATATTAACTGTGTGGGTTTTTCATATTTGGCTCTATTAGTCCATTTGTACTACCATAATAAAATACCTGAGACTAGATAATTTATAAAAACAGAAAAAAATATTCCTTATAGTTATGGAGGCTAAGTCCAAGATTAAGAAGCTGGAATTGGTGTCTATTAAAAACTGCCTTCTGCTTCTAAGATGCTATCTTGTTGATTTTCATATATTGAAGCATTCTTGTATTCCAGGAATAAATTTAACTTGGTCAAGGTATATAACTTTGCATGAAATAATATTGAATTCTATTTGTTAATATTTTGTTAAGGACTTTAGCATCATTATTCATAGGAAATATTGGTCTGTTCTCTTGGTTTCTTTTTGGTGTTGGTATCGGGGCAATGGTGACCGTATAATATTATTTAGGAAGTGTTCCCACATCAATTTTTTGGAAAACTTTTAGAAAGACTGGTGTTACTTCTTTTTTTTTATTATTGGTTGTTCAAAACATTACAAAGCTCTTGACATATCATATTTCATACATTAGATTCAAGTGGGTTATGAACTCCCATTTTTACCCCATATACAGATTTCAGAATCACATCGGTTACACATCCACATTTTTACATAATGCCCTATTAGTAACTGTTGTATTCTGCTACCTTTCCTATCCTCTACTGTCCCCCATGTTACTTCTTTTTTATTTTAAAAATTATCCATTTATTTATTTGGTACTGGAATTGAACTCAGGGGCACTTTACCATGAGCTATATTCCCAGTAATTTTTTTTCCTTTGTATTTATTTTGAGACAGGGTACTAAGTTGTTGAAGGTCTCACTAAGTTCCTGGAAGGCTGGTCTCAAACTTGAGATCCTCCTGCCTCAGCCTCCTAAGTCCCTGGGATCACAGGAGTGCAATGCTGTACGTGGCTTCCTTCTCTTTTAAACAGAAGCCATCTGGACCAGGACATTTCTTTGTTCATTCTCCATACTAGCTTACTAAAATTTTCCATTTTTTTCATGATTCAGTCTTGGTAGGTTGTATGTTTGTAGGAATTTGTTCATTTTACCTGTGTTATCCAATTTCTCAATATACAGATGTTCATAGTACTCCCTTATAAACCTTTTACTTTTAAAAAATCAATAGTAACACCTCTAGTTTCTGATGTTAGTAATGAGTTCTCTCTTTATCGCTGTCAGGTAGCTAAGCAGTTTTCAATTTTGTTGAAATTTTTCAAAGAAAACATTTTTGGCTTAGCTGATTTTTCTCTTTTAATTTTCTAGTCTCAATTTTATTTATTGCTGCTCTAATATTTACAATTTTCTTCTTTTTTGCTGGATTAAGGTTTTGTTTGTTTTTCCTTAAGGTACAAAGTTAATCCACTGATTTAAAATCTTTCTTCTTTCTAGGGCTAGGCCTCCCATGCACTAAGCATGCATTCTACCACTGAGCTACATATGCCACAATTTTTATTATATTTTGAGGCAGAATCTCACTAAGTTACAAAGGCTGGTCTCAAACTTGTGATTCTCTTGCCTCAGCCCCCCCAAGTAGCTGGGATTATAGGCACATGCTACCATTTCAATCTTCATAATTAATTTCATTTCCTTCACCTTTTCTATGTTTCCTTAGCTCTTTGAGCATATTTAAGACAGTTGTCTTAAATACTTTGCCTGGTAAGTTCAATATATAGTCTTCTTCATGTTACTTTCAATTTATTTTATTGTTATTATTTTTAAAATATTTTTTTAAGAGAGAGTGAGAGAGGAGGGAGAGAGAGAGAGACAGAGAGAATTTTTAATATTTATTTTTTAGTTCTCAGCGGACACAACATCTTTGTTGGTATGTGGTGCTGAGGATCGAACCCGGGCCGCATGCATGCCAGGCGAGCGCACTACCGCTTGAGCCACATCCCCAGCCCTATTTTTAAAATATTTTATACCATTATCTTTTTTAAAAATTTTTTAGTTGTAGATGGACACAGTACTTTTATTTAATTAATTAATTTATTTTTATGTGGTGCTGAGGATCAAACCCAGTGCCTCATACATGCCAGATGAGTGCGCTACCACTGAGCCATAACCCCAGCCCCTATATTATTCTTTTCAGTGAGCCAAGTTTTCCTGATTTTTGTATGTCTCATGACTTTTTGTTAGAAGTTGGGCACATGATTATGTGGAAATCACATTCTACACCTTTATCAAGGTCTGCTTTTTTCAATGATTGAAGGCTGTAATCATCCATTTGATTTGAGATTTTTCCAAACTGTTATTGCAAAGGTATCCTTTGTCTTGTGTGTTTACTGAAGTCTTCGCTGCTTTTCTCCTAATGTTGAGACAATATTGTTAGAGATATCCTTGAATGCCAGGAGCTAAAACAGACCAAAAAAGAAGAATGGAAGAAGCAGAAAGGAGAAAGAGAGAAAGATAAAGAGAAGGAAGAGGAAGAATAATCATCTCTCACTCCCTATTCCTTGCACACTTCTGTGTGAGGACAGTCCTTCACCAGTTAGTTAGGCTTGCTCTGAGCCTAGAGGCAAGCCTAATGTGAAATCTTAGGCTAAGAATGCAAAAAATTTCCACATACACATAGTTGCCTTTGAATGCCATAATTTCCCAAATAACCTCACCCTTGCTTCTCCTCTGGACTGTGGATTACTTAGTGTACCCATTTCTCCATATTTGCTTGCCTCAGGCATCTGTTGGTCTGAGGTCCCTTTGTAGCTTTCATGAGCACTGCTTTTTGCTTTTCCTGTCTATATTTTAACTCTGCAAGATAGCGAACAAGTCCTTCAGGTATTTCTCCGCCAGGTGAGAACTGACTTACATAGTAATTCACAAATAAGCTCTGCTCTGTTCTTTCTGGTTCATGGATGACAGTTTTGTATTGGGCTGCTACAGCTCAAGACCAAAACCACCACTGTGCCATTGGACGGTGGGGCAAGAGCAAGTAAAATGGTATAAAACTTTTCTACTATTTTGCAGCTGTTTTTTTCTTGAGTTTTGGCTTGGCCACTGTAGAACTTTGGCTATTTTCAAAATCTCTCATAAAGTTGGGGCATATGGTTTCTGGTTGTTTTCTTGATCCTTCTGTAAGTGAACAAGAGCTTTGAGCTTCATAGTTCATCGTTTTGCTGAAGTTATCTAGAGATGAAGTTCCTTTCATCTCTTTGGTTGTTTCATTTCTTAATCTGCTGTAGCTCTGATATGTGTTATTGTTTTACAGGCATTGATTCTTTGAGTTTTATAAGTCATGGCAATGTTTGGTCAAATTTTCTTGTATGTTGGGCAAGTTTTTTTTTTTTTCAATACATATACTTGTTTGCAAAATACACAAAGACTGGAAAACTCAACAATCAGCAAATAATGCAATTAAAAATTAACAAAACATATAAACAGGTATTTCACTGAAGAGGATAATCAAATAGCAAATAAGCATATTAAAAAATACCCAGCATTATTTGTTAGAGAATGTCACATTAAAACCATAATGGGATACCTAAAAGACTGCCTATGGTTATACATATGTGTGTGTGTGTTTGTGTGTGTGTATGTGTGTGTGTGTGTGTATATGCATATATATGCATATATGTGTTTCCTGTTTATTTGTGTTTTTTCACACATATATATGCACATATATACATATATATTTATCTATATGTATATACACATGTATGCATATATGCATATATTATTTTTAAATTTACAAAATAAAAAGTGTTAACAAACAATAAAATAAATCTGTTGCTGTGTACCATATGATAAATGAGAGAATGAACAGTTGCAACAAAAGTATTCCAACAATCTTTTCTCTGAGCCTGAGAGCAGGACTATTCAACCCACTTTCCAAAATATCGCATCATCAAACTTATTATCTACCCAATTTTCCACTGACATGTCAGGTGTTCTTTTTTTTTCAACAATATCGATAATTAATTTAAATATAAATAAACTAGATGTTGTCATTAAAGGGTATATATGTTTGATGTGTAAAAAGCAAACAATAACTGTATGTTCTATACATATGTCACACTAAGTATCAATACATGAATAGATTAAAAGCAAAATAAGAGGTAAATAAGCATCAGAAATCTGAAGTAACATTATTAATATATAATAAATTTCAAGAAAAAAGTATTTTCAGAGATAAAGAGGAACATTTCATAACCATAATAGGTTAACTTCTTCAATAAAGTATAATAATTCTAAATGTATATGTACTTTCAAAATATATGAAGTAAGAATTAATAAAACTAAAAAGACAAATCCATAATTATACGTGACAATTTTAAGCTCCTCACATTGCTGGAGGGAGTAATAATTTAGAAGGCTTAACAAGATTATCAGCCACCTTTATCTATTTGTTATTTATAGAGAACTATACACAAAAATAACAAGTAGAAAATTAATAAGGAGAGACTACATTCTGTCATAAAATAAGCTTTGAGAAATTTTAAAGATGTGAAATCATGCAGACTGTGTTTACTGCATGATTTATTACATTAGAAATCAATCAACTTGGGCTGGGGATGTGGCTCAAGCGGTAGCGCGCTCGCCTGGCATGCGTGCGGCCCGGGTTCGATCCTCAGCACCACATACCAACAAAGATGTTGTGTCCGCCGAGAACTAAAAAAAAAATAAATAAATAAATATTAAAAATTCTCTCTCTCTCTCTCTCTCTCCCCTCTCACTCTCTCTTAAAAAAAAAAAAAAAGAAATCAATCAACTTAAGATATATAAAACCCCACTCCCATGTCTCTACTACTTCAAAATTAAATGACACATTGATAACTATCTCACAGATCAAAAAAGAAAGCACAAGAAAAGTAAATAAAAAGTGCTTTGAACTAAGTGATAATAAAAAAGCTTAAAATATCAGCATCTCTGGGGCAAAATAGTTCTGAGATGAACACTTATAACTTAAAGTATTTGTCTCAGAAAGTAGCTAGATTAACAATCAAATTATTTTCAAATTAGGTAGTAGGAAGAACAAATAAAAGTAAGCAGAAATGTGCAAAATAGAAAAGAAACAATACAGCCAGAGGTTGACAAAAATCTAACAAGTCTAATCAAGCAAAAAACAAGAAAAAATTAATATCAATGGAAAGAGAGATATCAAAACACCCCTACAGATGCTACACATGTATTAAGGTAATAGTACAATTGCATAATTACAATTATATAGCTTCATCATTTGGTCTATTTTAGAGAACAGAAACCCCTGCATGTTTACACAATCCATGTGAGTAATATGTTTTCTCCCATCCTTTCACCTTCAGTCTGTAGATGTCTCTGCCTATGAGGTGAGTCTCTTGGAGACTGCATATTTTTGGGTCTTGTTTTTTAATCCAATCCACCAGTCTATGTCTTTTGATTGATGAGTTTAGGCCGTTAATGTTCAAGGTTATTATGGAGATATGTTTGTGTTCCCGGTCATTTTGGTTTGTTTCTAGTTTTTAATTTGAATAGTTTCTCCTTTGTTTGACTATTCCCTTAGGTAGGTCCTCTACTTGCTGGTTTTCTTTCTTTTTTTTTTAATTTCGTCTTCATGGGATATTTTGTTGAGAATATTCTGAAGTGCAGGGCTTCTAGTTGTGAATTCTTTTAATTTTTGTTTATCATGGAAGGCTTTTATTTCATCATCAAATATGAAGCTTAAACTTGCTGGTTAAAGGATTCTTGACTGGCATCCATTTTCCTTCAGAGCTGGGTATATGTTGTTCCAAGACCTCCTAGCTTTGAGGGTCTGGGTTGAGAAATTAGCTGAGATCTGAATTGGTTTCCCCTTATATGTAATCTGATATTTTTCTCTCACAGCCTTTAAAATTTTATCCTTATTCTGTATGCTAGGCTTTTTCATTATAATGTGCCTTGATGTGGGTCTGTTATAATTTTGTACATTGGGGGTACTGTAAGCCTCTTGTATTTGATTTTCCATTTCATTCTTTAGATTTGGGAAATTTTCAATTTATTTCATGGAAAAGATGTGCTTTCCCTTGGTTTATATCTCCATACCTTCATCTATCCCAATAAATCTTAAATTTGGTCTTTTCATGTTATCCCATAATTCTTAGAAGTTCCGTACATGGTTTCTTAATATCTTCTCTCTGTGGTCAACTATTTTCAAGATTATATATTTTGTCTTCATTGTCCAAGGTTCTGTTTTCCAAGTGGTCTAGTCTGTTAGTGATGCTATTTATTTATTTATTTATTTATACCAGGGATTGAACTCAGGAGCAGCCACATCCCCAGCCTATTTTGTATTTTATTTAGAGACAGGGTCTCAATGAGTTGCTTAGTGCTGAGGCTAGCTTTGAACTCTCAAATTTCCTGCCTCAGCCTCCCCAGTGGCTGGGATTACATGTTTTCACCACTGCACCCAGCCTTTCCATTGAATTTTTAACTTGGTTTATTGTTTCCTTCATTTCAAGGATTTCTGGTTTTTTTTTTTTCCAGAAAATCCATCTCTTTATTGAAGTGATATTTTGCTATCTATATTTGCTTTCTTACATCATCCTTTACTTCACAAATCAGTTTATGTACATTCTAAACTCTTTCACTGACATTTCTTCAACTGTGATATATATGGATTATATTATTAGATTATCTTGGTTTGCTTGGGGTGATTTGTTCCTTGTGTTTTTTATTTTGTTTTTTTTTTTTTTTTTTTTGTGTGTGTGTGTGTGTGTGTATGTCTACCCTTCTAACAGTATGGATCTGAGGCAGTAAAGTTTCTACCCTGTGGACTCAGGGTATCCCTGAAGGTTTCCCGTACCTCACTGTTTAGAGAGAGACAAATAACAACAACAAATACAAACAATTTACAGCATTAAATCAAACAGTTCCTACTATCATGTCGATACTGTTAATTATAACAATAAACAGAAATCATATGACCAGTTATGCCTATGATAAAAACAGCAAGTTTGCAAAAGAGTTTACATTTCAGATGGTAGACAAGGAGAGAACAGAAGTGACATAGGATGTAATGATCATGAGGGAGGAGGAGAGAAGACAGAAGTAAAAGATTAAAGGAAGCATGAAAGAGAACAATAGAGATTGGCTATTAGCAGAAGAAAAGAGAATCAAAGGAAATAGATAGGAGAAAAAATGTATAAAGCAAAAAATTTAAATAAAAAAATAAAACAATACAAAACAAAACTCAAATATACTAATCAAACATACTAGTTCACAAAAAACTAATCCATGTAAAATAACTGGCTTCAAAAATGTTAGAGATGAGAATAAAAAAAAAAAAAGGAAACTGTATAAATGTCCATGTACCATTAAGGTCACAATTAAATTGTGAAAAAGAATAATAAAAAAAAATCTTGATGAAAATTTAAAAATTTTTTTCCATTAGAGTTCAAAATATTCTCAGCTTCTCAGCAGTTTTAGGTGGGATGTGATGCTCTGGAATGTGATGCTCCACCCTTTGGATTGCTGGAGTAAGAGAGGTAATCCCATAGGTAGACTTCCTGGAGGCAGCATTTAGGTTTAGGAGGGCTCTAGGCTCTTCACTGGGTGCTAATTGAACTGGAGATTTTAAATCAGCACACCTCCAGTGCCCAGTACTTGCTGGTCCACACTGGAGAACTTTACCCCAAGGTTCCCTGGGTTCCACTCTTGTGGTGGGGAGCCAATTCTTAGTCCCCTACGTCACCTGAAGACCCCATGTTTCCTGGTCTCGGGTTCAGTGTCCAGTTTCTTTGGACTGTCCCTCACCCCTTTTGAATTCTCAACCAAATGCCTCTCTCCCAGCTGGTCCTACAAGCACTCAGATTGGAGGTTGAGGGGTAGAGCCGGGAGGGATTCTGCAACCAGTTGTTCCCTGTGTAAATCTCTCTCCACATTTGAATTTCTTCTGGTCACTTAAGCACACTCTATGTCATGCAGCTTGTCTTTTCTGGGCCTGTATTTCCCAGAATTGGCTTCATCCATTGCCGGCCCCTGTGTGCAGTTGAAAAATGGTTCCTTCCTTTGTCCTCCACGTGCTGCCTGGAGAGATGGTGGAATCTTTCCCCACACACAGATGTTGTGAAGCAAGAGTGTCCTTCAGTTCTGTTGGCCAATGTCTTTGGTTTCTAAAAGCTCCATACCCAGATATGCCTCAGGCCTCCAAAAAATACAGGTTCCTTTAATTTCCTTATCCCTCTACTATGCTCACAGACAGACCTCTCTGGCTGGAGTTTCCAGCCTGGCTGTGGCAGCAGTTGTGCCAATGGGGACTTTTCCCTTATTTTATCATATCCAACCTCCTGTATCTCCAATCTGCTTTGAATGTCCAGTTTTAGGTTCCAGTAAAGTACCCCCTGCTTTTTTTTTTTTTTAAAGAGAGAGTGAGAGAGGGGAGAGAGAGAGAGAGAGAGAGAGAGAGAGAGAGAGAGAGAGAAGAGAGAGAGAGAGAGAGAGAGAAGAATTTTTTTTTTTTAAATATTTACTTTTTAGTTCTCGCGGACACAACATCTTTGTTGGTATGTGGTGCTGAGGATCGAACCTGGGCCGCACGCATGCCAGGCAAGCGAGATACCACTTGAGCCACATCCCCAGCCCCCCCCCCCCCCCCTGCTTTTTTGTTCACCCACCTTGTGGAGAAGCTGCCTGTCTGCTTTCTTGGTTTCACGTCATGGAGTAGCCAGGAAGCGACCTCCTCTATTCCACTGTCTCGGATTCTACTCTGGGCAAGTTTTTCTGGTGAATGTTCTTTGCCTGTTTTTTGCTTGTTTGTTTCTATTCTTTTTCTCCTTTTTTCTTGTAGGCATTTCTACAGATCTTTGCTATTAAAAAAATATATTGTTACCCATCTTTGAATGAAGTGAGTTCTCTCTGGTAGAAGAGGATTATATGGGAGAAGAGTCAGGACATAATCTAAGACATCTGTAATTCTGCTCATGATTTGAAGTTCATAGCTAGTGAATTATTTTAGTTTTTTAACTTCACCAAACAATATTGAAACTGCTTACAATTAGCCTCCCCTTCTCCCTTCATCCTCCTCACTACTACTAGACTAATACACAAATGGGACTTCTTTGCTGAATTCTCACTCACTCCCACTTCCATACATTCATCAATTCAAAAAAGTATTTGACTCCTACCACATGCCAGGTGATGCTTTTGATAACTGGGGTACAACTGGCGGGGGGGGGGACACACACAAAGATCTAGCCTTCAGGAATTCTAGTGGAAGAAAACAGAGAATACAAATAGACATCATAATTATATGATACATTATATTGTAAGAAAGTAGAAGAAACTAGAACATGGTGTAAGAATTGGGAGTGCCAGAGTGGAGTGGGGAAAAGTAATCAGACTTCAGTTATAAATATGATGGTCAAGGTAGACCTCATTGATAAAGCAATCTTGGAGTAAAGATGTAAAGGAGTGGGGGGAGGAGCTATGTAGATGTCTGGAAGAAAAGTCTTTCAAATAGAAGGAGGAGCTGGTGCACAGGATCCCAGGAGAGGGACTGCCTGATATGTTTGAAAAATAACAAGGAGGGCAGTGTGGCTAGAATGGAGTAAACAGGGAAGAGAATGGTAGAAGAGAGGATTAGAAGGGTAATGGTGAGATTAAATTATTTCATGACTTATAGAATATAGAAAAGATGTTGACTATTCCTCTAAATGGAATATGGGCTATTGCAGGGTTTCAGAAGACAGCTGACACAGTCTGACTTACCATTTAAAATTATCACTCTGGCAACAGTTTAGATCACAGACAGTATGGGTTAAGGGTAAATGCAAAAGACCAGTTAGAATGCTGTTTGAATAATACAGTGAAGAGATACCAGTGGATTGCCACAGCTTTGCAGCAGTGGAGATGATGGTAAGCAAATAGTTTCTAGATACATTCTGAAGATAGTTTGGATGTGGGAGATGAGATAAGGAAGCCACCAAGAACAACTCCAAGGCTTTTGGCTTGAGCAATTGAAAGGATGATGTCACTATCTACTGAGATAAGAAAGACTGTGGATATACGACCTGGGGGCAAAGATCAATGGTTCCTTTATATATTTTAGGCGTGACGTATGTACAATATAGGTAAGTGAAGATTTTGACTAAACATTTAGATATACAACCCTGGAATTTAAGATTGAATTCACTGTAGATATATAATTCTGGGAGTTGCTAGATATGTGGATTTCAAGCCATATGATTAGATGACATTACCAAGGAAATGAATACAAATAAAGAGATCAGGGGCCAGGGTTGTAGCTCAGTGGTGGAGCGCTTGCCTAGCACATATGAAACACTGGGTTTGATCCTTAGCACCACATAAAAATAAATAAATAAAACAAAAGTATTGTATCCATCTACAACTATTTTTTTCTTAAATCTTGAGCCAAGAGAGAGAGAGAGAGAGAGAGAGAGAGAGAGAGATCAAAGACAGGTCCCAGGACACTACAGAATGAAACTGTTGAAGGTAAGAGGAGAAACTATTAAAGAAGACAGAGAGAGCAGCCAGTCAAAGCCAGTGAAGTAGGAAACCAACAGACGCAGTGTCCCAAGAACCAGTGAAGGGAAAGTAATCAACTGTGTCAAATGTTAATACTTCAAGAAAGAGGATGGCTAAAACTGGTTCTCTCCACATGCAGGTATTGGTAATCATGAAAACAACTGTTTTAAGGGTTTTTCTTATAGATATGAAAGCCATATAAGAGCACATTTCAGAAAGAATGGGGAAATATATTGAAGATAATAATATTGACAACCTTTCAGAGGAGTTTGGCTGAAAAATAAAGATAAGGTAACAGATGATGGGGAAAGTAAAAGTAAGAGAAATTTTCATTTGGTTTTTAAAGCTGTGAGCAGTAACAGAATACTTATGTCCAGTTAAGTATGACCTAGTAGAGAGGGAAATATTAATGGCATGGGAAAGAAAGGGTAGAATATCTGGAGTGATTTCATTTAGTGAACAAAAAAGGATGGGATCTAATGTAGAAGGAAGAAGGAGGATTGTCTTTAGGTAAGAGGACAAATAGTGCCTATAGCATCTGTGTAACAGAATGTAGTGCAGATGGTGAAGGTGGGCAGATGTGGCAGCAGCAGAGTGGAGACGCTACACCCTAAGATTCAGAGATTCCTGGAGTAGGAAGTGAGGTCATCTGTTGAGTGAAGATGGAGAAGGAGATATTGGCTGTTTGATGAGAAAGAAGGTGTGAAATAGTCATCTAGGAAAATGGAGGAGTGAACGGACGAGAGAAGAATAATTATGAATCCTGGGCAGCAACAGGGATCCAAATGAAGGTTTTTTTTAAATTATTTTTTAAATTTATATATGACAGCAGAATGCATTACAATTCTTTTTTTTTTTTTTTTAAAGAGAGAGTGAGAGAGGAGAGAGAGAGAGATAGAGAGAGAGAATTTTTAATATTTATTTTTTAGTTCTCGGCAGACACAACATCTTTGTTGGTATGTGGTGCTGAGGATCGAACCCGGGCCGCACGCATGCCAGGCGAGCGCACTACCGCTGAGCCACATCTCCAGCCCCTACAATTCTTATTACACATATAGAGCACAATTTTTCATGTCTTTGGTTGTATACACGGTATATTCACACCAACTCGTGTCTTCATACATGTATTTTAGAAAATAATGTCCATCACATTCCACCATTATTTCAAATCCCATGCCCCCTCCCTTCCCTTCCCACCCCTCTGCCCTAACTAGAGTTCATCTATTCCTCCCATGTTCTCCCTCCCTACCCCACTATGAAACAGCCTCCTTATATCAGAGAAAACAATCAGCATTTGGTTTTTGGGGATTGGCTAACTTCACTTAGCATTATCTCCTCTAACTCCATCCATTTACCTGCAAATGCCATAATTTTATTCTCTTTTATTGCTGAGTAATATTCCATTGTGCATATATGCCACATTTTTTATCCATTCATCTATTGAAGGGCATCTAGGTTGGTTCCACAGTTTAGCTATTGTGAATTGTGCTGCTATATACATTGATGTGGCTGTGTCCCTGTAGTATATTAGTTTTAAGTCTTTTGGGTATAGACCCAGGAGAGGGATAGCTGGGTCAAATGGTGATTCCATTCCCAGATTTCCAAGGAATCTCCATACTGCTTTCCAAATTGGCTACACCAATTTGCAGTCCCGCCAGCAGTGTATGAGTGTACCCAAGTTCTTGACATGCATTTAAAATATTTTTCTCTATCTTTTTCAGTTTCATGGCACAAACTCAGAACAGTAGGGAAATGGAGACACTAGTTAAGTAGAGGCGATCTTGCTAGGGTATTATCATAGACTAACTGATCTGAAGAAAGGGAAATACCTAGTTCCAACCTACTCTAGATGTCCTGTTACCTCACAGAGCAGAAAAAAACTGAGAAGCACATGTGAAGTTCACAGAGCTATAGACTCACTAAAAGGCTGAGACCTAATCATAAGTGTATGAAATGTTTCCTTTGTTTGGGGAAGGGGTGCTGGGGATTTAACTCAGGGATGCTTTACCACTGAACTATATTCCCAGCCCTTCAATTTTTTAATTTGAGACAAGGTCTTGCTAAGTTGTTTAGGGCCTAAATTGATGAGGCTGGCTTCAAACTTGGAGTCCTCCTGCCTCAGCCTCCCAAATTGCTAGGATTACAGGTGTGTGCCACTGTGCCCAGCTTATAAAATGCTTCTTTTCCCTGTACATCAGACCATCATATTACTTAAGGCCTATTTATACCAGTTCCTTTCCCCAAGTGCATCGTATCCTGCTATTAAGAAACAATTATAAGGCATACTAAAAAAAAAAAAAAAAAAAAAAAAAAGGTAGTTTGAAAACAAAGCAAGCATCAGAAACAATCTTGGAAATGATGTTTGAATTATCAGACATGGAATTTAAAGGAATTATAATTAATATGCTAAGGACTCAATGTATAATGTAGACAGCATGCAAGAATATTAGGACAGCTGGGCACAGTGTACTCCTGTAATCCCAATGGCTTGGGAAGCTGAAGCAGGAGGATCCCAAGTTCAAAGCCAGCCACAGTTTAGCAAGTCCCTAAGCAACTAAGTCAGACCCTGTCTCAAGATAAAAAATAAAAAGGGATGGAGATGTGGCTCAGTGGTTAAGTGCCCATGGGTTCAATCACTGGTACCAAAAAATATTAGAATAAAGTAAGCAGAGAAATGAAAATTCTAATAAATAACCACTAAAAAAAAAAAAAAAATGCTAAAAGCCTGGTGGGGTGGCACACACATGTAGTTCCAGCTACTCAGGAGGCTGAGGTAGGAAGAGTGCTTGAGAGAAGTAGTTCAAGGCCGGCCTGGGCAACACACAGAGACCCCATCTTTACAAAAGGAAACAAAATATAAAAAACACTGGGGGCTGGGGATGTGGCTCAAGCGGTAGCGCGCTCGCCTGGCATGCGTGCAGCACGGTTGGATCCTCAGCACCACATACCAACAAAGATGTTGTATCCGCCAAATACTAAAAAATAAATATTAAAATTCTCTCTCTCCCTCTTTCTCACTCTCTCTCACTCTTTCTTTAAAAAAAATAAAAAAAATAAAAACACTGTAACAGTCAATACCCAACACCAAAACAAAAACAAACAAAAAATACTGTAACAAATGAGGAATGCCATTGATAGGCTTACATATATCAACAGAAACCTCCAAAACTTGGGGCTGGGGATGTGGCTCAAGTGGTGGCGAGCTCGCCTGGCATGCGTGTGGCCTGGGTTCGATCCTCAGCACCACATACCAACAAAGATGTTGTGTCCGCCGAGAACTAAAAAAAAAATAAATATTAAAAATTCTCTCTCTCTCTCTCTCTCTCTCTCTCTCTCTCTCTCTCTCTCCTCTCTCACTCTCTCTTAAAAAAAAAAAAGAAAAAGAAAAAAAAGAAACCTCCAAAACTAAAAAGCAAAGAGAACAAAGACAGGAATGGGGTAGGAGAGAAGGAGGAACCTGTGACAGAATATCCAAGAACTGAAAAACAACTAAAACCAACAGAAAGACAACGACAACAAACATACATAATGGGAATACTAGATGGAGGAAAAACAGAAAGTTGCTGAGGAAAATATTTGAAACAATAATATAACTGAGATTTTCCCCCTCAGTAATGTCTGACCCCAAACCACAGATCCAGAAAGCTCCAAGAACAACAAGTAAGACAGTAGCCTAAACAACAACAACAACAACAACAAAACCCCCAGACTCCTACATATACCATTTTCAGAGTGCCAACAATTAGAGATAAAGAAAATTTCCTGAAAGAATAATAGGAAAAAAACACCTCTCTATAGAAGAGCAAAGGTAAGAATTACATCTGGCTTCTCCACAGAAACCATAAAAGTAAGAAGAAAGTGAATACTTAGAAGTGGTGAGAGAAAGAAGAAAGTCACCATTGATAATTCTGCACCCTGCAAAATTATCCTTCAAAAGTGAAATGGAAATAAAGACTTCTTAGACAAGGAAAAATTCAGGTAATTTCTTGTCAGTAGACCTGCCCTGCAAGAAATGATAAAACATGGGCTAGAGTTGTGGCTCAGTGGTAGAGCACTTGCCTAATATGTGTGAAGCCCTGGGTTCAATCCTTAGCACCACATAAAAATAAATAAACAAAGTAAAGGTATTGTGTCCAACTACAACTAAAAAATAAATGTTTTTTTAAAAAAAGAAATGATAAAACAAGTCCTATGGACAAAAATAAAATAATATACATTCATCATGCCTTATCCATACTTTCATTTTTTGAAGGTTTACTTATGGACTTATAGCAGTCTGGCAATATTAAATGGAAATTGCCAGAAATAAACAAGTCATAAGTTTTTAAATTATGTGCCACTCTGACTCATGTGAAATAATCTTGTACCATCCTACTTTGACCTATGTAGGATGGGGATCATTTCTTTACCCACTGTATCCTCTTTCTATCTGCTACCTACTCATAAGTTACTTAGTAGATGGATTACTTATCAGAAACTGTCACAGCATTGTAGTACTTGCAGTACTTAATGATGTGCCCAAAGCACAAGAGTACTGATGCTGGCACTTCAGATATGCCAAAGAGAAGCTACAAACTACTTCCTTTAAGTGAAAAGTTCTTGCCTTAATAAGGAAAGAAAAACATTGTATGCCAGTGTTGCTAAGATCAACAGTAAGAACAAATTTATCTGTGAAATTGTGAGGAAGGAAAAAGAAATTCATGCTATTTTGTTATTGCACCTCAAACTGTAAAAGTTACAGCCGCAGTCTGTAATAAATGCTTAGTTATGATGGAAAAGGTATTAAAGTTGTATATGTATGTATTGGAAAAACATAAAATGTATAGTATTTGGTACTATCCATGGTTTCAGTTATCCACTGGGGATCTTGAAACATATACCCCATAGATAAGGGTGACTAGTACTAGATCTACATGAAGAAAATAAAGTGCATTGAAGAAAGAATAAGAAAAGAAAAAATAATCTTTTTTCTTTTTCTTTTTTTTTTGGAGGGGGATATCGAGGATTGAACTCAGGGGCACTCAACCACTGAGCCACATCTCCAGCCCTATTTTGTATTTTGAGTTGCTTAGTGCCTTACTTTTGCTGAGGCTGGCTTTGAACTTGCAATCCTCCTGCCTCAGCCTCCAGAGCCGCGGGTGGGCACCCAGCTTATTTTTCTTATTCTTAATTGAACAGTTTGTTCAAAATCATAATAGCAACAATGTGTTAGATTATGTATACTTAATAGGAGGAATTAGAACTATTTTGTTATTATAAGGTATACTAATGGGGAGGTAGTACGGTGCTATTTAAAACTTCAATTAGCTGTAATTATATATTGCAAATTCCAGGGCAACCACTTTTTAAAAAAAATTTTAAATGTATAGATGATATACAAGAAAGTAAAGAAAGTGGAATCATATAAAATGCTCAATTAAGATCACGAAATGAAGGGGCTGGGGATGTGGCTCATGTGGTAGCCCGCTCTCCTGGCATGCGTGCAGCCCGGGTTCGATCCTCAGCACCACATACAAACAAAGATGTTGTGTCTGCCAAAAAACTAAAAATAAATAAATAAATAAATATTTTTTTAAAAAAAGATCATGAAATGAAGAAAAGTAGAAGACACAACAGAAACCAAGAACAAGAACAACTTATAGAAAAGAATAAGAAGTACTGTAAATATTAATCCAACTATATCAAAGTAACTAGTTTGAATATCAATAGTTGTTTCAGTCAGCCTTTTTCTCTGTTGTAACCAAAAGACCAACAAGAACAATTAAAGAGGAGGAAAACTTTGTTGCTCACAGTTCCAGAGATTTCAATCCAATAGACACTCAACTCCATTGCTCTGAACCCTACATGAGGCAGAACATCATGGCAGAAGAGTGTGGAGAAGGAAAGCAGCTCAGGACAAGGCATGAGGAAGCAGAGCTTGCTCACCAGGAACTAAATATAAATTCCAAAGGCACACCCCCAAGGACCTCCTCCAGCCACACCCTACCTGCTTCTAGTTATCACCCAGTTAATCCAAGTCCGTGGGTTAATCAACTGATTAGGTCACACCTCTGATAATCTAATAACTTCACCTCTGAATATTCTTGCTTGTTTTATACCTGAGCTTTAGGGAGACACCTCATATCTAAACCATAGCAATGGTTTAAATGTATCAATTAAAAGATAGTTTATCAGAGTGTATCAAAAAATAAGACTCAATGATATATTCTCTACAAGAAACCCACTTCAAATATAAAGATGCTTATAAATTAGAAGTAACTGGATGGAGAAAGACATACCATGCGAAAACTAATTGAAAGAAAGGAGTATCTACATTAAATTCAGACTGAGCAGTCTTCAAAGAAAAGGAAATTATCAGGGATGGGGGGGGCTTTACATAATAAAAAAAGGAATAGATTTTTCAAAAGACATAATAATCTTTAATATGTATGTGTCTAGCAACAGAGTGTAAAACTACATGGGGCAAGAACTAAAAAATGAATCCTTTATTACACTTCAACATTCCTCTTTCAGATAATGACAGATTCATAGTTGGGGATGCAGCTTAGTGGTAGAGCACTTGCTTAGTGTGTACAAGGCTCTGTGTTTGAGCTGCAAAAGAATGAAAGAGAGAGAGCTTGTTTGTTGCTCATGTGTCTCAGTGGTTAAGCAGCACTCCTGGGTTCAATCCACAGTAATATTAATAAAACACACACAGTCTCACATATACATATATATACCCAGATATACACACATGAACTATATATACACACACACACATTTTTGTGGGATGCAGTGAAAGCTATACTTAGAGGGAAATTTGTAGCATTAAATACATATACTAGATAAGAAAGAAGACCAAACATCAAACCCCAAATGTTTATATCTGTAGGTCTTTTTTCTTATGCGGATAGTTTCTACAGAAAGAAATTCTCTAACTTCCTGCCTGCAAGGTCATAGATCTAGCAGTCAACATCCTTAGAACCAAGAAAAACACTGGGAATATCCCCATGCAGTAGACTAACTAGCTCAATTCCCCACTTCCAGTAAGGTTTCACCTATGCCTGGTGTATTAATTCAGGAAGCACAGCTTCATCTATGCTCCTGTGTTAATGCAGGTATATTCAGAGATGAAACCATTGGATTTCCTAGTTGAACCATAGAATTCAATATGAAGAAACCCAGAGCACATAGAGAGGTCATATGCATGTGTGTCACCACCCCAGCTAATGTTCTAGCCAACAGCCAGCATTAACCACCAGATATGTGAGTGGATGAACCTTCACTTGATTCCAGCCCCAAACTTGAGTCTCTCCACTGAGTTCCAGACACTGTGAGGCAGAGATTAACCATTTTCACAGTGCCCTATATGAATTCTTATCCCACAGGAATCATGACAAATAATAAATGATTGTATTTGTTACAACTACAACATTTTTTTTAATTTGGATTTTTATTTGTAATAGCCAAGACATGAACATGTGTTTAATTCAAATGGAATAACCATTACATTTTGAGGGAAATTCATTTGTTACTCGGTAATAGATAAATAATACACCCTAGTCTATTTGGCGGGAGAGGGGTACAAGGGGTTAAATCCAGAAACACTAAAGTGACATCTCCAGCCCTTTTAATTTTCTGAGACAGGGTCTTGCTAAATTGCAGAGGCTGGTTTTGAACTTGTAATCTCCTGCCTCAGCCTCTCAAGTCACTGGAATTACAGGCATGCAGTACTTTACCCAGTCTGAAATATCCTAGTTTTCAGCAGTCTCTTGACCTTTACTTTGTTACAGTGTTTTGTTGCAAAAATCAGCTTCCTTCCTTTCAATCCTCCATGCCCCCTGTGGCAGCATTTGATTTACCTTACTCTTATCAACTAAATCTAATCCCACTCCCCCCGCCCTTTTTTTTTTTGTTGTTGTTGTTTTTGGAACCAGGGATTTAATTTAACCACTGAGCCACATCTCCAGCCCTTTTTAATTTTTCAGACAGTCTCCCTAAGTTGCTTAGGGGCTCACTAAGTTGCTGAGACAGGCTTTGAATTTAAGATACTCCTGCCTCAGCTTCCAGAGCCACTGGGATTACGGGTGTGTGCCACCACACACTGGCTACTATTATGCTTATTTTTTTAATCCCATGGTTTATTTTTGTATATTCAAGAATATAAAACATCAAAATGTATGTTTTGAATCCACATTTAATTCACCATTTCTCTCCTCTAACTTTGTGACAAGAAACAAAAATGATGTACAGCTAGCTTATACACACACACATATATATAAAGCATCTTATGGCTTTCAATAACTGAAGGAACCGTTGAATGACCAAGATATGGGGAGGAAAGAAGCTAGGAAATCCTCACTAAACATTTATAGCACTCTTGTCTAGAGCAGTATTCACCAAAAGACAAATATAAGCCACAGATATTTGTTATAACCACAACATTTTTTTAATTGGATTTTTATTTGTAATAGCCAAGACACGAGTATGTGTTTAATTCAAATTTTACATTTTCTAGAAGCCACAAAGAAAGAAAAAGAAAAAGAAAGGAAGAAGAAAAAAAGAAGAAAGGAATTGAGGAAGGGAGGGAGAGAAGGAGGAAAACGAGGAACAGAGGAAGAGGTCAAATTAATTTCTGTAGCCTTTATTTGACCAAATAAATACCCAAAATATCCGTTCAACATATAAACAATATAAAGATGCATTAAGGACATTTTTTACATCTTTTTTTGGTTCTCTTAAAGATACTGTACAATTCATACACACAACACATTTCAATTCAGATTAGCCACATTTCAAGTGCTCACTGGCCACGTGGTTTGTGGCTATCATATTGGATAGTCAGATATAGAAAATAATTATTGCCTTGAAGGAATTCAACTCCAATTTTTTTTTTTTTTTGCTGTCTTTTATGTTCAAATTTCCACAAGAGAGAACCACATTGGTCCATCTTGGACCTATCCTGGAACAAAATCAGCATACAATATTGAAGATGTGGCTGCTGGGTGTCATCTTGGATATTGGAGAAAGTGGAAGTATAGGTCAGGCAGCTATCCCCAAAGGGGACTCATACACTCTTATGTTAAAATTTAATAATTTCACATGCAACATTTTTATTAACCATGTCTTTACTTTCTGATGTTTTGACATTTTGGAGAGATGAGATCTGAAAAGACTGCCTCTCTCAAGGCGGGCCAAATCCTAAAGGGACTCCCCTGCAAGTATGCCTTTCACATGCAAATAAGTCAATCTGAAGTCCACACTTGAACCATCTTTTCTACCAGGCTTTCATAATGTCCCATACTCTCCAGCCCTGTTCACCCCAGAGTCAGGTACCACAAAACTCGGGAGAGGCCCTATGTTCCAGAGTCCACTGTGAATATCCAAGCTAGCCATTCTTAAACCTGCTTACCTTGCCTTACCTGTTTCATCCCATGGAAACCACAGTTAAGACACTTGCCTACACTCTCTCACTGTCTCCTAACTGACCCCAAAGCTTTCCCCCATCCCAGCAGGAAGGGCTGCATTGTCTGTTTCTCAGCATTAGTAAATATTGTAAATTTCTTCCTTTATGACAGTCATTTCTATGTCTGTATATCTTTGCCAGACCTGATTATCACAGTCCTGAGTTCACGGTAAACAGATATTATGCAATCTCATAAGGTTTCTGAGTATAAAATACTCAGTGAAAGCTCTGCCTCTCATTTGCCCAGTTTCTCCCCATGTCCCATGAGTAGCCCCTGTTCTTAGTTTTTTTCTGGATTTCTCCAAAATTTCTCTACAGTTAAGCAATTAAAAATATTTTCTTCGTCTTTGCCAAAAACACAGTGTAGCATATCAACTGCAATAGCTTTTTTTTTTTTTGGTACCAGGGGTTGAACTCAGGGCCACTCGACCACTGAGCCACATCCCCAACCCTATTTTGTATTTTATTTAGAGACAGTGTCTCACTGTGTGGCTTAGTGCCTCGCTTTTGCTGAGCCTGGCTTTGAACTTGAGATTGTCCTGCCTCAGTCTCCCCAGCCACTGGGATTATAGGCATTTACCACCACACCTGGCCTGCAATAGCTTTTAATCAGCTCGTGTCTACTAATGCCACTGCTCCTATGTTTGATGTCCTTGTAGAAGTTTTAAAAATTCTTACATAGTCATGTGTGGTTTCTTTAACTCTTCTATTATTGTTAGGGAAAATCTTTTATCTTTCATAGCACTTCATCTATTACAGCGCCTCTCACATGGTCAGTAAAAGTGAGATAAACTGAAAAAGATGATCAACAGATCTCTGTGGAATAAATGAGTTACTACTGGGAAAATGTATGTTACACCTACCCTTTTCCAATAGTAACCCAGTTTCATAACCATTGTGTTTTTTAAATTATATTTTTAAAAACCATATGGTTGTCTCAGTTTCTTTATAGTTGGAATACTTTTAGCATTTAAAGGATAGGTCAATAGTATTTTGGGAGTCTATAAAAAAGATAAGTATAAAAACTCATATCAGTACTTTATTCAAACTTAACATCTATTAAAAACTTCCTGAAATAATTGAATCAAGATTGTTTTGTTTTATAAGGAATAGACTTCCATTTTTTTCTGAAAACTCTGTGAGGAACATGAAGGTATAAGACAAACCCAAGAAGAAATCAGATTAACCAAGAACAAAAAGAAAATATATATATATATTTCCAGAAAGCTCTATCAGAAGTTAAATGACTCACCAAAAAAATCCCTGCTCCTCTGATCATTCTCGTATGAATTCTGATCCATGCTTTTTTTATGGTTCAAAAGCAAAATCTTCCCTTAGAAGTGGTCCATAGTTAAGTAAGGTTTAATCTGTAGCCAATCCCACTGTTGTATTACAAGTATTTTTTTTTTAAAAAAAAATTTCCTTTTGAGGAAAATGATCATTTGTTCTCAGGACAAAACATAATCCTGAATTCCAAATATCATCATCCCTTTTGTTATCAAGAGCAAATATTGATCAAAGGCAGGACATGTCTTTGTTCTCTTGGGTCCTCAGGGCCTAGAATTGTGCCCTGTTTGTTGAGTAGAAATAAGGAGTCTGCTGTCAAGAAACTAATGATCCAGAGTGAATTTCAGCACTTTGTACAACATCTCCTAGATATGTACAAATCAGAGGGGAAAATTCACTCTGTGTATGTGTGTGTTATTAACGATTGAACCCAGAGGCATTCTACCTCTGAGCCATATCATCAGTCCTTTTAAATTTTCTTCTTATCTTGAGATAATCAAACTTGAGATCCTCATGCGTCAGCCTCCTGAGTCACTGGGATCACAGGTGTGCGTGGTCCACTACAATCTACATTTTAAAAGCTTTTTAAAACACTGGGGTAAGGACTGGGATTGTGGCTCAATGGTAGAACACTTTGCCTAGCATGTGTGAGGCACTGGGTTCCATTCCCAGCACCACATAAAACAAATTCATAAAGGTATTGTGTTCATCTACAACTAAAAAAAAAATAAGGGGCTTGGGCTGTGGCTCAGTGGTAAAACACTTGCCTAGCACGTGTGTGGTACTGGGTTCAATTCTCAGCACCATATATAAACAAATGAGGGGCTGGGGATGTGGCTCAAGCGGTAGTGCGCTCGCCTGGCATGCATGCGGCCCGGGTTCGATCCTCAACACCACATACCAACAAAGATGTTGTGTCCGCCGAGAACTAAAAAAATAAATATTAAAAATTCTCTCTCTCTCCTCTCTCCTCTCTTTCCTCTCTCACTCTCTCTTAAAAAAAATAAACAAATGAATAAATGTCCATAAATAACTAATAAAAATTTTAAAAATATATTAAAAAACTAAACACTGGGGTATTATTTATGCTAGTATAAGTACAAATCTTAAGTGTATAGCCTAATGAAACTTAACAAATGAATATTTTTATGGAGCCATCACCTAGGTCACAATATAGTATATATCTAGCACCCTGGAAAGTTCTTTATTTCCCCTTCCAGTCAGTCTTGACTTGTACTATCATAAGTTAATTCTGGGGTTGGAGTTGTAGCTCAGCGGTAGCGTGCTTGCCTAGCATGCGTGAGGCACTGGGTTCGAGTCTCAGTACCACTTCCAAATGAGTGAAAATAAAAGTCCATCAACAACTAAAAAATATTTTTTAAAATTCTGCTTCGTTTTGAACATTACATAAATGGATAAATGGAACAATACACTGTGTTCTCTTTGGGTCTCACATACTTAATAGTATATCTATGAAATTCATCCTTGCTTTTTTTTTTTTTTTTTTTTTTTTAAGATACTGGGGATTGGGCTGGGGATGTGGCTCAAGTGGTAGCACGCTCGCCTGGCATGTGTGCAGCACGGTTCGATCCTCAGCACCACATACAGACAAAGATGCTGTGTCCGCCAAATACTGAAAAATAAATATTAAAGTTCTCTCTCTCTCTCCCTCTTTCTCACTCTCTCTCACTCTTTAAAAAAAAAATAATAATTAAAAAAAAAAAAAGATACTGGGGATTGAACCAAGGACCTCATATATGCTAGGCAAACACTCTAGTACTGAGCTATATCCCCAGGTCTTTTTGTTTTATTTTGAGACTGGGTCTCACAAAGTTGTCCATGCTGGCCTCAAACTTGCTATTCTCCTACCTCAGCCTCTTGAGTAGCTGGAATTCCAGGTGTGCACTACCACATCATCCATGTTCTTTTTCAGTGCTGAGTAGCATTTATAATATAAACATAACACAATTTACATGCCATTCTCCTAGTAATTGACATTTGGAAGGTTCCCAGTTTAGGCTGGCATAAATAAAGCTGCTTTGATTAGCCATTTTGTTTGTTTGTTTGTTTTCCAGTACTGGAGATCAAACCCAGGGCAGTCATGCAATCTAAGCAAGCACTCAACCATAGAACTACATCTCCAGCTCTTCATTTTTTTTTTTTTTTTTTTTTGCACAGGAGCACCTTTTTTTGTTGTATGATAGTGTGAATTTCAGCACATATAGATTTATATAATCTCTACAACGATCAGGATATAGTTCCATATCAAACATGTCCTTGACCTAGGTATTAGACCAGAGACCCTGCATGCCTACTAGAAGAAAAAGTAAGATCAAATCTCCATCATGTCAGTTTAGGAACCAAATTCCTCAACAAGACTCCTAAACTGCAAGATGTAAAATCAAGAATCAATAAATAAGATTTTATCAAACTAAAAAGCTTCTTCACAGCAAAGGAAACAATCAAGAACATGAAGAGAGAGCCTACAGAATGGGAGAAAATCTTTGCCACCTGCACCTAAGACACAGCATTAATCTCCAGGATATATAAAGAACTCAACAAACTTAACACCAAAAAAAAAACCCCCCAAATAATCTAATCAATAAATGAGCAAAGGAACTGAACAGACATTTCACAGAAGAAGAAATACAAATGGTCAACAAAGATATGAAAAAATGTTCAACATCACTAACAATTAGAGAAATGGAAATTTAAACTACACTGAGATTTCATCTCAATCCAGTCAGAATGGCAATTATCAGGAATACAAGTAATAGCTGGGCAGGGTGGCACATGCCTGTAATCCCAGCAGCTTGGGAAGCTGAGGCAGGAGGATTGCAAGTTCAAAACCAGTCTCAGCAAAAGTGAGGTGCTAAGAAACTTAGTGAGACCCTGTCTCTAAATAAAATACAAAATAGAGCTGGGGATGTAGCCCAGTGGTTAAGTACCCCTGAGTTCAATCCCTGGTACCCGCCCTCCCCAAAAAAGAATACAAGTAATAATAAATGTTGGTGAGGAGGTGGAGGAAAAAAAGATACATTCATACATTGCTGGTAGGACTACAAATTGGCAACCACTCTGGAAAGCAATATGGAGATTCTTCAGAAAACTTGAAATAGAACCACCATTTGATACAGTTATCTCACTCCTCAGCATACACCCAAAGGATTTAAAATTAGCATACTATAGTGATGAGGCCACATCAATGCTCATAGCAGCTCAATTCACAATAGCTAAGCTATGGAACCAACCTAGGTGCCCTTCAACAGATGAATGGGTAAAGAAAATGTGGTATATATACACAATAGAATATTACTAAGCAATAAAAAAGAATAAAATTACAGCATTTGCTGATAAATGGATGGAACTGAAGACTATCATGCTAAGTGAAATAAGCCAATTCCCCAAAACCAAAGGCCAAATATTCTCTTTGGTATGCACCCACAATAGGTAGGGGTAGAGGTATGGGAGGGTGGAGTTTCACCGAATTGGACAAGGGGAAATGGAGGGAAGGGAGTGGAGATCAGAATGGGAAAAACAGTAGAATGAATTGGACATAAATTTCTTTTTTTAAAATTAATTAATTTATTTATTTTTTAGTTTTCCGCGGACGCAACATCTTTGTTTGTATGTGGTGCTGAGGATCGAACCCGGGCCGCACGCATGCCAGGCGAGCGCGCTACCGCTTGAGCCACATCCCCAGCCCGGACATAAATTTCTTATGTTCATATATGAATGCACTACCAATGTGACTCCACATTAAGTACAATCACAAGAATGGGAAGTTATACTCCATGCATGTATATTATGTCAAAATAAACTTGACTGTCATGTATAATTTTTTAAAAAAATGTCCTTGAGCCACCTCTGTAGTCACCCCTCACCTCAACCCTAATCCCTTACAATCAGAGATCTATTCTCCATCATCACAGTTTTGTCCTTTTGAGAATGATACCTGTATCATGTAACCATTGGAGACTGAGTTTTTACTCAGATAATTCCTTTGCTATTTATCAGTAGTACATTCCTTTTTTTTATTGCTGACATTATTGCATGTCTTTTGATGAACACAAGGACTCTTTTCTATTGGGTGTATTCCAGGGGGTGGAATTGCTTTATCATAGGGCATTTGTATGTTTAATGTCAGCAGGCAGTACAGCCAGAGAGTTTCCCCAAGTGGTTGAGCCACCAGTGTAAGAAAATTCTAACTGCTTTGTCTTCTCTCACATCTAAGCAGCATCCTGGTCTGTGTGTATGTAGCACTTTAGCCACTCTTGAAGGTGCATACATAACTAGATTTTAAAGCTTGTCATAAATCATGAAAAAAATTTGTCACCTGCAGCAGATGCTTTTGGTGACCTGCCCAGATTCCCTGGGATCCCTTTTACTATTCCACAGCAGCAGCAGGTGCTGCTGCTAAGGGCTTCCTCACACCTGTAACTTTATCCTGCACGTGTCCTTGGCAACTGGAGTAGCCAGTTTCCAAACCGCTCTCCTCTCTCTCTCTCTCTCTCTCTCTCTCTCTCACACACACACACACACACACACACACACACTAAGGCAGTTGAAACCAAAGGTTGACTGGTGTGGGGTACAAAAGCCCAGTCCCATGCCCCAAGGCAGAAAGATTCAGTGTTGCAATTTATACTTCAGAGCTCCCAAGGGAACCGGGCTGAGCCAGGACTTGGCTGTGCCAGGACTTCATAAGCCACATCCTGTTTGGCTTTTCCTGCTGGCTCATCCTGCCCCCTCTGTCCCTCACAAGTCTTTCCTGTGAGTACCCCATCCCTGTAAGAAAGCACTGGCACACGACTCCCCAAGTTCAGCCTAGCTGCCAGGAAACCTGACCCAAGGTACCCCTGCAGCATCCATTTCTTTGTCCCCCTTTCCTGAAGCCTCTGTTGTCTATGGGCTGTCCAGTTAGAAAAACACTGACTGCAGTTAATAGAAAACCTGTTCCCTTTCTACCCTTAAGCTGTAACTTAAACAAATAGGTGATTGGTTTTCCTCAGGCAATTTTGACAAGGTGACAAGCAGCAGTGTAGTTGCAAGTTTCCCAGCAGAGCCAGGAGATAAATGAGATCCCTCTTGACCTTCTTCCTCCTTGCCCTTCAGGAACCTGCCTTCCATGATGGTCCCTTCTTATGTCCCCCCCACGGGGCCCAGGGATGTTTGAATGCCCACTCTAGTTACTATCCATAGGTACCCTGAGAGAATGCTCATGATTCTGGGGGTGCTTCAAAACACACACACACACACACACACACACACACACACACACACACAGATATTAACACATACAACATTTTATGCCAAACAATAGAAATGTTTAAATTCTGAGATTGTTATCTCTAGGTAAGTTAATAGCTGGGCAGTTAATCTCATCAAACTTTGTCCTCTAGATGTTTCTTCACATAGGAAGAACTCAGGTTGGCTCAGTAGTAGAGTCCTTGCCTAGCATACCTGAAGCCCTGGGTTCAATCCCCATCACTGTAAAAAAAAAAAAAAAAAAAAAAAAGCTTAAATAAGCTCATTCATTCTTGGGTATTAATGATTAATAGCATTCACTCATTCTTTGGTTTAATTAACATTTATAAAGGGGTCTGATCCAGGCTCTGAATATAAACAATACATCGTCCTCTTTTTTTTCCCCTTAGTTGTAGATGGACATTGTACCTTTATTCATTTATTTTTATGTGGTGCTGAGGATGGAACCTAGCACCTTGCTCATGCTAGGGGAGCACTCTACCACTGAGCCACAACCCCAGCCCCTACATTGTCCTCTTTTAAAAACCTGCGAATATGTATCATTGCATTTCCCACTCTATATTATAACTGTCAGTTTGTTTGTATTATCCACTAGATTGGAAGCTTCCTGAGCTCAAGAACTATGTTTTATCTTTGTGCTGCTAACTTAGAGACTGGAACATACTACATGCTTGTGAAAAACAGCAGGGCAGAGAGGGATCAGGGAGAAAGAGAGGAAAAAGGTAGAACTATGGTTTTGATATGGTTTGCATGTGACCCCCTAAAGTTCACAAGCTCTAAGCTCTTTTCCCAGTGTAGTGGTATGAGAAGAGGGGTTTAGTGGGAGGTGATGGGTCTAATGTAATTTTCATGGGCTCCCACCTAGCTCCCAAAAATGCACGTTATTATAAAAAGAGTATGTATATCTTCTGAATGTTTCTGGCATTCTGTCTTGTCATGTAATCTCTCTCTCCCATGTGTGTTCTCACCATGATGCCACCTGCCATGTTGTAATATATCCAGAAGGTCCCTGTCAGATCCAAGTGAATGTGAGTGCCATACTCTTAAATCTCCAGAACATGGAGCTAAATAAACTTCATTTCCTTATAAAGGATCCAGCCTCCAATATTTTGTTATAGCAACAGAAAAATGGACTGAGACAGATGAAAAGTGGATAAATTAAAGATGGCCACTAAGTTGTTGCTGTTTTCCCCATGAAGAAATTGAAGGCTATTTTCACTCCTTTGAATCTGCTGATTTTGTGCCTTGCATGGGTCAACAGAATGCAGCATAGGTGATGATATTCCAGTTCCAAACCAACCCTTGAAGAAGGCCTGGTAGCTTTTGTAAGAAGTCCAACTTCATTGAGATCAGCATGCTGTGAGGAAGTCAAGATAACTTTGTGGAGAGGCCATGAGGAGGGAACTGAGAAGCCAAGCAAATAGCAAGGTCTGAGGTCTAGACATATGGCCCCAGTTGAATTCTTTTAGCCAGACCTCAGCTATTTTAACTATTTTAGCTGAAGCCCCAGATGTGGTAGAACATAGATGAGCTATTTACACCATACTCTGACCAAGTTACTGACCCACAATTCTTTTAAACTTTTATTTTATTTATTTATTTTTAGTGTGGTGCTGAGCATCGAATCCAGTACCTCACACATGCTAGGCAAGTGCTCTGCCACTGAAACCCAGCCCCAGCCCTCAAATAAAATTTTGCATTAAGATATTAATGGTTTATTACACAGCAACAGATTTATGAAAAGATATATGAATTATCTTATTCACCGTGAAAAACAATTTGCTATTTCACCATGCCCAGTCATTTTTATTCTATTTAAGATGTCTGCAGGAAGAAAGTAATTCTCTGCATTAAGTAAAAAATTATAATAGTTACAGATATTGAACAGAGAAGTATTTCTGGCATACTGCCATGCTTGAATGGTTATATTGGATGCCTTGACCAAGGTTGGAGGGAGTCCAGGGTATACAATGCATGAAACTCAATTGTCTACTATGATCAGGGAGCCAAGGTAAATGAATAAAGTTGGTCAGTCATGGGAGGCAAAGAGAACCATGAAAAGGAATGGAATGGGAACCACCAGCTTTCAACTCCAGACAATTTATAGGAAACATAGGATTTCTATTGATGGATTTCTTTTTATTCCCCCAAAAAAACCCCCCAAATATCCAGATTTTAAAATAAAACCTCCATGTTTTATAGCTAGGCCACTAGGCTGTCCATTTGAGCTTCCTGGTTTAGTGATTGATGGAGAGCACTGGACAAGCTGTCATGCTCATTTCACATTTTACTTGTCTATCTCCAGGCACTGTGTGTGGTTATTAAAAAGGAAAGTCTAACACTTTACAGCAAAGTCCAACTGGATCAGAATCAGTACTTGAAGTTGTTAAGTGTTGGTGCGCATGTGTAGTAATGTCATCCTCTGCTGATGGATGTGTGAACTGCTCTAATCCTTTTGGAGAACTGTTTGTAAATAACTAATACGATTAGCCAACAATACTACTCCAAGAGAAAAGCAAATGTAGCAAAAGACAGGCATTAGAATGTTCATGGAGCCAGGAGTTGCAATCCCAGTCAGTGGCTTGTGAGGCTGAGGCAGGAGAATTGCAAGTCCAAAGCCAACCTGTACAACTTGGCTAGGACCTAAGCAACTGAATGAGACCATGTCTCAAAATAAAAAAACCAAAATGACTAGGAATTTAGCTCAGTGGTTAAGCGCTCCTGATTTCAATCCTTGATATATTATACACACACACACACACACACACACACACACACACACACACATATTTCTTTTTCATAGAAACACTATCAGTAGTAGTCAAATCCTGGGAACAAATACTGGCCATCAAAAGTAGAATGGTGCTATAAGTTGGATCTGAAATAAGCCCCGCAAAAGCTTGGTCTCTAGGGAAATACTAATGGGAACTTGTGGAATCTTAAAGAGCAGGGCCTCCTAGGAGTTACTCAGGTTTTCAGAGGTCATGCCCTTTAGGGAAATTATGAGGCCCTGGTCCCTTCCCTTTCTCTGTTTTGCATCCTGGCCAAGAGATGAGTGGTTTTTCTCTGCCACGTCTCCATCATGACATATTGCCTAGCCACAGTGAAACAGCAAGAAGGTCAACTAATTGTGAATTGAAATCTCCAAAACTGTGAGCTCAAATAAACTTTTTTTTTCTTTATAAGTTTATTCTCTCAGGTATTTATTATAGTGATGAAAAGCTATCAAAAAATTTTTTAAAAAATTAACTTCTGTGATTAATCAATAAAACTCTATGTACATGCTTTCGAAAAAGCTGTAACAAATTGATGAATAAATCATAAATGAAATATTAAGCAATGCAAAAAAAAACCCTTCACAATGGAAATATATGTGTGTTTTATGAAACAACAGATAACACAAAACAAAATGTCAAGTGAAAGATTCAAAGAAAAGATCATACCATCTGAGACAGTGTGTAAAAGCCCTGATTGCCCCCACATGCCCATTTCCTTTGGCATAGAAAATTCAAAAATAGGTTAAACTCACCTGTGCTTTAGGTTTAAGGGTGACTGCCCTGGACAAGGGCCTAGTGACTAGATGGAGGAGAAGGGGACTTCTGGTGCAATGCTCATGTTCTACGTAGTGTCTCTGCTTTGTTAACCTGGGTGTGAACACTTTGTGAAAAGTCCCTGTGTGATATACTTCCAATTTGTGCACTTTTATGTATACATGTTGCATTTTAATACAAATTATCTTAAAAGCAATGCAGCACTTCCATCTATCACCTGGATCCTAAAATAAGCCCCACAGTAATCTGGAGTATACCTCTAGCTTACCTGGTTGGACATGTCAACATGGGAGAGAAAGAACTAAGCCTTCACTTTCTTAAGCCCCTAGAAAATAATGCCATACTCTGGGCCTAGCTGTCCTCTCTAATGCATTCTCCTCTTCCTGGATAAATGGCTGCCTGACCAGAAGCTACATTCCCCAGCCTCTAATACTGAGTCAATGAGAAGTAGGCAGAAGTGAAAGACAGGAGCAACTTCCTGACAATCTCCAACTTACAATGAACCACTTGCCATGGACCTTCTAATTTTTAGTGCATATTAATTATACAGAATAATGGTTTCATTGTGGCATATGCATATATTTTGATCATTTCCAACCCCTCATGCTTCCAGTTTTCCTCTCTTTACACAATCACCCAATCTTCTTCTCTAATAGTTTCTCTTCTAATTTCATGTCATCTTTTTTTCCCTTAGATTCCCCATATGAGAGAAAACATTGTCTTTCTTTCAGAGTCTAGCTTATTTCACTTAAAAAGATGATCTCCAGTTCCATCCATTTCCCTGTAAATTATATGATTTCGTCCTTCTGTACAAACGAATAATACTCCATTATGTATACATACCATACTTTCGTTATCCATTCATGGTTGCTGGGCGCCTAGGCTGATTCTATAACTTTGGCCATGGACTTCTGCTTTTACCTTTTCTTGGGTACCTGAATGTGGAGATGGCAAGGATCTGCCTGTAACTATGCAAATAAGAATTACATCTGATGGGGATGGTAGAGCCACAAAATGTAAAGAAACAAGGGCAAGGTTTGGTGATACATGCCTGTAATCTCAGCTTCTCAGGAAGCTGAGGCAGGAGGATTGCAAGTTCAAGGCCAACTTCAGCAACTTAGCAAGATTCTGTCTCAAAATAAAATAAAAAGAGCTGGATATATAGATCAGTGGTAAAAAGTTAATAGGTTCAATCCCCTGTACACACACACACACACAAAATAAATAAATAAAAATAAAAATAAGGTAAAGAAATGGGGTCCCTGAACAATCATGTGATTCAGAATAACCTGTCATCCTGGACCAACTGGAACACTGAAATGAGAAATCTCTTTCTTATTTAAGCTGTTGTATTGCGGGGGGTGGGGTGGGTGGGGGGTGGGGTGTCTCTCTGTAACAATGGCAAAGCCTATACTTTTCCCCAGAAATTTCATAAAGCAGCTTCTATCAGAAACCGCCAAGCATCAGCGACTTGGGACTCATGGTTGCAGATCTAGAATTGCCTCATGGGCTAAATCAGGCAAAATCGCCATGTAGTCTGGAGCCTTAGCAGCCCAAGCTATGAGATGGAGCACTGAAAGAAATGGCATTACATTAAATACCGGCATTGTGATCTTGGCATAGTGCTTCTCAAAGCACGGTTCCCAAAACAATAGCAGCAAACTCATTCGTAGGTCCCATCTTTGACGAAATGAATCAGAGAGACCTGGGGATGGGGCTCAGCAATTTGGTGTGTTAATAAGCCCTCTGGGGAGTTCTAATACATGCTCAAGTTTGAGAACCACTGGTTTAGGAGTCAGCAAACTTCTTCTGAAAAGGACCAG
The DNA here is from genome assembly GCF_045843805.1 of Urocitellus parryii. Classification (NCBI taxonomy): domain Eukaryota; kingdom Metazoa; phylum Chordata; class Mammalia; order Rodentia; family Sciuridae; genus Urocitellus; species Urocitellus parryii. Next base: position 157,473,621 of record NC_135536.1, read on the forward strand.
ATAGCAAATATTTTAGACTTTGTGAACTAGTTTCCAAGGCAACTACTTAGCTCTGCAGTTGTATTACAAAAGTAGCCAGAGACACGGGAAAATGTATGGACATGATTGGATTCGGCCTAAAATGGGCTTGAGGGAATCAGGTAGGTGCTGACTATGAGGTAAATGTAAGGAAAAAAGATTTTATCTTTAAGGGAATTTCTCCTTTACCTCCCTGTCCCCTCTTACCAGTTTTGTTAAATAAAAATTATAAGAGGTCACTGTTTTGAACTAAGCTCTTGCACTGGGATGATAGACTAGGCTAAGAATCAAAATGGAATCACACTAAAGCTCCACACCACCAAACTGAAACTAAACTGTTAATCTAAATTCCCAAGAAATCAGGATTAGAGAGATAACAAACAGATTACTTCCCCAAACTGGCTAGTTCCAATTGGCATGACAATAAAATTCCTTCTGTTTTTTTTTTTTTTTTTTTTAAGAGAGAGAGTGAGAGAGGGAGAATTTTAATATTTATTTTTCAGTTATCGGCAGACATAACATCTTTGTTTGTATGTGGTGCTGAGGATCGAACCTGGGCCACAGGCACGCCAGGCTACCGCTTGAGCCACATCCCCAGCCCTAAAATTCCTTCTGTCTTAATCCATTCACTCACACACACAAAAACGGTAACCTGAAGCAACCTGATACTAATGAATCAGTTATTTCTCTAATCTGTCTCAATGTCCCTGCCTTACAAGGAAAGTAACTTTGAAGCTTTTTAGTTTTAGTTCTGTTTTCTTAAGCGCTTTTCTGTCTATAAAACCAACCTCCTCTGCTTCATTCATTGACACTCATCGTATTTGAAGGAATGATGTGTTGCCAAGTTCTAGAATGGACAGTGAAACCAATTAGGATCTCTAAACTGAAGTATTATAATTTGTCTTCTAACAGTCTTAAAATCTACTCTAGGAGCCGAGTACAGTGGTGCATGACTGTAATCCCAGAGGCTAAGGATGCTGAGACAAGAGGATGGCAAGTTCAAAGCCAGCCCCAGCAAATCAGCAAGGCCCTAAACAACTCAAAGGGACCCTGTATCAAAATAAAAAAATAAAAAAAGGCTGAGGTTATGGCTCAGTGGTTAAGTGCCCCCAGGTTCAATCCCTATTTAAAAAAAAAAAAAAAAAGTTTACTCCAGGTACAATAGAGATCCTAGCTCTGAAATCATTGTAGTTTATGTCTGAGCCCCTCCCTCCAGGTTCCTTGCCTTATGCCCCCTGCAAAATATGCTCTCTGTGACACTCTAAAATAAGCAATTCTCCTTTCTCCTCCTCCCTCTCTTCTTCCTCTTCCTTCTCAAACAAACAAACAAACAAACAAACAATAAATAAGCAACTCTCATTTAGGTAGTGATGTCTGATAATAGCTAATATTGCCACCTCAAGCAGAGGCATTTGCATTTTGATTTGCAGCAGTACTGAATTGCACAGGAGAAATATTATATCACAACACTGGCCTAGAATGTTGGTGTTTGTGGAGTAGGGAAAGTGTTCCAGTTTCCCCAAAGCCGCCTTCAGGAGCAGACTCTGCTTTCATGTAAATCCTGATTCATCTTTTTTGGGGGGCTCAGATTTTTCCCAGAAGAAAAGCAGAGATCTATTGCCCTTTAATGCTACCTGGCTTTATATTGTAGAATGTTCACTGGGGACTTCTAGCAGTTCTCTTCTTATTCCAGGGGACCAGAGCTAAACTTACTGGCCATCCCTTCTCCCCCGGGGTATGGGAGTGCTTGGCCCCTGAGGCCAAAGAAGCCCACGTGGGGTTTTCCTCCTATGCAAGTAGAGATCAATTCCCATCATGTCTGTTTATGTACCCGCATTGGCACAAAGCCAAGGCAGGAAGGCTTTTTCTTTCTCTCCGCACACCTGGAGAGGAAAGTCCCCTCCTCTTTCCCTTTTTTTTGGGAGGCAGGCGGGATGAGTGGGATGAGTGGGGTGATGATTTAACACAGGGGCACTTAACCACTGAGCAACATCCCCAGCCTCTTTTTATTTCTTATTTTGAGACAGGGCCTCGCTAAACTGTTCAGGTCCCAGCTAAATTGCTGCCGCTGATCTGAACTTGCGATCCTCCTGCTTCAGCCTCCCAAATCGCTGGGATTACAGGTGTGTGCCACCCCGCCCAACTCTTTCTCACTTTTGAATCCCATTAGGGATTGGGCTTCCCTAATGGGATTAAAACTCAGTTAAACTCAAATTGGGTTTAAACTAAATAGGGAATTTCATGGGTCTTTTAACTGAAAATTCCTGGAATATTTCTAGCTTGAAACACATTTTGATGTCCTCTTTTCTATTTTTTTAAAATCGTTATTTAATTTATTTATTTATATGTGGTGTTGAGGATCGAACCCAGGGCCTCGCATGTGCTAGATGAGCGCTCTACAGCTGAGCCACAACCCCAGCCCCCTCTTTTCTGTTTTTTTTTTTTTTTTTTTCCCCAGGGGCTCAGATGCTACCACAGGGCCTGGTTTCTCACCTAGCACCTAGAAGTCCTCTCTGTGGGCTCTTTTCAGACAGGCTGGCAAAGCGACAGCAGCAAAGGCAACCTCCACTTTAGAATTCTAGAGGGAAAGTGAGTGGTGTTGGTGTTGGTGTTGGTGATGGTGATGGTGGGGGCGGGGGATGCTCAAGAAAACTCAGGAGCTATTATTGAAAGACTAGGTCTGGATGTATCTTAATGTGAGTTTCCCCAGGCTCTGACCCCAAGTCCACTTATGTGTTACTTTATTAATGGGAAGAATTTGCCATTGTGTATACATCATAGAGGGTAGCTACACAAGTCTAGATGGCCTATCGTACTACACACTTTTTATATTGATATAAACAACACACACACACACACATACACACACACACACACACACACACAGTAGCCTATTGCTCCTAGGGCCAAGATGAACAAAACAACATGAGATTAAATCAGGCACAAGAGAAAATGATGCAATTAAGAGAGGAGATAAACACAAGAGGTGTAAGATATTGCCAGTGGGTTCAAGTGATACTGCCTCTGGAGTTGCTGGGACTACAGGCAGGTACCACCACACCCAGCTTCATAAACTTTTTTTTTTTTTTTTAATAAAGAGAAGTATACTTCAATGACAAAAGTAGAGTATAACAAATACATAAGAATACAGTAAATATATATAACATAGTTGTTAATCGTAATTACCAAGTATTAAGTACTATAAATAATTAGGTACTTACTATGCTTTCATATGACTGATAGTGCAGTGCAATTGTTCACACCAGTGCCACTAGCTATGATATTGTGATGGCTACGATCACCAGGTGCTGGGGACTTTTCAGCTCCTTATAATCTTTTTGTTGTTGTTTTATTTGATTTTTGGCACCAGGGATTGAACCCAGGGGTGCTTTATCACTGAACTTCATCTCCAGCTCTTTTAATTTTTTTTTTTTTTTTATTTTGAGATAGGCTGTCCATAAGTTGCTGAGGGCCTTGCTAATTGTTGAGGCTGGCCTTCAATTTGCAATCCTCCTGCTTTGATTCCTTGGTTTACAAGTGTGGGCCATGGCACCTGGCTCCATGATAATCTTATGGGAACATATTGCTTGTGCTTTCTGTTATATTGTGCATGATTGTATTAAAATGCAAATAGTTTGAGACATGATCTCAAGGGACTAGGGAAACAAGAAAAGGAGGAGAGTCGATATCAATAAAGAATGTTGGGACAGAGGATGTAGATCCATGGTAGAGCATTTGCCTAGCAGGCACAAGGCCCTAGGTTGATCCCCAGCTCCGGGGTGAGGTGAGTGGGGGGGAGTTGTTAGGCACAGCAGCGCATGATGGCTATAATCCCAGAGATTTCAGAGGCTGAGGCAGAAGGATCAAAGTTTGAGGCCAGTCTGGGCAATGTAGCAAGACCCTGTCTCAAAATAAGGAAACAAAAAGGATTGAGGATGCAACTCAGTGACAAAGAGCCCCTAGGTTCAATCTCAGTACTGCAAAAAATAATAAAAAAAGGTTGTGTTGGGCTGGGATGTAGCTCAGTGGCAAAGCATCTGCCTTGCATTTCCAAAGTTCTGGGTTTGACCCCCCAGTTCCAAAAAAAAAAGACAAAATAAAAAGTTTGCGTTGTCAAGCAAATTTCCTTTGTGGGTAACTAGAGCCTGACTCCACTAGAGAATTCTGGAGACCGCGTGGAAGACGCATCCGAGTTATCCCGACAGAGGGATGAGAGGGTTGGGGTCATTATCCACCAACTTTTCATGTATCATTGATTTAGAGCTTGCTACTTCCAGAGACATTAATTTTCTGGAATGTCTAGCTTGGCAGCTAACCTAGCTCTTTTGACAAAAAGAAAAAAGAAAAGAAAAGCCTCAGAGGACATAGAGGTGTTTGCAGTGCACAGTAAACAACCTCAATGTGCTGGGGTGAATGCTGAGGGGATATGTGTGGCACACCCATAGCACCTGTCACATGATACACACAAGTGTCCTGTACCCCTCTCCCATTCCATTGGCCTGGAGATTCCTTTCCACAGCAGGTATTGGAGCCTTCTCCAACCCATAGAGTCAAGACAACATAGAAATAAAAGAGCTTAGAGCCCCCCTTATCATTAAACATACCTCGTTTCACAGGTGCTGCCCCTGCAGAAGCAAGAAAAATCTACAGGCTAAAGCTCTCAGAGCTGCATGGTTGACTCACTTGGCAAGAACAGATAAACTGAGTTAGAGACGATTCTACCCAAACCAGGTGGAATAGAATTAGGAAACACAGCTCTTAAAGTTGTTACTGAATGGGGTGGATGAAAGCTGTATCACCCCAAATCCCCATAGATGTTAGCGGCAATGTCAATTCTTTTATATGTTGACATAGAAAATATGAGTTGTATCAACCTCTGGGTTCTGCAACATGAATGTGACAACTGAACATCTCTACTGTATCAACATTTATCAACATCTCCCCTCTTTTTCCTTTTTTTTTTTTTTTTTTTTTTTTTTTTAGTGGTACTGGCACTCTACCACTGAGTTATTATGTCTTTGTCTTACTTATTTATTTATTGAACCTGGGAGCATTTCAACAATGAGCAACATCCCAGGTCTTTTTATTTTTTTATTTTGAGATTTCTGGGTCTCACTAAATTGCCCAGGCTGGCCTCAAGCATGCAATTCTCCTGCCTCAGGCTTCTGAGTTGCTAGAATTACAGAAGTGAATTCTGCTATTACCTTTGTAACTTTTTATTTATTTTTTTTATTTACTTCAGCACTGAGAATTGAACCCAGAGGCACTCAACCACTGAGCCTCATCCCTAGCCCTTCTTATTTTGAGACAGGGACTCACTAAGTTGCTTAGGGACTCGCTAAATTGCTGTGGCTGGCTTTGAATTCCCAGTCCTCCAACCTCAGCCTCTCAAGTTGCTGGTATTACGATATGTGCTATCGGGTGAAGCCCACTTTTGTAACTTTAAGCAGAAGACAAACTTCTTTTTCTTTTGATTTGTTAATGTTATGGTTTAGATATGAGTTATCTCCCCAAAAGCTCATCTGCCAATCAATGCAGGAATGTTCAGAAGTGAAATGATTAGATTATGAGAGCTATAACCTCAAGAATGAATTAATCCATTTGACAGATTAATAATTTGAATGGGGGCTGGGGATGTGGCTCAAGCGGTAGTGTGCTCGCCTGGCATGCGTGCGGCCCGGGTTTGATCCTCAGCACCGAATACCAACAAAGATGTTGTGTCTGCCGAAAAACTAAAAAATAAATATTAAAAAATTAAAAAAATAATAATAATTTGAATGGACTATTGGGTGGTAACTGTAGGGTTTGTTCGCTTGGACTCTCATTTCTGGCTGCTAAGAACTGAGCAGCTTCCTCTGCCATTTTGTTGCACCATCGTGTTCTGCCTTGAAGCAAAGAAGTCAACTGACCATGGACAGAACCTCTGAAATTGTGAGCCAAAATAAACTTTTCCTCCTTTAAGTTGTTCTTGTCAGGTATTTTGGTCACAAAAATAAAAAGCTGACTAACACAATTAACTATGTATTTTTTAAGTGTTTTATTTTAAAAAGCATATTATGGACTGCTTTTTTTTTTTTTTAAAGAGAGAGAGGGAGAGAATCTTAATATTTATTTTTCAGTTATCGGTGGGCACAACATCTTTGTTTGTATGTGGTGCTAAGGATCGAACCCGGGCCGCAGGCATCCCAGGCGAGCGCGCTACCGCTTGAGCCACATCCCCAGCCCTTATGGACTGCTTTTGTGTTTGATATATGGCTATTCTGATTATTTTTCTTCAGGAAAAACATTTGAGAAGCACTTCCTTCTGTACAATAAAGAAATATGTGTTAGCCGGGGTCAGTGGCTCATGCCTATAATCCCAGGGGCCCATGCCTATAATCCCAGTGGCTCAGGAAGCTGAGGTAGGAGGATCATGAGTTCAAAGCCAGCAAGGCCCTAAGTATCTTAGTGAGAATCTGTCTCAAAATAAAAAATAAAAAGGACTGGGGATGTGGTTCAGGAGTTGAGAGTACCCCTGGGTTAAATCCCAGTACCCCCCCCCCAATAATCAAAAGTGGTGAGGATATAACTCAATGGTAGAGTGTCCTTGGGTTCAATCGCCAGTAGAATAAAATATGAAGTAGACTATAAAATGTCAGAATGTCTCACAGTTTGTAAAGATAAGAGTAGTTGCAGGAAAGTTGATTCTATATACACATATATCCAAAGTTTAAAAGTCACTTGATTAGAAGAAAGGACATATAAAAGGCAAGAGCACCCAGTGACTCAAGAGGCTGAAGAAGGAGGATGGTAAGTTCAAGGCCAGCTTCAGCAACTTAGTGAGACTCTAAAAAAAAAAAAAAAAAAAAAAAAGATTGGGGATGTAGCTAGTGGTAGAGTGCCCTTGGATTCAATCTTGTGCACAAAAAAAAAAAAAAAAAAGGAAAAAGGAAAAAAGATCAGGGCAGGGTAGGTGTGGGAGGAGCAATACTGGGACTGTGTTATAATCTTATTAAAGGTACAATTTAATCCCCAATGTAAATTTGAATCATTAACCTTTGAATTAATTACAAGCATAATGACATCCTATAGAGTATATCATCAGGATCACAGTGTATACCTACTGTCTTAGAATGTGTGGTTGGTTCCAGCTATGTGCCTCACATTCATGATATGTCCCCCTCCCGCCCTCGTCTACCATGGTTCAGCTGGTGGCAATAGTATCTCACAGACCACAAACTCCTAGAAAGTGAGCTAATCAACTGATTTTATTCATTTTCTTCTTCTTATTATTACTATATTATTATTATTATTACTACTACTAAGGATTAAACCCAGGGATGTTTTACCACTGAGCTACTGAGCTACATTTAATTTTTTTTTTTAAATTTTGAGGCAGTGTCTCCCTAAATTGTTGAGGCTGTCCTCAAATGTGTAATACTCCTGCTTCAACCTCCCAAGCAGTGGGATTACAGGCAAGTACCACACCACACCGGGCCCTGAGGCTTTGTATTGTGCTTTTTTTTTTTTTTTTTTTTGATACTGGGTATTGAACTCAGGGTCTCTTTTCCCAGCTCTTTCTATTTTTTATTTTGGAACAGGGTCTCACTAAGTTGCTGAACCTGACCTTGAATTTGCAATCCTCCTGAGTTGCTGGGATTACATGCCTGATGTAGGCTTTAATTTTAAAATAGGGAAATGGTACTGGATTATTCAGGTGGGCCTAATATATTCACAAGGATCCTTAACGTGGAAGAGAAAAGCCTTCAGAGTGATGAGTATCAGGATTCAACCAGTTGGTTCTGGATTTGTAGAAAGAGGCACTGAGCCAAGGAAAGCTAGAAACCTCTAGAAGCCAGAACAAGACAAGAATGTGGATTCTTCCTTAGAGCATTCAAAGGAACACAGCCCCGCTGACACTGTGATTTTAATCCAGTGAGACCCATGTCAGACTTCTGACCTCCAGGACTGTAAGATAATAAATCTGTATTGTTTTAAACCATTCCATTTGTAGGAATGTGGTACAACAGCTAGAGAGAGCTAATGCAAGCAGAGCCTCTACGTAACATTTTGCGTTTCTTCTGCATAGAAGAGTTGTCTTTTCTCACTTCTGATATTTAGAAAAGTTTATGTTTTCATTCTGGTGAATATATGCAACTTTATGTAATATCCTTTGGCTCAGTTCTCTATTCCTTCAGACATTAGGTCAGATGCCAGTTTCTTACTATGAACCATGAGTATGTTAGCATGCTTTTCTTCCTTTCCTTCCTCCACCATCTAATGTTAGTTAACAACTTACCTTTCCCAGGTTTAATTTTATATTATACAATAGGCTAATATTGTACTCAACCTACGTGACTTCCCAAATTGGATCAGCTTTCACATAAGTAGGCCTACTCCTAATGCCACAGCCAGTGGTTGCAGAATGTTCTGGGCTTCCTTGTGCTTCCCCCAAGCAATAGCTTGCTGAGTCAGCAGCCACTACCCTGAAATTGAGTCAATAGTAGCTCCAGGTTCATCATTTGCTTCACCTTCCTTCAGAACTGAACTCTGGTTCCTCCCACAGTGAATGGATTCAGCTAAGCACCAGCTTGCATACAACAGGATCTGACTTTCCAGAAGATGCTCAAGGAACTGGGAATGCAGTAAACACAAGTCAACTAGAAGTTCTTTGCAAGGACTTTTGACAGTAAGCTACCTTGAAAGCATGAAATACCAGAGCCAAGAGCAATCCTATATACCCAGTCTTGGTGGCACAGACATGTCTGTAATCCCAGTGATGCAAGAGGCCAAGGGAGAAGGATCTCAAGTTCAAGGCCAGCCTCAGGAACTTAACGAGACCTGTCTCAAAAAAAAAAAAAATAGAAAGGGCTGGGGATGTAGCTCAATGGTAAAGCACCCCTGTGTTCAATCCCAGTACCAAAAGAAGAAAAATAGGGGCTGCTGGGGCTGGGGATGTGGCTCAAGTGGTAGTGCGCTTGCCTGGCATGCGTGCGGCCTGGGTTCGATCCTCAGCACCACATACAAACAAAGATGTTGTGTCTGCCGAAAAACTAAAAAATAAATATTAAAAAAAAATTCTCTCTCTGTCTCTCTCTCTTTAAAAAAAAAAAATAAGGGCTGGGGTTGTGGCTCAGCGGTAGAACACTCGCCTAGCACGTGCAAGACCCTGGGTTTGATCCTCAGCACCACATAAAAATAAATAAGTAAATAAGTAAAATGAAGGTATTGTGTCCAACTACAAGTAAAAAAATAAATATTTTAAAAAGAAGAAAAATACCAAATATATATACTTGTTATTAGACCAAAGGTAAGAATGTAAGGATGAGATGATATTAGGCCATCGTGGCTTATAGTTATGGGCTAGTGGGAAAGATATACAATTATATATGGGTGTTTTAATTCTTTAAAAATTTTCTTCATTAGCCAGGTATAGTGGCTCATGCCAGTAATCCCAGCAGTTTGGGAAGCTGAGGAAGAGGGATCACAAGTTCAAAGCCAGCCTCAGCAATTTAGCAAGACTCTAAGCAACTTAGATCCTGTCTCAAAATAAAGAATAAAAAAGGGATAGGGATGTTGCTCAGTGGTTAAGTGCCTCCAGGGTTCAATCCCTAATACCAATTTTTTTTTTCTCCATTAGGATCAGCATCTTTTGCCTAGATGAGCAGTGATAGTAATTGTCATGTGGAGGGTTCCCAACTTACAATGGTTCAACTTATAATTTTTTGACTTTATTGTCGGTGAAAAAAACAATATGCATCCAATAGAAATCATCCTTTGAATTTTAAATTTTAATTTTTTCGCAACTTTTGATATTTTCAGTGTGGCATTCTTGTGATGCTGGGCAGTGGCAGTGAGCCTCCGCTCCCTGCCCTCAGCAGTGTGCTCATGAGAAGAAAGGCCAGACGCTCTGAACTGTGCTGTGACCAAGATACATCATTCAGGGGGCTGATACATCATTCAACCGGGTCAATAATAGCTCAAGGTTTATCATTGTTTTCATTTTCAACTTACAAGGGATTTGTTGAGATGTTACTCATCGTAAATTAAGGATCACCTGTATTCCTAAATCCTTTCACATGTGATTATTAGAGACCACTCAATATGTTTTTGTCCCTCTAGTCATTTTGTTTTGTTTTGTTTGCTCATTGATAGAGAATAGGAAAATCATAATTTTTTTTTTTTTAACAAATCAGTGCCTCCACTAAGAACAGCTCAAAAAGCCATATTATAAACAAAAACTGTTCAGAAGCATTGGAAAGTTGTAGAATCAATTAGGAACAGAGAGCCCAAGCTTCCGGAGAGCAAGGGAATGCAAAAAGGTGAGCTGAGTTTCTGAAGCTGCCTTTTCCCTGAGGACATTTGCTGATTTGGGGCACAGGGTAACAGAACAGGCTGAGACTCTGAGCCCCGCTTTGCCACAGAGCATTCTTGGGGACAGATCAAACCTGCAATCCATGAGGATGCCAAAATTTCAGTGAAAAGAGAGGTAGAGGGAATGGAGCCTGACACATGGCCAGCTTTCTGCAAGACATTTGCCAAATTCTGGTGTTGTTTGAGGTAAGAGATTAGGAAGCTAAGCATAAAGTCTCTGAAAGTAATAGGAGGTTTTTGACAATCTTTCAGTGCTTAGGAGACAAGGACTAGAGGGCAGGGTTTGAAGAACACACTTAGCTGACCGCTGAAAGTGCTGAAGGGTTATGCCTTTGAAGAGTCTCGCTGAGTTGCTTAGGGCCTCACCAAGTTGCTGAGGCTAGCTTTGAACTCGAGATCCTCTTGCCTTAGCCTTCCAAGCCACTGGGATTATAGGCATGCACCACTGCACCCAGACCCTTTTTATTTTGAGATAAGGTCTCACTAAATTTGCTGAGGCTGGCCTCAAACTTGTGGTCCTCTTGCCTCCACCTACAAAGTTGCTGTACCACCAAGCCCTGGTTATCTTTTGGGGAGACAGAGAAGGAATGGATTTTTTTGGCCTACTGAGACAGAGCAAGAAGGGAGAAGAGATGACATTGAAGTTCGGTCTCTTCCATTTAAAAGGTCATCTTCCTTTAGTACAGCATTGCCCACAAATCATTCTTTCTGACATCACTGGCAGGATTTTATAATATGGTAGTTCTAAGACTATGCCACTCCTATGCCTGGTTCTAGGGCATGTGATGGATCTGGGGCTTCAGCCACTGCTTTCTGAAGTCCACTCACTGTTACAGCCCTGGGGGTAATGCCATACTCCCCTCAGCTACTCCAACCAGTGCCTGAACTCTTTAGGTGTGTTGGTCAGCTTTCCATTACTGTGACAAAACACCTGAGAAATCAATTTTATTATAAGGAGTAAAGTATATTTTGGCCCATGATTTCAGAAGTTTCAGTCCATGGTCACTTGGTCCTAATGTTTCAGGCCTCTAGCAGCATAGTACATCTTGGTAGAAGTGTGGGGTAGAGGAGCTTCTCACTTCATGGCAGCTGGGAAGCAAAAGAAAGAGAAAGAGGAGAGAGATAGGGTCCCAATATACCTTTAAAGGGCACATTTCCAGTGACTAGCTTCTTGCCATATAGCCCCACCTCCTAAAGGTTCCACCACCTCCCCGTGGCACTATGGTCCCAGGACCAAACCTTTAACACATGGACAACTTGGAGACATTGAAGATCTGAACTGTAGCAGTAGAGTACCATCAGGGTACTCCTTTGATAGGTGACTGGTTAAGAACTCCCCAAAGTCCTTGCTACACCTGCCTTAGAATTGCCTAGCAGCTGGGTTCAATGGTGCATGCCTGTAGTCCCAGTTACTCAGGAGGCTAAGGCAGAAAGATTGCAAGTTCAAGGGCAGCATCAGCATCTTAGTGAGACCCTCAGCAGCTTAATGAGATCCTGTCTCAAAATATATAATAAAAAAGGGTAGCTCAGTGGTAAAGCACCCTGGGGTTCAATCTCCAGTACCATAAAAAAAAAAAAAAATACTGCCCATCTCCTCCTTTTTCCTCCCACTCTCAGATAACACCTCAGAGCAGCCATCAATCCTGGTCTGACAGTTCCCCAAACTTCTCTGAACTCCCTCTCTATTCCTCTCAGGTATTACCCCTCAATAAATTCCTTGCATGCTTAATCCCTTCTTGGGATCTGCTCCTTAGATAACCTAGAATAACATTTATTACCTGCTTAATACTTACTTTTACATCAACTCATCATTAAATAGACATATTTAAGGAAGAGATGTTACATACATCTCTACTGGAAATAGGAACCCAATATTGTTTGCATAAGAACAATATCATTGGCGGGGGGCCACGGAGGCAAATGCCTGTAATCCCAGCTACTCAGGAGGTTAGGCAGGAGGATCACAAGTTCAAGATTAGCCTGGGCAATTTAGTGATATCCTATCTCAAAATAAAATAAAAAAGGCAGGCTGGGGTGTATCTCAGTGGTAAAGTGCCTCTGGGTTCAATCCCTAGTACCACAAAAAACTAATATAATAAAACAATGACCAAAAAAAAAAAATCACATGCTTAATAAACACAGGGAAAGCATGTTTATTAAGCACATAACATTATTATTGTTATTTAATAATAATTAAATAATGTTATTTAATTTCTGCCAGATATCTAGAGCTTGCCTGCTAGAGAACCCAAATATGAGGATGGTTTGCTTTTGAAAGGGAATTTAGTTATTGTTAGAAAGGTATCAAAGACTCATTAGAGCTGGACACAGTGGTGCACACCTGTAATTCTGTAATTCCAGCTACTTTGAAGGCTTGGGCAAGAGGATGACAAATTGAAAGTTAGCCTAGGCAATTTAGCAAGACCCTGTCTCAAAAAAACAAAAACAAAAACAAAAACTCTGGGTTTGTAGCTCAATGGCAAAATGCCCCTGGGTTCAGTACCAATAAGTAAGTAAATAAACAATAAAAGGGATGGGGATGTAGCTCAGTGGTAGAGCACCTCTAGGTTCAATTTTGGGGGGTGGGGCATGGAGGCAAATGCCTGTAATCCCAGCTACTCAGGAGGTTAGGCAGGAGAGGGGAAAAAAATCTAATAGGCACCAAGAGAAGACTTTTCCTGAACCTAATCAGAAAGATCAAAAGCAAATAAACAGGGGCTGGGGATGTGGCTCAAGCCATAGGGCACTCGCCTGGCATGTGTGCGGCCTGGGTTGGATCCTCAGCACCACATACAAACAAAGATGTTGTGTCCGCCGAAAACTAAAAAATAAATATTAAAAAATTCCCTCCCCCCCCCCCTTAAAAATACTTTAAAAAAAAAAAAAGCAAGGGGCTGGGGATGTGGCTCAAGTGGCAGTGCGCTCGCCTGGCATACGTGGGGCCCAGGTTCGATCCTCAGCACCACATACAAACAAAGATGTTGTGTCCACCGATAACTAAAAAAATAAATAAATATTAAAAAATTCTCTCTCTCTCTCTCTCTCTCTCTTAAAAAAATATTAAAAAAAAAGCAAATAAACAGAATAACTTTCTCAATTGACACTTCCACTTTAACACAAGCTGGGTGTATTGGTACATGCCTGTAATCCAAGAGACTGAGGCAGGAGGATCACAAATTCGAGGTCAGCCACAAGTTCAAGGCCAGTCTCAGCAACCTAGTGAGACTCTGGTCAAAATAAAAAATTAAAAGGGCTGGAGATGTGGCTCATTGGTTAAGTGCCTCTGTGTTCAATCTGTGGCACATTGCGGAGGCTGGCTTTGAACTCAAGATCCTCCTGCCTCAGCCTCCTGAACTGCTGGGATTACAGGTGTGCGCCACCGCACCATGCACACTTGCAGTATTTAAAAATATATAATTCATGATTGGGGAAAAGAAAGATGTAGACATATGACCATGGAGGGAGAAATGGGAGGTTGATCAGGGAGAGAGAGGCTCTGGATCTAGACGGCAGGAAGAACCTATATACCTGTTTTGGGGGATAAGATGTGGAGGGGAGGGAAAAGAAGGCAGCTATTTTATAAGCCTACCACTTGGGGTGAAACTGTGGAATGAAATTAAAATAAAATCACATGACATTATTTACACACCTGAGTTTGTGAATCTGGATTCATTCAGACTCTAAGCATCCTAAGCATATTAAAACTGTAATTCTTACAATAATAATCAAATCACTCCCTATCCATTTAATTACATTTATATTTTCATGTTACCCCCAAATGATGGAGAATTGTTTCTCTATCTATCTATCTATCTATCTATCTATCTATCTATCTATCTATCTATCTCCTTAATGTACAGAGCCATATCCTCTGTCTCACAAGAACAAGCTAGAAAGTTATTGGGCTCCCGTGGCCTTTGGAGAACCAGCTTGTAGTTTATTGGAAAAGGATACAGTGTCTTTTCCATGGGTCACTGGTAGGACAAAGAGAGCAGGTATCACTTTAATAAGAGTTTAGTTGAAACTTGGTAGCAAATGAAGAAGCACCACCCTAACTGGAGGGAGAGGGAGAGGGAGGAAGGGAAGGTGGGAGGGAGGGAGAGAGGGGAGGAAAGAAGAGGAGGAGAGGGAGGGAAGAGGAAGAGAAAAGAAAATAATTTGACTACTCCAGGGATGGATTTTGCTTCTGGCAGGGCTGGATATAGCACTGTATTGGGGACTCTATCTCTTGGCTTTGCTTTCTTCTTGTCATTAGTCTCAGGTGGCTGCTGGCAGCAGAGTTGGCTGCCCCAGGTTTATATCACATCCTGTCCTCAAGCTCAGGGGAAGGAGAATCTCAACCAAAGTTGGTTCTGTTTGGGTCTCAATTCTGCCCTTGAAGCAATCACTGTGGCCAAGTTGACAGAAGCTCTAATTAACTGAGTTAAATGCCCACCTCCCACAGGAGGGGTGGAGTTAGCCTGTCTAGAACTGCACTGGCTGAGTGGAAAAGGAGCAATTTCCCAAGAAAATGAGACTGAAGTTGCTGGAGGATAGGAGATGCTGGAGAACGTGAAAACACCAGGTGGTCTTCCTCAAGAAAGAGTTGGTAAGGTCCTCCTTTCCCACCCTTTCACAGATACAAATGTGCTCCGATAATGTGGAGGAGCTGCTGAGATCTTGGAAAATTCTGAGTATGTATACAGACTGAGTAAACCTCAGGCCAGGGGTCCCCAGGAGGCACATCCCTGGCTGGGGGTGGGGTAGGGCTAGTGGACTCAGGGCTGATTCCTGCTGAGCTGAGCTCTGGATGCACATTCTTTGTATCCTGGTGCATCCTTAATGAGGGGCTTGGGAACATCACCCACTCACCATTCTAATTACCACTGGTATCAAGTTGATTAAGTCTATGCATCTTATCCTTCAGGAATATTTTGACTTTTCTTTCACAGAAATTTTAAGACAAGTTGGTCAGTTCTGCAATAAAGAACTTTTTTTTTCTCAAGTATTTTGGAGGTTTGTATTACATTTGCAGAAGAATTTAGGGATTTTGGCTTTTTTTAATTCTAAGTCATCCAATCCATCATTATGGTAAATCTTTCTATGTAGACAACCATACTGACTACAAATAATCCTTTTTTTCTTTTTCTTTTGGAATCCTTATACCTTTATTTCTTCTTTTTTGTCTTATGGTAACTTCAAAGACGTTGATCTGATGTTGAAAGGAGTGATGAGAATTGGCAGTCTTGTCTTTTTCTTGAAGGCTGCTCCCACATGTGAAGTCAGTTTTTTAGAAAATATATCAGGCTGGGACTGGGTTTGTAGCTTAGTGGTAGAGGGCTTGCATAGCATATGCAAGGCACTGGGTTTGAACTGCAGCACCACATAAAAATAAATAAAATAAAGGTATTGTGTCCATCTACAACTCAAAAATACTTAATATATATATATATCAGGCTGTATACTTCTGACATCCATTTTCACAGTACTTTACTATACATTAATAAAAACTAAAAAGAAAAAAATTAGGAATACTCCTAACCTCTTCTTATTACTATGTACACTAAGGATGTCACTGAGCAGGTTTCAACTTGACTCTACGTTACTGGGGAAAATAAGTCTTAAGTAAGAACACAGATGATTGCTGCCATGGACTTGGAACTATCAGGATGAGAAAGGGACACAGGGATGGTCTCAGTAGCTCCAGAACCAAATGAGAGGTAACATGGAAGCAGAGAGAAGCAGATTTCCACATAGAAAGAAAAACTATCATTGGTATCTAACCAGAGAATAGATCACTGTTTGACAGTGAAATGAAAGTATTTAAGAGAACTGGATACATATTTCAAGGATACTGTACAAGACTCTCACCTCCAATATGGTGGGGTATAGACCTTGTCATGTCTTTTGTCTCCTCCAACTTCAAGCCTGAAGTTTTTTAAAGAATTGGGTTCATTCAATCCTACTTGAGAGGTTACTCTATTTTCCTATAGTATTTAGAAAACTGAACTTACAATAAAGTTAACAAAGACAAAAGTTTGTTCTTTGTATATGGTAATAGCATTAGTATACCCCTGCCAAGTAGGAGCATGAAAAAAACAGAAGAGAAAGAAAGAAAACACTATTAGAATTTCTTTCTCCCAAAGAAACACTTGGCACCTATTATAAGTGTGTATTCGATAATCATAGAATAGATAGTTATATCCCTTATTCTTCTTTTCCAAATCCTTAAATTTACTTGTGTTTTTTGAGGTTTCTAGGCATATATATCCACTGTTCTATAATTTTTTTAAAAAGTTTTTATTAGTGCATAATAATTATACAGAATAGTGGTTTCATTGTGGCATATATTTTTTTTTCTATAGTCTTCACAAGTAACAGAAATAGATAAAGTGGTCTTTTCATTGATTTGAAATCTTTTTTTTTAAAGCTTTACTAATGGGGTTGACTGCCCTTTTTTTCCTAAAATAGGAATTTTCAACGAGGTTTTAAAATTTTTTGAAGATGAGGGATAAGTCTGATGGCATAGTTCCCTCTCTCCCCCCCCCCGCTTTTTTTACTCTTTCATTCAACCCAGCGCCTTCTTTCTAGCAAATCTCCAGTTCGTTAGCAGATAAAAATACATCTGCAGAGTCTCCCAGAAGCTGCGCCATCAGCCTTGTAGCCAAGAAAGAAACCTCCTTTCTTGTGCTGCTGTAGAAATGTCTTCCTCCTCCTCCTCCTCTGGCTCACAGGGATCAAAGTCCCTTTCATTCTTGGATCGTTTTTCTCGTAGAAAATCTGGAGTTCAGACAGGGCGAATACTTGAAGACAGGTCTGGAGCCGTGGCGCGCCTGTCCGCTCCACAACCCCGGCAAAGCTGCGCCCCCTCGCCGTGCGCCTTGAGAATACGCCAGCCAAGCCGAGAAATCCGTTACCAGGCTGCGGTGTCCCCAAAGGCCATTCCAAGGCGGAAGAAGACCAGGAAAACCGCTGTGTTGATTCCCCCGCCCCTTGGGCTGGGCGCTCAGCAGGTCAGGTTACAGACAGGTGAGGCCGCCGGCCGAGTGAGCTGCGGCCGCTAGAACACCTCTGGCCAGATGTTCCCACTCCGCAACCCCCAGGAGCTGGTACCCCAGAGAGGGGCACCTACAGTGACCAGGCAGGGCAGGTTGCCTTGGGCGTATCGGAACTGGGCCATGGAAGGGGCAGCGCCGCTCCCAAAACGAGCGTACCGCCCTTAGAAACTTAACATCTTTTACCAACCCCTCTTCTTTCTTTTCCTCCCCCTTCCAGGAATAAAGTAGATAGAGAAATGCAAATAAAAATAAGAACAAAACTTTCCAGCCACCTCCCCGGTAAAGAGGAGAAAGAGGGTGTAACTGCATTCAGTTCCTGACTTCCTGAAATGCATTTTCTAGTCTTAGAATTTGGGGATCAGGTGGTTAGGGGAGGCAATAATGTGAGTAGGCGAGAACTGGAGACTTGCTTTGAAGCTGCGTTTGCATAACCTGCACTGGGCTTTTGTTTCCACCATGTATTTATTTGGGGTAAAGGGGCTCTTGGGATATAAGGTCTTGAGGCGGACGTTGCTTTGAAGGAGCAAACCTTGTTTTTCTTAGATTGTGTGGCACAAATTAGTAAAATCACATATTCCAAAGAGGCTACCTTTTAATTTTTTTTTATTACTGTGTATTCTGTTGCAGACAACCGGAAAGCTTAAACCCTCACGTTCCCCTTTACCAGGTTAGAGTCCCGAGGAGACTCTCGACCGCCTCCCACTTCCGACCACCAAAATTTCAGCAAGCCTCTGGAGCGATCCACAAGGTCTAGAGAAATCGAGCCATTTTCTGGCTTGCTTGTCTGAGACAGATCCACTCGGGAGGTGGGGGCCAACTCCCGGGAGGCTCTAACTCGGGGGAGGGGTGTCCCAGGCAGCAGACCTGCGGTTTACCTCGAGGAGTTCGTTCTGAGATGCACGTAAAGGGAGAAGGGGGCAGAGGGCTGAATAAAAAATGCCCTTCTTTTTTAAAAAAGAGGAGGGGGGAAGAATCAGACGTTAAATTCTTTTGCAAACATTCATGCCTAAGGAAGGGCTGGAACAGGCAGCCCCGGCCGCCGGAACCGGTCGGACAGGTAGCGAGCTTGTTGACACCGTTATGTTGCAGGGCGCATGCTCACTCCCAAGTTTCCTGGTGCCTTTTCTATTCCACCTTATGAAACTTTTTTCCCGGCGTGGTCTCACCCGCGATTTAAGGCTTAGGTGTCGCCAAGCCCAGAGGCTGGGAGTCTCCGGGAGTGCGGGGGAGAGGCCCGGGCAACGCCGCGGCGGGGGGGAGAGGAAGAGGGCAGGCGAGGCGGGAAGGTGGGCTCTGACCGCCGGGAGCTGGGGACCCAGCCGCCACCTCAGCCCCTAGCGGGAAACAGTCGAGAGGAGGGGGCCTCAGCCTGGCAAAGGGACCCCACCATGCCCAAAGTCTTCCTGGTGAAGAGGAGGAGCCCGGGAGTCACGGTCCGCAGCTGGGATGAGCTCCCGGATGAAAAAAGGGCAGACGCTTACATCCCAGGTGAGCGCGGCGCGGGGGCCGGGCCTGGGCGCGGGGCTCTCCGGGTGGGGGAAGGGGCGGACGAGCTCTCTGTACTCATCGGTCGGGGCTGGGTTCCCCCCACCTCATCTCCTTCTTTCGGGCGGAGGACGCTAGGGTCTTCCTGGCGGAGAAAAGAGGGGAGTGAGGCTGGAAAGCCTGGGACACCCTGCGCTCCCTTCCCCCTAGTGGGAGCCTCTAATTGCCCGGCGGCAGGACCGTTGGCTGCCGCGCGGGCGGAGGTGGCCCAGGAAGGAGGTTGAAAACCAAAAAGGGATACATTCAATCCCACGTCCTCAAGGGGGGTGGTGGTGCATGAAGGTCCGCCAACCCCTCTAAAGCTAGATTGGAAGAGGTCGGAGTCGCCTCCCCGGGCACAAGAAACTTGGCGCGCGGGGTCCTCTGCCGCGCCTGACCCTCAGTTCCTCGTGGGCACCGGTTTGGGGCTAAGGATCTGACCCCAGCACCCCAAAGTAGTTCGAGGGGCCGAAATGGGTGTTTACTCGCATACCCCGGCGACATTGCCCACTTGGCCTGGTGCCCAGGTCCGGGGCGGGGCGGTGGCTGCGGCACCGCCCGCAGGTCAAACTGCCGCGGGCGCCCGTGCCTGACGCCGCGTGTGTGTGTCTATCGGTTGCGGCCCCTCCCTCCCTCTGCAGTGGTCCTGGGCTGTCTGCTCCACGACCCCCCCGAGGACTGCCGCAGCGACGGCGGCAGCAGCAGCGGCGGCGGCAGCAGCAGCAGCGCCGGGGAACCTGGAGGCGCCGAGAGCAGCTTGTCCCCGCGCGCCCTGGAGCGCGAAACCCCCGAGCCCCGCGACGCCGAGGACCCAGATGGACACTTGGCAGCAAAGCAGCGCCCGGTTGCCAGGTCAAAAATCAAGGTACGGTGTCGACTCTGCCCCCGCCGCCACCTGCACCACGCCCTGGCGTCGGGCTCCCGGGGCCGGCGCCCCTCCCTGCCGCGCCCGCCCGCGCACCCCAGCATCCGCGCCCCAAGCTGGCGGGTCACACCGCTCCTGCACCTGCCTCTGGGCGGCGGCCAGGGCTTCTCCGCGCGTCCTCTTTCCCGTGCCGCTTCGCCCAGTGGACCCGCTTCCAAAGCGGACTCAGTCCTCTTGGGTGGCCCCGCCTGACGCCGATAGTGGCCTCTAGAACTGTCAAGAGGGATCAAGGACCACTTCCTCCCTTTAGCAGCCCATTCTACGCACAAGGCCTGACTCATAACCAGGTTTTGGGATTGCAGGGTCAGGAAAAAAAAAAAGAAAAAGAACGAGGGCTTTCAAAAATTCCATCCTCTGGGGCGCAGCCCCCTGCGCCACGTGATTTAGAGTTTCATATCCTTTGTGTTTTGAGGCAGCTTAGCACACAGTGGGCCTCTGCAACCATAGTTATTCCTAGTACCAGTTGTGGAGTGTTTAGACGGGAGGCCTGTACTGGGCACTTTGATTCGTTGTTTGTCTCAAATCTTGGTGAATTAAGTTGATGGATAAAAGGGTTCACATAAGAATTTCTTTAGAGCCTTTAACCCAGTGGTTTGGAGCGTCTGTTTCCCTTTAACTGTCGTGCTTCGCGCTCCATCAAGAATTCTAGAATTGTAGGCAACATTATTTAGGTGCCCATGTGCGCTTTTTTGGGTAGACGTTCCATGATCGCCTGCTCAAAGGATTAAGGAATCCCGTTCTACGGACTCATAGCCAGCCAGAAGTAGGGGGTGGTGTTTTATGAATCACTTGACCTGGGTTTCTAGCGTGGTGGGCTACTGTGCCACTCTGCAAAGTATGTGATAACTTTAGGGCGGTCCTGCCACCGTGGCCGGAGAGGGGGGTGGGGGAGATTGGGGTGGAGAATACAGGCATTAGCTGGGGGTTGTGAGAGCAGCGGTTAACTTTCCTGAGAGAGGCAGTCCCTCTCCCCATGCACATTCCTGGCTCCTGGGGCTTGACTCAGGGGTAGGCGGGGTTGCATTTGGTTATGAATTGTGGTTTGAGGCTAGAGCTAGAATCCGGAGGAAAGACCTCTTTAAAGGATATTGTCAACTGCGCCTGCTGTTTAGCAGTAAAGAGTGTTGCTCAGGTTCAAAGTCAGCTGGCCTGTGGTGGTTCTGGGCCAGGTGGGGTTAAGTGGGTGGGAACGGTTTGCGTGAGGCTGGTAGCTCTGCCCTTTGGGAAATTCTACAAAGTGTCCCACTTGCATATTTATCACCAGCCTGAAGAGACAATCACAACCGTTGTTTTGGGAGGGACTGTAGCCAATTTGCCCCTCTGTCCCCCCACCCCACATTGCCCAGAATCCCCTGAAGAGAAACTGGGAGGTGTGAGAGAGATCTAGTCCCTTATCTAACATTTGAGGGCTTTCTTTCCTTCCCCAAGCAAATATCGCCATTGGAACCCTGGATTAAGGGAATAAATCAATCATTTCCAAGATCAGTCACTGTGTTCTTGGGAGCTGGGAGGGTGTGTCTGGTGTAGTTTGCTCCTGTGCCGTCTACAAGGATCCTTCTCTCCATAGTTTCCCAGGGAGTTTTTATTTACTGATAGCATTAGGGTTCCTTCTCTCTGCCTCTAACTCAAAGAGAGAAATCTTAGTATTAGTATTCTTTGATCCTTTAGAATATCAGCCATGGTATTGGTGGGTTTTCAAATTACTGATCAAATTGTCCACAGTTTAGCATGTTGTGCAATTCTAAAGTTCTTTGCAAGGCATGCTAAGTTTCTTTTTGGAATTAGTTTCTTGGGCTGGGGATGTGGCTCAAGCGGTAGCGCGCTCGCCTGGCATGCGTGTGCCCGGGTTCGATCCTCAGCACCACATACAAACAAACATGTTGTGTCTGCCGAAAACTAAAAAATAAATATTTAAAAAAAAAAAGAATTAGTTTCTTAAGTGGAAGAGAAGGAAAGCCATTCAAGGATGAGGACCATTCATGATGCATTGCTGTTTGGCGTAGGGGTATTGAGGATGGAACCAGGGCCTCATGCTGGGCAAGTGCTCTACCGTGAGCTAGGGTCCCCAGCCTGATGGCATGCTTTAATACCTCACTAGGCAGTGGGCTTTAATGATAGGAGTAAGGGCAAATTTGAGCCATTGTATCCTATACAGGGAGGCAACAAACCATCCTACTTTATGGAGTGCCTGCAGTATGCAAGGCAATGAAAACGCTCCCATCTGGGTGTTCCTTCTAGAATCCTCTTTCAGTTGTGGTGAAGCATCTAAGCTCCAGCTTTGTCAATTCTTAGCTTGTGACCTTGAGCAAGTTGCTCATCCTCTGGGCCTCAGTTTCCTTATCTGTTAAATGGGGGCTAACAATGATAGTTGTGAGAATAAATAAGTTAAAGGTGCAACATGGTATGTGCCCAGTAACTGTAGATACTATTTGGGTTGGTGGGGAAACATACATACTATTAACTATTATAGGAGAATGAATGTCCAACCAGAAGCATAGGCAAAGATGTGATCACTTCCAAGCATAGGCAAAGATGTGATCACTTCCAAATAGGGAAGTTTGCTTGACATGGATTTGAAGGCTGTGGAAATTGCTGGCAGGGCAGGCTTTAGGGTGGTATGGGCTGAGCCCCACAGCTTGAGTAAGGAAAAGACTCAGAGCTCTGGTGTCTAAATGATAGGAGACGCAGCTGTTGGGGAGAGTTGGAAGTATAAGGTTGGAAAAGGAGGACAGGGTGAGATGGTTCAGGGGGCCAAGCCAAGAAGCATGGATGCTCCTGGAGAAGAAGCTCTGGAAGGTTTTTGAGAAGGAAAACCAAATCCTACCATCTGTCCTCATAGACAGTTTATTTCCTCAAAGCCTCTTCCCTGATCTGTAAAATGAGGAAATAATAGAACTGGCCTTGGAAGCATGGTGTTGGTTAAATAGTTAGATAACAAATGCAAAATATTTAGCACTTTTGTGCATGCACAAACTGTCTAACAGGGAGTTGGCTGACAGTGACATACAGCAAGGTCTGCTAAGGTCTAACATTGTGTTGCCTGCTATAGGGACTTGGGATTTGGCAACCTGCTCTTGTTTATGTGGTGAGGGGATCAGAAAAGGAGTCCTGGAGGCAGGTTAGGAAATGTGGTCCATCCCAGCTGCCTTTTGACTGTGGACCTCAGGGCAAGTTGTGAAACTGTCTTTTTAATACCGAGGATTCTGTAATTTTACAAAACAGATTGAGGTGGGGAGATAACGTATATCTAGGACAGTGTTCATGCCAGGTCTCTTTGATTCCTTTTGTGATAGAACCATTTGTAGATCTCCAGCTGTGGGTTAGAGAAACCCAGAAAATACTGATTACCTTTGTCCAGAGTCTTATCAGAAACAAAGTTTGGAATTAATTCAGTTGACTGATATTATTTATTCCCCAGTGTGGCTAGGAGAATCCAGAATCAAATACAGACTAACAGGTGAAATTGTTCTATCCATCCTGTACTTTTCTCTCTTCCTTCGGCTCCTCCTGTGGGTAAAAGAAATTGAGTTTAGTGGACACAGTGGTACATGCCTATAAACCCAGTGACTTAGGAGGCTGAGGCAGGAGGACTACAAGTTTGAGGCCAGCCTCAGCAACTTAGCGAGGCTCTAAGCAACTTTTCAAGAACCTGTCTCAACAATAGAAGAGCTAGAGATGTAACTCAGTGGTAAAGCACCCTGGGTTCAATCCCCAGTATCCAAAAACAAAACAGCTGAGTTTAGAATTCTTTGAAAGTACTCTCAGTCTTTTACCTATCTCTCTAGTGTGACTTTTCCAGTCGTGACAGATATATGAACTTGGAGTACTCTTTTTCTTCCCCATCACTTTTAATTATGGAGAATTTCAAAGGCAGAGCGGTATGTATCTGTCATCTAGCCCCAACAACCATTGCCCTTGACCAGTCTTGCCATACATACCTCCCTTTATCCTTCCACCCATGACTTTGAAGTAAATCTCAGACGTCACTCTAAGTCATGCACGGAGTAACTGCAGACTACACACATATACAACTATGGTCCCCGGAGATTACAATGTCTGGTGATTCTTAGCCAGCTTAGTTTGTGTAAGTGCACACTCTATGATGCCCGCGCAATGATGAAATTGCCTAACAAGGTTTTCTGAGAATATATCCCTGGCATTAAGCAATGCCTGACTGTATTGCGAGTATAAATAGTTCAGAATGTACCTCTAATAGGTAAATACATGATCACACCCACATGAACTATTGTTAAATATCTCATAAATTCCTACTTCCCCCCCAGTTTGCTTAACCAGGTCTACAATGATGTCTACACATTGTAATTGATTGGCAACGTTTTTCAGTCTTTTTTAATTGATGCATTTTCCCTCCATTTCTTTTTATGTCCTTACAAGTTAATTGTTAAAGAAATGGGTTATTGTTTTGTGGAGTTCCCAACAGTCTGGATTTTGCTGAATGTATCACCAAGGGGTTTTAACATTCCTCAGTCCTCTCTGTTTTCTCTAAATGGGTATTTGGCGCTGCAGCTGTACTGTCCAGTGTGATAGCCCTTGTCACATGTGGCTTTTTAGTTAAGTAAGATTAAAAATTAAGCTCTTTGGCCACGCTAGCTGTTTTTTTAGTGGCTCCCGTATTGAACAGTACAGAATAGAATCTTTTGATCACCGTTAGAAAGTTGTATTGGGTAGTACTGTTCTACATGCTTGACCAGATTTATTTTATTTTGGCTAGAATATGTCACTGTGGGGTTGTATATTTCCATCAAGAGGCACTGAATATTTATTAGCAACTGTTATGCTCAGTGGCTAAATAGTTCGGATTATCAGATATTGCAAAACAGTGATATTCCAGTTCTGTTCTTCATTTATGAGCTTACATGTCTTTTTTTTTTTTTTTAAAGAGAGAGAATTTTTTAATATTTATTTTTTAGTTTTCTGCAGACACAACATCTTTGTTTGTATGTGGTGCTGAGGATCGAACCCGGGCCACACGCATGCCAGGCGAGCGAACTACTGCTTGAGCCACATCCCCAGCCCTTACATATGTCTTTTTTTTTTTCTTCTTCTTATGTGTGTGGTTTTGGGGATTGAACCCAGGGTCTTGTGCATGCTAAACATATGTTGCACTACTGAGCACATCTCCAGTCCCCTGGCTCATTTATTTATTTAATACCTTTGTTTATATTTATGTGGTCCTGAGAATCATATCTCACGTATGCTAGGCAAGCGCTCTACCACTAAGCTACAGCCCAAGCCCATTTTTTTTACAGAGAGACTTCCCCCATCTATTATTTGGTTTCCTTTTTTTAAAAAAAAAATATTTATTTTTTTAGTTATAGGTGGACACAATATCTTTATTTTATATTTATGTGGTACTGAGGATCCAACCCAGTGCCCCACACATGCCAGGCGAGTGCTCTACCTCCGAGCCACAACCTCCGCCCCTTATTTGGTTTCTTATTGGGACAGTTCATCCAGGAAAGGCAGAAGAATGCTCGATTCCTTTCTGTTATTTTTTTTCATTATTTTATTAGTTGCACATGACAATACAATGATCTTGACATATCATATCCTTACTGTTATATATGAATGAAGATAATTAATTGGCTAACCAAAATTCTCCAGTGATAGCCAATTAGTTATTTCTAAGCATTGTTGTGAAACATGGTTTTAGGCTGTTTTTAAAAAACCTATTGATTTGATATTAGAAGGGAACATAAGTTCTGTCTCGAAACTCTGCCTCTTGTCACCTATCTACCAAGGCAGAATTGAATACCCTTCCTTTCTCCCCAGTGAAACTTGCTGACTATCTTCCTGTTGTATATTTGACTAACCAGACATTTTTTTTTTTTTTTTTTTTAACAGTACTAGGGATTCAACCCAGGGCCTTGCATGCTAGGCAACTGTTCTACTACCTCATTCCTAGCCCTTAAAAAAGAAAAAAAGAAAAAAAGTAGGGATAGAATCTCACTAAGTTGCTGAGGCTGACCTTGAACCTGTGATCCTCCTGCCTCAGCTCCCCCAAGTTGCTGAAATTACAGGTTTTATAGCACTCTGACTAGACTCCTTAAAGTGTTCTCATCAAAGCCAGAGAATACTGCCTACTGTGCTCATTTCCCAGCACCTGGCAGTAGTGCCTGACTCATAGGAAGGTACAAATCAACACAGAACAAGAATGCAGGCAAGGAAGACAATTGTCCATAGACAAGTGACAGCATTGAAGGAAAACACAGGAAAGAAGAGGAAAAGGGGATCTGGAAAAATGCTAAGAATGAATTATCAAGTTAATTTATTTATTTATTCATTTATTTGTTTTTTTTTTTAAAGTAATTTAGCCTTTATTTATTTATTTTGCTGTGCTGAGAATGAAACTCTGGGTCTTGCACATACGAAGCACACTCTATAACAGCTACATTCCCAGCCCCTCAGACCACTTTTAAATTTGCATGAAGGTGAAGTGGATTTTTATTGTTGGAAGGGATGGCGTGAGTTTAATTGCAGATAATAGAATCCACAGCAGCTAATTAAAACAAAAGAATGAGTAGTTAAATGGTACTAAATGAACCAAATTGGGCTCTCAGGAATGATCCTAAGAGCCCCACTGTAGAAACTAAGTCACTTGTGGAACTATGGCTGCTGCCCAGCCAGGAAGCTGCTGCCTCTATGGCTTGATGCTTCTGTTAATGAAGAGTGTAAGCTGACTGTCTCCTGCCTGGAATTGGGCAGAAGCCCAGTTAACTCAGGGTTGAAATCAAATCCCCCAATAAATGTGTGCAATTGGTAGAATCCAAGTCTCCTCTTAAACTATAGCTGCCAGGGAGTCTGGGAAATGTAGTTTGCAGCTCTCTAGCCCCTATAGTACAGGAAGGCCCAACAAAAGAAGTTGAAATTGATACTGAGATTGTCCAATCATAGGGTTCACCGCTGGAAACTTGGAAACTTATATGGTCCAGACTCCTTACTTTCCGAGTAAGAAAGGAAAAGCCCAGAAAATTTTCATTGAATTCTTTGCAGTTAGCCAAAGCTCTATCCATGGGCTCTAAGTTTCTATCTTGGGATAGAATTTTCTGAGGTGATAGAAAAATTCTATCTCAAGTTTTTATTGAATTCCTCACCGTCATTAGTGGCAGAGCCCAACCCAAGAATCTTTATTTTAGCATTTTTGTGCATTGTGGGACAACTACACCATCCGATATGACAGCCATGGTCAACATGTAGCTTTGGCACTTCAGCCTTTATTGAATCTGATGTTAAGGAATCTGAACTTGTTCCTCGTGGAGATACAAGTTGAACTATAAGGTGCATTTCTTCTCCCCCTTTCCAACATCAGTCCCAGATCATGGACCTGTCCTGCCCTGACCTGTACTGAGGAGAGTATAACGCAAGTTTCACTTTTAAAAATCTCAATGTGGGTACCTTAGAGGCCAGGTGACCACAGACAGTTTATATGTCTTTGAGCCTTGGTTTTATCTTCTGGCTTATAAGGAGGTATTCCCTTCATCATCTCTGCCTTTGAGGTTCTGTATTCTGCCTTGTTAGGGAAGTTGTGATGTCTCAGCCTACATGTTAAATGGAGGGAAATCTGAATTCAAAAGAAGTTGGGAAAATATGCTAGCTTAGCATGCTGTGAGCATTCAAGCATAGGCAACATGTCAGTGGAAATCTTGTCCAAATGGCCACTGGAAGGTAGTCTGGAACTCCGAGTATCTTTCCACAGTAAATAGGACCATTGATTTTTTTTTTTTTTTTTTTTTAATGGTACTGAGAATAGAACCCAGGGCCTTATGCATGCTAGGCAAGTACTGTACCACTGAGCCACATCCCCAGTCCTAGGACCATTAATTTAATAAACTGGTCTAGTGGAAAAATCATAATGGAAAATGGAATTGTTCCCCCGTTTTGTTGGTTTTTCTTTAGAAGTTTGACAGGTGAGTGATCTTAGCCCGCTTTGAAGTTGGTCATAGAGCCAGGTGAGATCCCTGCTTCCCTGGGTGCTCCTGACATTTTCCGCAGCCCTGATACAATAATCATTTTGGTTTTGCTGCAGAAGCCTGTTCTTTTTAGAAGGACTTGAGGGGAATTTTGTTTGTTTTTTAAAACAAAAACTGAGTTGGGTTTGGTGGCGTACCCTGTAATCCCAGAGGCTTGGGAGGCTGAGGCAGGAAGATCCGGAGTTCAAAGCCTGCCTCAGCAAAAATGAGGCATAAGCAACTCAGTGAGACCCTGTCTCTTAAAAAAATACAAAATAGGGGGCTGGGGATGTGGCTCAAGCGGTAGCATGCTCGCCTGGCATGCGTGCGGCCCGGCCAAAAAATGAAAAATAAATATTAAAATTCTCTCTCTCTCTCCTCTCTCTCCTCTCTCTCTCTCTAAAAAAAATGTGTTCCTTCCTTTCTCTCTTCTCTACTTTATTCCTTTCTCATTAAAAAAAGAAAAAAAATACAAAATAGGGTTTGGGATGTGGCTCAGTGGTCAAGTGCCCCTGAGTTCAATCCCTGGTACCAATAAATGAATAAATGAATGAATGAATACATGCATACACACAGAGCTCTTGCAGAGAAAGGACTATGAGTAGAAGAATAAGACAAGCCAAAAACTTGGAAAATTGGGCTGGGGATGTGGCTCAAGCGGTAGCGTGCTCGCCTGGCATGCGTGCGACCCGGGTTCGATCCTCAGCACCACATACCAACAAAGATGTTGTGTCCGCCAAGAACTAAAAAATAAATATAAAAAAAACAAACTTGGAAAATTACTTATTTGCTCTTCATCTTTCTTGCCCTGAATTAATTTCCAGACTGATGTCATTTCCCATCCTCTAGGGTAATTTCCCCACTTCATTAATAAGACTTTACAAAGTGATAATTTTGGATTCAGGGTGAGACTATTAGGCTTTTTCAGAAAGTAGCATGATGTAAATACCACCCTTGGCAGGTCTGGAACAGTATCCTATAATTAAATGCATTAATAATTTCTGTATCAAAACACATGAATGTTGACACTACACAGAATAAAGTCTGTGCATATTTTCACATCAGCTCGGGTCAGATTTCACTGCCCAGGGAGATAGAAAAGAAATGTTAGTTTTCAGAGCTTTTGGGATTACAGCTTTGTGGATGAAGGACTGGGGGGGTTGTAGCTCACACTGAAGATTAGTTCTCTTGTTCTAAAGCTGCAGAGAGAAAAATTCAAAAGCACACTGAGAAACTAAAGATTTTGACCAATTACCTTTTATTTAGGATCGCAGATTTTTGGAGCTGGTTTAACTGCAATAGGTCTTAACAAGTGCCAAGTCTTTTTAAAGTAGCTTATCTTCCTTAATTCCTTAATTTATTTCCAAGAGGCAAATATCATGATTCATATTTTACAAGTGATGAAATTAAAGTTTAGAGGTTATGTAACTCACCTATATCCCTCAGACTGTAAGCTGTGGAGAAGGAATTGAGCTTAGAAAGTTGGAAAACAAACCCTACTGTTAGCTCCTGATACTGCTAAAGAGATCACATAGGACCATTTAATATTTTTACATATAGGGAAGCTATGACCCAGGGATATTAAATGACATTTCACATCACACAAATAACCAGGGCTAGGTTTTCATCCGATTCCTCAGCATTTCTTGTATCTATTCCACAATCATAACCAATATGACCAAAATGTGACTTAGGTCTCAGTTTATATCTCAGATGTAATTTGGTATAGTATTTGTAGAGTGGAGTAATAAGGGAAGACTGGTAAACTCTCCTTTGAACTTTTAGGAGGTAGAGTGTTTGGTACAGACTTGTGTAAACATAATAAAAGTGCCCAGTGAGCAAATATGTGACCTGGGGAGGGAAGAATTGGTCCTCTGGCTCAAGTGATGCCCTTCCAGGAATCAGAAAATGTTTTGTGTCATGCATCCCATCCTGGGAGAGAACTCCAGAAATGTGGTAGATCTGGGCTGGGGGTGCAGCTTAGTGGTAGAGAATGAGCTTAGCATGTACAAGGCTGTGGCTTCCATCCCCAGCACCAAAATGAATACAGTAAGTAATCAAATAAATAAATAAATATTTATGAAATGTGACAGATTTGGTATTCTGGAAAGAATATGATACATTTATTACTGTTCCAGTTTACCCAGTCTTGATACACAAGTAACCCCAAATTTGGTAACTAAAAATAATCTATATTGGGTCTTCTACTTGCAAAGGCTCAGCTGGGCAGTAATTTACCTGGGAATTTATCTTATGATTGCAGCTAGACGGCACCTGGGGCCGGAGTCTTCCAGGGCCTTCCCTACACTAGATATCCAAGAGGGCTCACTCAGAGGATTGGCAATTGATATGAACTGCCCCTGCCTCCAGTCTTTTCCTAGTTGCCTTGATTGAGTGGGTCTACCATCATTTTTTAATAAGTACCTTCTGATGGACATATAAGTAGTTTTCAGGCTATTATTATCACAGACCAAATTTCAAGGCACAAGATGTGAAATACACTTTTTGGAATAAATTTTTTATTTAGGAATTTATATTGCAAATATCCCTTCCTTTCTGAGAAGTGAAATAGTTTGGCAGGCCTGCTGATAGTCTGGCAGAAGCTTACTTCATCAACCATAATATTTTACCACTTAACTAACCTTGCATTTTCTTTGAACACGTCTCTCTCTAGGCTTTCAATATAATTTGTTAACATCTGGTGGCTGTGTTGGTCATAAGGGTGGCATGCAGTGCTTTGTGAATGGTAGGGTGTACCTCCCAGTGAATTCCCTAAAGGAGTCTCAGTGGTGGCTGTTTTCAATGCCAGGAAGTAGGGTTTACAAAAAGTTGGAGAAATGGGAAAATAACCTCTGCTGCAGGATACTTGGAGAATTTCAACGTCCGCTGTAGGAGAACCACAGGAAAGCTGGGCATGGTGGTGCACATCTGTAATCTTAACTGCTCAGGAGGCTGAGGCTAAAGGATCACAAGTTGAAATCCAGCCTGGGCAATTTAGTGAGACCCTGCCTCAAAATAAAATAAAAAGAACAAAGGTGTAGCTTAGTGGTAGAACACTTCTTGATTCAGTCCCTATACTAGAGGGATTTAAAAAAAAAAAGGAGAAAAAGAGAAAAGTATTGGCTGGGTACGTAGCTTGGTGGTAGAGTACTTGCCTAGCATGCAAGGGGACTTGAGTTTGATCCCTAGCAACACAAGGGGAAGAAAATAAAAGGAATTTATCAAAAAGATTAAGGTAAATAAAAAGTAAACAAGTGTTCAGGTTTTAATTGTGGTTGACAAGACATTCAAAAGACAGTTCAGCTCTAGGAGCTTCATATAGTGGCATATGCCTATGATCCCAGTGACTCAGTGAGGCAGGAGGATCACAAGTTCAAGGTTAGCCTTGGCCACCCGGAAGAACTTCAGCAACACCTTCACTCAAAATGAAAAGGGCTGGAGATGTAAAGATCAGTGGTAAAGCACCCCTAGATTCAATGTAGGTACAAATGTTTTTAAAAAAAGACAGCCCTGGAGTTTTACAGACTTTATATTGGAATTGTGAGGGAGGGTGAGTTGTCTCTATTCTTTTTCATTAGCCCCTCACTATCTCTCACTTTACCTTTACCTTATGTGGATGAGACCGTCAGAAGCTCAAAGTACTTGTGGAACATGTTTCCTCTCTGAGAAATCCCTTGAAGGGAGGTAGTGATCTGGATGGGAATTGCCAGACAAGGAGACGACCATGTCCTGGTGCCAGGAAAACCTTGGTCATGGCTGGGTCTTCCTCAGGCCAGAGTCAGCCCCTTCCTCTCGGGGAGAGGCAGGACAGAGGCAGGGCAGCAGCACTTCCCTGTGTGCCAATAGAGGGTCCAAGATGGCCAACCAGTTGGGTCATCCAACTTGACCCCTGTGACTATCCTTTGCCTTCCAGGGGTGCCCTCCTATATATATCTCTCAGCTCCATTAGGGTCGCCCAGGTAGATCCCTGAGGGGATCCTACCTCTCTCCATTACTGTTACTTTCTCCATTAAATACTTTCCAGGTTCTGGCTGCCCCCACTGAACCGCACATAGTCCCTTGTTTCCCACTCTCCTCTCCCCGAACACTCTTTGCCATTTACCTGTGTTCCTCCTCATCGCTGCATGGCCGAGGGGCCCTCTTTCTCTGGAAGCATCTTCCCCAGGACTCCGCATCTGGAGTTGGTGCTTGCCCCAGATGCCTCTGGCCTGTCAGATCTCAGTTGCCTGTTGACTTCTCTGCTTCCCGCTGGACAGTGGCAATGAGCCGTCTTGTTTCAGATCAATACTGACTGAGCACAGGGCTTGTTTCAGACCGACCATTTCAGTGTTAACTGAGAAAAATTAAACTCCAAGCAAATGAGAAAGAACTGAAGGGCCAGGGTGTAGCTCAGTGGTAGAGCACTTGCCTGGCTTGTGTGAGGCCCTGGGTTCAATTCCCATAACCACCAAAAAAAAAAAAAGAGGAGGAGGCAAACTAGAAAACCCTGTTCTGGGGTCTCATGCCTCCCTCCAGACTTCCTGCATCCTGCCATCTGTTCCCAGCTGCCTGTCAACACTCACTGACTGCACCTGCCCAGGGCTAGCCTTGGGGCGCTGGGAAGGGAGGAGGGAGGTAGGAATGTGAGTGGACACTAGTGACTGTCCTCAAGGCCTTGAGTTGAGGAGACCGTGTGAACTCTAAAGGAACCCGTGTGCCTAATGAAACCTCTGGAATGAAGTGGAATGGAGTACAGCCAGCCCTCTCTGTCGGCAGTTTCTACATTTGTGGATTCAATCAACTGCCTATTAAAAATATTTTTTAAAAAATCTTTGTCTGTAGTGAATTATGTATAGACTTGTGGGGGCGGAGTGTGTGTGTGCGCGCGCGCACTGTTGGGTTTGAACCCAGGGCTTTGTGCATGTGAAGCAAACACTCTACCAACTGAGCTATATTCCCAGCCCTAGACCTTTTTTTCTTGCCAATGTCACCTAAACGATATATCTAACAACTATTCATATAGCATTTACATCGTATTAGATATTATAAGTAATTTAGAGATGGTTTAAGTTATATAGGAGGTTGTACATTGGTTATGTGTAAAAACTACACCATTTTGTATAAGGGACCTGAGCATTTACAAATTTTGGTATCTGCAGAGAGTCCTGGCACCAATCCCCAAAGGATGCCAAAGGAGGACTACTGAACTCAGGGCTAGAGTTCTAGTCTAGCCTCGCTTTTTTCTTTTTCTTTTCTAAGTGTTAAGGAGTGAATCCATGGCCTTGCATATGCTAGGCAAACACTCTACAACTGAGCTACCCACTTTTCAAGTGCCATAAATACCATCTACAGGAGCAACTCTTGGGCACTGGCTAGAAATGCAGTACCTCAGACTCTACTGGATTTCCTGAACCAGAGTCTGCATTTTAACAATCTCCCTGGAATTCCCTTGAATGTGGGTACCCTCTGAGAGGCACTAGTTTAAGGGGGATAGTGAAGAACAGTTTGGACATGGGCAGCCATATTTGGAGAAGGTGGTATCAGCCAGGGAGCAGTTGAGCCAGGTCTTCGAGGAGGCAATGCCTCCTCTAAGATGATGAGAGGAAGATATTTGAAGCTAGTGTGGAGCCAGGAAAGGACCAGCTCTTCCTGCTAATGATGATTAAATAAAGATAGGCTTTTCTTTGCAATGGGATATATCTGTGCCAAAGATCAATCCCAGTCCTCACACATGCTAAACAAGCACCCTTCCACTGAGCTACACTCCTAGTCTATTTCCTGACTTATGAAATGTGGAGCCTAGTCCTTACCAGCTCCATGTTACAGAGAATGGGGAGTGATGCCCTTAGGGGAACAGAATTTCAGTAGAGCAATGAATCCATTTTCTAAAGCATCTGATCTGGTAACTTTTGAATCTATCAGATCTGCATTTTTTCATTATATAGCTAGAGATTCAGTTTCCTTCCTAGAGGCAGCAAATGCAGTTGAAAAGCCTCTGCAATTCCAATGGAGGTTGAATTTGGTGATTTTAATTTTACACATAATGAAGCTGTGAGGTCTTGACTAAATCACTTCCCCAAGTGATCATTTTGTTTGAACTTGATTTTGTAGATTAGAAACTGGACACAGCTCAGCTAAGCAGTATATACTGGATAGCATTAGCGGGGGTCACTCACTGAGCTGGTGGCAGCCCTGGGTTAAGTGAGAAGATCCAAGGAGGCTTTATCCATATCTGGCACTGTGTTATGGCCTCTGGCTCTCCACATGGCTAGCTTGGGCTTCCTCAGAAGATAGTGGCCTTGAACTTCTTAGAAGGCCTCTGGCTTCCCAGAGGGCAGCAGTGGAAGCTGCAAAATCCCTTAAGAACTGGAGCTGACACATTATTACTGCACTCTGTTGGTCCCAGTGGTCATAAGCCCTACCCAGATTCATGTCTTAATGGATGGAGCACAAAGAGGTACAAGGAGGAAATAATCGGTTGAGTTATCTACAACAGGAGCCAGATTCCTTTCTTCTGCTTCTCCATCCTTAGCCCTTACTTTCACCTCATGATCCAAAGTGGCTGTTGGGTCTTTAACCAGCTGGAGCCACTCTTTCCCCCTTAAGGAAATTTCTATTTAATCAGCCAGCTGGTCACGTGGTCACATCTTGTTGTAAGGCTGTTGTAAGACAGCATGCAGAGCTAGAAACCAGAGGTCTCTTCTAAGAGAGAAGGGGAAAATGAGCATCAGAAGGATCTGCCAGTTACTGTTTCTCCTTCTCCAAAACCAAGCCCCCTTGGAAGTTGTAGGGGGAAGAAGCCACCACTACCAGGCAAACCTAGAGACACAGGGAGGCAGGTCCCCCAAGTCATTTCCCTGGACACTCATGACCTCTCTCTGCTCCCAGTACACCACAGGCACGTGCAATGATTCAGTGATTCACAGCTGTGACCTGTGTGGCAAAGGCTTCCGCCTGCAGCGCATGCTCAACCGTCACCTCAAGTGCCACAACCAGGTAAAGAGACACCTGTGCACCTTCTGTGGCAAGGGCTTCAACGACACCTTTGACCTGAAGAGGCATGTCCGCACACACACAGGTAAGGCTGGGGCCGTGTGCTTTGCTATTAAGTCTATGTTTTGGGGCCAAGAGTTCCTGTACCTTTCCCTTCTAAGAACCAACTCAGAAGTGTGGAGCAGGGTCCTATTTCTGGAAAGGTCACGTAGACTGAGTATTTGGTGCCAGCCCATCTGGGTTCGTTTCCTGACTCTACTCCCTGCCAGCATGCCAAGCAAACTGCCTCCTGTGGCCTGTTTTTGCCCCTATAAAATGGGGATAATGATATAAGTGCTGGTGAGTCTCAAAGCAAAGGATTCTGAGAATTATGATGCATGAAACAAATGCTGGGGGATATTGTAATTCAGCCCTGACTGGTCCTGACTTCTGGAATGTGATTCTGTGGTCTTACTATAAGTACTTTATTCCTCTTTCTTGAGAAGTAAGCCTGCCTTGGTATTTAGCTTTGTGTTCCTCCTAAGAGATCAAAAGAAGAAAAGGCTCAGCTCACTTAGAATTGACCTGAGCCTCCTATGTGAGCTTGGTCGATAAGCATCTTCCATTTGGCCCTCCTGTTTCCTGACTTTTTCTCCCCCCCCTCTTCAGAGCTGGGGATGGAACCCAGTGCCTCACCCATGTGAGGCAAGTGCCCTACCACTGAGCTACACCCCCGGTCTATTTCCTGACTTATGAAATGTGGAGCCGAGTCCTTACCAGCTCCATGTTACAGAGAATGGGGAGGGATGCCCTTTGGCCTCACTCCCAGCCCTTCTGATGGGTCATAAGCCTCATTAGTTTTATCTTAGGGACATCTGGCCTCTAGGCTTCTCCACTAGGTGTGGCCCATAGTCCACACCTTTGCCCAGTGATCCCTTGAGGAGAATTTTAAGGATGCCATTTCCTTGGTAAAAAATTTCCAACTTCTGGCAGAAGGAAATCCAGACTCCTCATTTCTTGTTGGATGAGCTTCATGTAAAGTCCTTCACAATCTGGGTCCCTGTTGTCAAATCCCTATTCTATTCCAGCCTAACCCTCCCCTCATCTATCCCATCTCCTCCTCTCCGAACCTCCCTCAGGTCATCCCATCCCATCCCAACCCATTTCCATAATTCCTATTCCATCTCATTTGAACCCATCTCATCTCAACCCCTTCAGCCCCATCTAGGTTGCCACCTACCCTTCTAACAACCTCATAGAATTTACTCCGTGTAGTGACCCTGATCACTCAAGTCCTTTCAGAATTTAGAGTTTTCCCTGGCATTTTGGTTAAGTTAGGAGAAACCCCACTCTACCCTCCAGATGGACTCCCCAGCTCCTCACTCACTCATAATGCTGTTCTTAAGCCCTCTGTATTCCATTTTTCTTTCATAGTTTTTATCATATGTTATTGTTCTTAGGGTACTGGACATGAGCTGCCTCCCTGGCAGGGGAAGAGTGTTTCCCAATTTAGTGAACTGGCATATGAAAAGATACCCTTTTAATTTTTTCATTTAAAATATTTTTCTTTTTCTTTTGTTACTGGGATTGAACCCAGGGGCACTTCACCATTAAACTACATCCCTAGCCCTTTTTTTTTTTTTTTTGTTATTTTGAGAGAGGGTCTCACTAGGTTGTTGAGGGTCTTGTTAAGTTTCAGAGACTGGCCTCAAACTTGTGATCCTCTTGCCTCAGTTTTCTGAGTGCTGAGATTATAGGCATGAGTCCCTGTGCCCAGCTATAATGTTTTTCTAAAGTGAACTTTTCGTTGAAAAAATGTAACATATATCTAGAAAAGTACACAAATCACAAGTGTCTAGATTAATGAATTTAGGAGTTTTTACAAAGTGAATATGCTCATGCACCTGGCATCCAAGATAGGAATCAGAATATTTCCTGCCTCCTCCAGGTCATTACCTCCTTGCCTCCAAGGGCAGCCACTATCATAACTTCTAACAGCATAATTGACTTGCCTATTTTGGAACTTAATATAATGGACTCCTATAGAGTATACTCTTTTTTAAAAAAATATTTTTTAATTGTAGTTGGACACATCACCTTTATTTTATTTATTTTTACATAGTGCTGAGGATTGAACCCAGGGCCTCACATGTGCTAGGCAAGCGCTCTACCGCTGAGCCACAACCCCAGCCCCATAGTGTATACTCTTTGAGTTTGTTTGGCTATAGTCTTCTTTTTTTAATCTCTAAGATATCATCTTTTTCTTCTTCTTCTTCCTCCTCCTCCTCCTTCTCTTTTTCCTCCTTCTATGTCTTCTCCTCTTCCTCATCCTCCTTCTTTTTTATCCTAGTGAATCAGTAAAGTCTAACTTTTGAAAGGCCAGGCTAGTCATTAGGGGGACAAAGTGCTTATGGAGTGGTGGGGTCCTATAAGTGATGATCTGGCAGAGTAGTGTAGGATCCTGGAGAGGGCAAAGGGTTACAGAGTAGCTGCAAATCTGGGCCTGGGGGCAGCTGGCCCCAGGGGCAGGAGGAAATCAGGAACTACTTATTAGGTCAATTGTCATTTCTGCTAGGAAAGTTTCTTAGCTTCTTCATCCCTATCTGAGGATACCCCTGAGGACCTGGCCTGTTGATTCTGCTCCTCACCTGGTAGATTCTATAGTCACTCCTCTACCCATGCTCTCT
This sequence comes from Urocitellus parryii, assembly GCF_045843805.1. Taxonomy (NCBI): domain Eukaryota; kingdom Metazoa; phylum Chordata; class Mammalia; order Rodentia; family Sciuridae; genus Urocitellus; species Urocitellus parryii. Next base: position 157,511,086 of record NC_135536.1, read on the forward strand.
AGGGCTCAGGGAACATGGAGGGCTACTGATACCTTCACTTGTGATGAACATTGAAAAAATAAAATAAAAAAAGTTGGGGATGTAGCTCAGTGGTAGGGCACTTATTTAACACAGTGAGGCCCTGGGATCAATCTCCAGTACTATGATTAAAACAAAAACCAAGAGCTGGGTGATGTAGTACAAGCTTGTAATCCCAGCAGTGAAGCCCTAAACAACTCACAGAGACCCCATCTCTAAGTAAAATATAATAAAGGGCTGAGGATGTGGCTCGGTAGTTAAGCGTCCCTGAGTTCAATCCTTGGTACCAAAAAATAAAATAAAATAATAACAAAAACTCATGTCTATGTTAGCTGACCATGAGCCTGTCTACATCACTTATCCTTTCATTTTAGCTTTTCTTTCTCTTTTTCTTATTTTCCATTTTGGTACTGGGGATTGAAGATACATCTGTAATCATCAGCAACTCATGAGGCTGACGCAGGAGGATTGCAAGCTTAAGGCCACCCTTCGCAACTTAGTGAGACCTTTTCTCAAAATGAAAAAGGCTGGGGATGTAGGTCAGTAGTAAAGCTAGTGGTTTCAACCCCCCCCCCAAAAAAAGCAAGTGCTTAGTAGATTTTAATTATTGTTAGTAATATTGTTAATTATTATTAGTAGTAAAAGTTTCAGCAATTGACAGGTTTCCTGAGAACCCAAGATGTGGCAGGCCCTCTGTGCACACTCAGCTCTGTAATTAGGAGGGCTCAGCCAACAGTGAGAAATACCCCAGACATCCTCCTGTCATACAAGTGAAGTATCAGAGGTGCCAGTAAGAAGAAAAAGTGGCCACATGTCACTGAAGCATCCTGGCAGGTGTATTTTTCCTGATGGCATACCAGGAAGGCCTCTCAGAGGAGGGGGCCTTTAGGCTGATCTTGAAGGATAGTGAGATTTCCATGGAATGTATGGAAGGAATGGGAAGGCACTGCAAATAGAAGTGTCTTGGTTTGAATTACCCCAGAAGAGTACCCCAACACAAGGATTTGGATATACACAGTTTATTTAGGAGGTAATCCCAGGATGCATGGTGCGGGAATGGGGAGGGGAGATAGGGAGAAGACAGCTAATATGAGTGCATTAATAATGAGCAGGTTACCACTGAGAGCAACTGGGGAACAGTCCCACTAGGGACCCTCTGAGGAACCACATAGAATGTACAGGTGCTGGGTGCTGTGGTATTTGCCTGTAATCCCAGGGACTCCAGAGACTGAGACAGGAGGATTGCAAATCTGAGTCCAGCCTGGGCAATTTAATGAAACCCTGTCTCAAAATAAAGGACTAGGGATGCGAATGTGCCCCAGGTCACTCCAGGAGTAGGAAAGCTGGGATATTGTTCTGTCTACCTCCATTCCACTTTGTTTAGGGGTCCATCCTGGGACCTTCAATGCCCAGGCAGTACTCCCGCGCCCAGCCCTTTGCAAGCCTATTGTGTTTCCTGGGGAACTAGCTGCAGGTAGAAAGGTGCTGGAACCATCCGAGATGCCCTGGTGGTCTGCCGCGTTAACCTGTATAGGGTGTTGACAGTGTCTTCATCAGGGAGGTAGAAGAATTAGCAGGTGAGGTGGTGGCTCATCGGTGACTGGAAGACTCCTTCAGATGGCAGAGAGCTACACATGATCCCTGTCCTGCATACCAGGTCTGCAACGTTGATCCCATTATCTCAAACAACTCCAAGGAGCCATTACTATTTTTTATTAGCCCCATTTTACAGATGAGGGAACCAGGCTTGGAGAGCTCACATGATCCATATGTGGTAGAGTTGGGAACCAAGACAGTCTGGTCCTGAAGTTCAAGGTCATTTATCTTCTATAGGATCCCTGTCTCCCTCATTGTATCCCAGGGCCTTCTGGTTTTCTTCTTGAGGCAGGAGTCTCACCAGCCTGCCCCATTGCAGATTCTAGAAGCTTGATTAATTCTGAAGGAAGGTGAGATAAAGGGAAATTCAGAGCTGGCATGAACTGTGCACTCCAGGATAGTAGTTAGGAGGTTCTAGAGAAGCCTGTGAGTGTATGTGTTCAGTGTGCCAAGATGCCCTCTTCCACGAAAGGGACAGCAGGAAAGGGGGAGGCCTGTAACCCCCTGGTTCCCAGCTTCTGTTCTTCAAAGGTGAAATTTCTAGTGACTTTCGTGTAGTGCTGAAAATCACAAAAGTTAGTACATAAATACACTTTCCAGCTGATGCTTTTGTAAAGGTCTTCTTCACCCAGTTTGTCCATTGGGGAAAGGCCTAGGCAATGTCTAGCCATGGAGAATGTGGAGCTGTGTTAGCCAGGACAGCAGCCACTGTCTGCATGTGACTACTGAGCCCCTGCATGGAGCTGAGCTGCATTGAGACATGGTTTAAGCATAAAACAAACACTGGATTTTGAAGACTTGCTGAAACCAAAAAAAAAAAAGGTGTGTAGGGGGTAAAATCTCAAATTTTTTAAAGGCTTTGTGGTGATATTTTTAAATACATTTTTACAAAATTTTTTTTAGTTTTAGACAGACACAATGCCTTTATTTTATTTATAAATAAATAAAATACTGAGCTACAGTCCCAGCCCTTTTAATACATTTTGAAAGTTGTAGATGGACACAATATGTTTATTTTATTTATTTATTTTATGTGGTGCTGGGGATTAAACCCAGTGCCTCACATGTACAAGGCAAGTACTCCACCACTGAGCCACAACCCCATCCCCAAATCTCAATTTTTAATGTTGCTTTCACGTTGGAATGATAATATTTTGGATATATTGAATCAAAATATATTGTTAAACTGGGTGAGGTGGTCAATGCCTGTTTATCCTAGTGACTTGAGAGGCTGAGGCAGGAGGATGGCAAGTTTGAGGCCAGCCTTAGCAGTTTAGTGAGACCCTATCTCAAAATTAAAAACAAAACAAAACAAACAAACAAAACCACTACCAATAAAAACAAAAACAAAATATATCATTAAAACTATTTCTTTCAATTGGTTTTGATGAGGCTGCTGGAAAAATTTAAATTATAAAGTGGCCTGCATTTTAATTTCTATGGGAAAGCATTAAGATAATTGTTAACCATTTAAAAAAATGTTAATTTTCACTCTTAAAGTGGTCAACCCCATAGCATTATGGAAACGACTTGGACCAGTTCTCCTGGCCACCACCCCTTTTGGTACTAAGAATTGAACCCAGAGGTGCTTTACCACTGAGCTACATCCTCAGCCTTTTTAACTTTTTTTTTTTTTTTTTTTTTTTTTTTTTTTAATTTTAAGACAGGATCTTGCTAAGTTACTTAGGGTTAGGGTCTTGCTGAGTTGCTCAGACTGGCCTCCAATTTGTGATCCTTAGAACAGGGCAACTAGGGAATGACTCAAAACACACAGGGAACTTCTTGGAAAAGATCCAGGGAAACCAGAGCCTGAAAACATCTTATATTAATATTCAGACAGATGAAAGAAAAGATTAGGTCTCCTTTTTGGATTATGACTTCATCAAGAAAAGAGTGAATGGGGGTGGGGTGGAGAATGAGTGTGATCAGGGAGGGGTGTGAGTTAAATGACATCTGATTGAAGATGGGAGAAGAGAAACCAATTGCTACAGAAAAAGCTCTGGTAACATTTTGTTAAAATATATCAGCAAATGAATGGCTGTTTTTAATCCAAATTGTCATAGGTCTTGTTCCTGGATGCAGCTTCTTTTCAAATGAATTATGAAGGGAAAGCTCTTGGAAGGAACTTGTCAAGGACTGAGGGAAGTGAATTGGGTGGGAGAAAGGGGCTGGGAAGAGGTGTGGTCAGAGTCTAGTGTCAGTCCCATCCCAGGGGGTGCTCTGGAGTATGAGTGATACCCTGGAATTGTTCTGTCTGCAGGAAACCTTCTGTGCCCTTTTCAGTCAGACATGGCAGATGGTCAAATCTCCCTGAGCTTCTGGGAGGTCAGTTCCCTTGGAGAATTGATTAGCCAAGAGCAATTAGCTGCCAGAACACACTGCAGATGATGATGTGCACTGGCCCAGAAAGGGGGTCTGGAGAGGGAACCAGCATCACCTACAACACACATCATAGGGGAAAAAATGGCTCTGTTCCAGAGGAGTGGACATGATTGCTGAGGCCAGAAACCATGGCTATCCACCCACCCCAAGTCAAAATAGAGAAAGGGCATATAAACATCAAAGAGATGATTGTATATGCGGTTCACAGCCTGTGAAAGTCATCATGGATTTTTTTTTTTTTAAATAGAATATTCTTTGGATTTATTTGTTTTAGGTTGAACCACCTGGGATACTTCCTAAGTAGGGCTATCTGTTGATGTAATTGATTTGCTTTTGGTAGAGGGGAGATCTGTATTTTAGAGTAAAAAATAATAACTGAACACTAGCATATGCTGGACTTTGCCCTTTGTGTCCACATTCTTGCTACTCAAAGTGTAGAACCTGGGAACATGTTGGAAGCGCAGACTCACCCTGAGTTGCCTCAGTGTATCAGCCTCACCATTTTAGGATAGCGTTTTTTATGCTAGGCAAGGTGGTTCATGCCCATCAATGAGGAGGTTGGGGCAGGAGGATTGAAAGTTCAAGGCCAGTCTTGGCAACCTAGCAAGTCCCTGTCTTAAAATAAGAAGTGCTGGGCGAACTGGGATTGTGGCTTAGTGGTAGAGCAATTGCCTAGCATGGATGAGGCACTGGGTTCAATCCTTAGCACCACATAAAGATAAATAAATAAAGGTGTTGTGTCCGTCTACAACTAAAAAATATTAAAAAAAAAAAAAAAAAAAGTGGGGCTGGGGGTGTGGCTCAAGCGGTAGTGCGCTCGCCTGGCATGCGTGCGGCCCGGGTTCGATCCTCAGCACCACATACAAAAAGATGTTGTGTCCGCCGAAAACTAAAAAATAAATATTAAAAAAAAAAAAAAGTGCTGGGGATGTAGAGCACTTACTTAGCACTTTCATGAGGCCTTGGGTTCAGTTCTAGTACTGCAAAACAAATAAATAAATAAAGCTGTAGAGAAGAAAGTCATCGTCCACAATAGAAAGTGGGGTTCCTGGCTCAGTCTTGGTGGGGAGATGGGGCCCAGGGAGATAATAAATTCATATTGGTTAATATACTCACAACTCCAGCTAGAATAAAGGAGGCCATTTAAAGCACATGCCATTTCTGTGGAAGCTTGTGAATTCCATAGAGAAGCTGAAGAATTCTGATTTGAGGTCAGGGGGTGGGGAAGGGGGCCTTAGCCAAAGCTGCAGTGAGGCTCCACCCCAGGGGACAGGACAGGAGCCCTCTTGCCTTATCTTCCATCAGGGGCTACATTGAAAGGGATGAGAAGGCAAACAAATGCCATCTTGATTAAAGAAGAGAAAACAATGGTGTCTTTGTTGGGAGCTGTTGGGAAGGATTGACTGGATTGGGAAAAATGCAGATTGGGAGAAGTTTGGAGCAGGGCAACCAGGGGAAAAAGAATCAAGTATACTCGCTATAGCGGCAAGAGGGCTATCTTGTGGAATTGCCTCATCCACTTAGCAAACTGTCTCTCCCTGCTGTCTTACTCTTTTTTATTTGAACTTATATTTTTAGCTAAAAAAAAAAAAAAAAATATATATATATATATATATATATATATTCATATGAGGAATTAAGAGGGAAAAAAAGAGTAAACCTCTTTCTACTGGCCCAAGCCCAGTTGCACTAATCAAAGCACGTGGTCATTTAATTATTTTCCAGAAGTTTTTTAATGCACATTGCCTTTTTATGTTATATATATGTATGAAAATATAGATAGATAGATAGATAGATAGATAGATATGAGCTTCCCGTATATCTGCATAGTAAGCATATCTTTTCTCTTTTTATTAGTTGTTGGAGTTTTATTTATTTATTTTTTTTTTGGTACTGGGGATTGAACCCAGGTGCACTAAGTTGCTGAGGCTGGCTTTGATCCTCCTGCCTTAGCCTCCTAAGTTACTGGGATTACAGTATGAGCCACCACACTCTTTGGAGCATTTCTTAATATGAAATCATGGCAAAGTTTCCAACATGGAGACACAGTCCTTTTCTAGTTCCGCAGTGGACACTTGTTTCCATGTTCAGGTTCGTTTTTAATTTCAGGCAATAATGCCATGAGTGAATGAATGTTCTCATATATCCTTTGTCTACTTGTGGAAGTCTTTCTGTAGTATAATTTCCCTCAAGTGGAACTGCTGGGCCAAAGGGTAAGGATATTATGATTTTTTTTTTATAGGCTTTACTAAATTTCCTTCCCAGAAGACTGCCCTCAGTGTCTGCTCCCACAAGGAGGCCTATAAAAACTTCTTGTTGAAGTTCATGTTTGGATCAAGTTCAAAAAGGGACACATGAGCTATAGCAAGGAACACAAGCAGAAAATTCCAGTAGCAGAGAATTTTCTTGAGGATCTGTGCTATGAAGCTTAATTTGATGTTAGGAATAAAAAACTTGAAAAGGAAGCCACCTTCCCCCCACACACACACTTTTTTATGTAGTGCTGGGTATTGAACCCAGGGCAACTCTACCACTGAGCTCCATCCCTAGCCCTTTTTATTTTGAGACAGGTTCCTGCTAAGTTGCTGAGGCTGGCCTCGAACTGGTGAGCCTCCTGCCTTAGCTTCCTGAGTCACTGGTATTAACAGGCATGCACTATCACACCTGACCTGAGAAACCCTGTTGTTTTTTTTAATATTTTATGTGGTGCTGGAGATTGAACCCAGTGCCTCATGCATGCTAGACAAGTGCTCTACCACTGAGCCACAACCCCAGCCTGAGAAACTCTGTTTTCATAATGAACAAAGAATATTTGGGGGGGGGGAGGGAGAGAGGTAATACAGGCCTGTGGTACAGCATTCCCAAGGGCAGAAAGTAAGAGAAATCTTTGCACCAGCCATCTAGTGACCATGTTTAAAATTATTTTTAAAAATTATTTTGAAAATATTTTAAAAACAGACATTTTTGTTGTGAAACAAATAATACATACAAAAGTGCCCATGGATAGAAAATTTTGACAGTGTAAAAAGAAATATGTATATAGGCACCAGACAGCTTGTGGATGGGGCGTGTTTGCATGATGTCAAGAGGGATTGTGAGCACTGACCTTGTATCTTGTTGAGTCCTTAGTCTTGCATCTTGTTGAGTCCTTAGTCTTGCCAGGTGCTTTGCGTGTGATGTCGCAGTTAACCCTCAGAGCAGCCATCCATGGGAGTGTGAGTGTTATTCCCACTTTACAGGCCAGGCAACTGAGCCTTGGAGGGGTTAAGCAGTCTCACCATGGACCCAGTTAATGAGTGGCAGATGTGTGAAGCCTGGCTTTTCATTGGCCTTGGACTTTGGTACTCACGTAGGTGTCAGTAGGTTAATGATATCTGGCATGGATGATGCATTTCAGTTCCTAGTTCCGCACTTTAGATGTGGAGAAGATTAGCCTTTGCTCCACAGCACTAAGATGGGTGAAGATTCAGTGTTGGGGGCAGGGCTTGGCCTCAGTTCCCCTTGTCCAGGGCTCCTGTCTGTCCACCACCTTCATCCCCTGAATGCATGGCGTGGGGAGAGCTTGTTCCCAGGCCCAGAAACAGATACCAGGGAGCTTTGGTGTTGACCAATGTCTGTCTGTCTAGGGGTGGGAGTGTGGGGGGGTGTGAGGTTTACAAGTCAGAAACACCCTAACTAGAGCTTCCAGAACTCATGTTTGTGTCTGTGAGTCACCCAACTTCCAAACCAGGCTCAAATCCCACCCCCACCCCCAGTGGAGATGCAACAGTCATCTCCATTCTCCATGGTCCATGTGGTACCAGACTCTGAATTCTATCCTTTGCTATTTGGCCTTTCTGGGTACTCTGCAAATAGAAGACAGAGAAGATGTATTGAATGAAGAGGAAAAGGAGACATGGCCTTAGGCACACTGGGCTTAGGTAGAGGTACCACTGCCTTCTCCCAGAGACAGATCACCCTCTGGGTAGGAACTTCCAGTACCATGGGAAACATCCATTTCTGGGCATCTAGAAGTTTCTTGATCCACGTTGAAGCCTGATGTCAGTGTGTTTTCCTCTGTTTTTAGTCTGGACATTTTAAAACAGCAGCAGATCATTTCCCATAACTACAGAAAAAGGCAACTGGTCTCTAGGTAAATTTGTTTTGATGACCTGTAGGTTTGAAATTAGGTTTGCAGTTTGACCAGCCAGGGATGGTGGGAGCCAGCTCCCAGCTGCCATACCAGCCCCAAAAGACCCTTTAATACACAAAGTTTGCATCACAGTGCAAAAATGAAAGATAAAGTAGGTATATTCTTTAGGAAAGACATCAATAGCCCTTACTTTGTAAAAACTTGTCCCAAAGATGTGACCTCTCTTTTCCAAGGTTAGTAGGGTTCATTCAGTTTTTCATTTAAACACTATTCACTGAGCCAGGTGTGGTAGCACACGCCTGTAATCCCAGCAGCTCAGGAGGCTGAGGCAGGAGGATCGTGAGTTCAAAGCCAGCCTCAGCAACTTAGCAAGGAGCTGAGCAACTCAGTGAGACCCTGCCTCTAAATAAAATACAAAAAAGGTCTGGGGATGTGGCTCAGTGATTATACGTCCCTGAGTTCAATCTCCAGTACCAAAATAAAAATAAAAACGATTTACTGAGTACCCATTATGTGCTAAGCACTGAAGATTATAAAGGGAGCTTCTTTGGCAGCTTTCTAGAATGTGTAGAATATAATAAAGGCCTGCATTTTACCTGATTAGCTGGAATAACATCTTACCAGGACATTGCTCCAACACATTTTTCTTATGTGGGTGTTGTAGGAAATTGTGCTTCTGGATGTAGACTGGAAGAAATATGGAAACGATTTGATTTTTTTGAAGTAGTGGGATGGAGTGGAGGAGAAATCCTTTTTTTTTTTTTCCATTTTGAACTTGTCATCTGTGTAGTTAAACAAAAATAATAATAATGAACAGAAGTGGCTAAGTGGCTCTTTTTTTTTTTTTTTTTTTTATCCAGAATTTAACTTGAGGTGCTTAACCATTGAGCCATTCCCCTTTTTTTGTATTTTATTTAGAGATAGTGTCTTGCTGAGTTGCTTAGGACCTCACTAAGTTGCTGGGGCTGCCTTTGAACTGACAATTCTCCTACCTCAGCCTCCTGAGCTGCTGAGATTACAGGTGTGCAACACTGTGCCTGCTCTAAGTGGCTCTCTTGATCCCCACTCCATGAACTGTCTTATTATCACCTGGGAACTTATTAAATAGAAATTGTCAGCTCCGCCCCCAGAATCAGAAATTCCAGGCTGGGATATGGGAATCTTTTTGCTTTTCTTTGTTTCTTTTCTTTGTTTCTTTCTTTCTTTCTTTTTTTTTTTTTTTTCATACTGAAGATTGAACCAGGATACTTTACCACTGAGCTACACCCCAGCCTGCCTGCCCCTCCTTCCTTCCTTCCTTCCCTCCCTCCCTCCCTCCCTTCCTTCCTTCCTTCCT